>NW_021604684.1:514650-629894 GCF_004785775.1 Grammomys surdaster | reverse complement strand
CTCTCTCTCTCTCTCTCTCTCTCTCTCTCTCTCTCTCTCTCTCTCTCCTTAAATCTCTCTCTCTCCTTAAATCTCACATATCCTTTTAGATATAATAAATTTCTAAATTTCTTTGATATGACCTCTGTGTTTTGATGTAGATCTTTTAAAATTTTAATCTTCTTTTTTTTACACTCCAGATTTTATCCTCCCCTCGGTCTACCCTCTGACTGTTCCTCATCCCATACCTCCTCCCCACCCCCGGTCCCCATGAGGATGTCCCCCCCCTCCCTCCCCAACCCTACCAGACCTCTAAACTCCAGTCTCTTGAGGGTTAGGTGTATCTTCTTTGACTGAGCCCAGACCCTGTAGTCCTCTGCTATATATGTGTTGGGAGGGGGTCATACCAGCTGCTGTATGCTGCCTGGTTGGTGGGCTAGTGTCTGAGAGATCTCAGGGGTCCAGGTTAATTGAGACTCCTGGTCCCCCTATAGGTTTGCCCTCCTCCTAAACTTCTTCCAGCTTTTCCCTAACTCAACCACAGGGGTCAGTAGCTTCTGTTCATTGATTAGGTGCTAATATCTGCCTCGGACTCTTTCAGCTGCTTGTTGGGTCTTCCAGAGTGAAGTCATGATAGGTTCCTTTTTGTGAGTTCTCCATGGCCTCAGTAATAGTGTCAGGCTTTGGGGCCTCCTCTTGAACTGAATCCTACTTTGGGCCTGTCGCTGGACCTTCTTTTCCTCAGGACCATATCCATTTCCATCCCTGCAGCTTTTTCAGATAGGAACATTTATGGGTCAGAGTTTTGACTGTGGGATGGCAACCCTCTCCCTCACTTGATGCCCTGTCTTTCTTCTGGAGATGGGTTCTGCAAGTTCCCTCTCCCCTTTGTGGGGCATTTCATCTAAGGTCCCTCCCTTTGAGTCCTGAGAGTTTCTTACCCCCCAGTTCTCTGGTACATTCTTTAGGGTCCCCCATCTCCTTCCTCCCGAGGTTGCCTGTTTCCGTTATTTCTGCTGGCCCTCAAGACTTCAGTCCTTTCCCTCCACCCAATACCAGATCTGGTTCACCTCTTCAGCCTGCCCCCTCCACTTTCCCACCTAGATCCTGTCCTTTTCGGTATGAATTACCTCACTCAGGATGATATTTTATAGTTCTATCCATTTGCCTCAAAACTCAGGATGTCCTCGTTCTTAATAACTGAGTAGTATCCCATTGTATAAGTGAACCATGTTTTCTGTATCATTTCTTCTGTAGTGAGACATGTGGGTTGTTTTCAACTTCTGACTATCACAAACAAGGCTGCTCTGAACATAGTGGAATATATGCTCCTGTGGCCTGGTGGGGCACCTTTTGGGTATATTTCTAAGAGTGATACTGCTGGTCTTCAGGTAGATCTCTTTTCAGTTTTCCGAGGAACCTCCAGATTGATTTCCAGAGTGGTTGTACCAGTTTGCAATCTCACCAGCAATATACTGATAACACGCAATATGATGTTTTAACTGTGTCACTTAGGGTCAACAGGAAGAAGCCCAGGTATGCTTCTATTTTTCTCTGTCAGCTTATGAACTAAACATAAGCACAGATATTGACAAGCAAGCGAGGAGCCTGAGACTGGCTCCTACTTCAGTTGTCTCATTAGCCTAGAGACCGTTCCAGGAAAACGTCTGTGATCTCTCAGGTGGTTTGATGACCTTATATTGCCTTCAGATCTTCAGAACCAATTTACCCTACTAAGACTAATAATATATAGAGAAGTGCTTCAAGCCGTGTAAGTAGAAAACTGGAAACACATGGCCTTTTCAATACAATTGATTTACATAGTGACTACGTTCTGAGAGAAATGGCTAATCTGGTTGCATGGTTGGAAAGACTACATTCACTTCAGGCCTGTATTCTGTTCTGTTCATGACTCAATGTCTGTAACTTAAGAGTGTGCACCAGGTTCTAATACATTTTTCTTGAATGAGTGAGTGAATCACGATGTGACAGAATTTTAATACCCAGGTAATATGTCAGGGAAAGAAAACTATTTTAGCTTAACTTTCAGAAAATTGGCACAGCAGTTAGATCTGCCTTGGCTGAAAAGCTGCTGGGAAGTTAAAATTTTCTCTCTGAAGTTTTGATAATTGAGTCCAATGGTAAGAACTGAAAATAGATGGATAGAAGAGAAGGCAACCAGATTTATTCATGTACTCATGTGCACAGGAACAACACTGAGACTGTTTTGTGGGAATTGGACCATCTCTGCCTCTTTCTGCAGGGAGCACAAAATACCAACTTCCTGCTTGAGTTTGCTGATGTCTCATTTTTTTTTTTATTGGGACGTATTGGCAACACCCATGTGAATACATACATACAGAGAATGCAGTGATCTTACTGCTGTGTCCTTTTATAAGTATTGAGAACTATGCCATCCACTACCTTCTTTCTGTTTTCCAGAGTCATCCTAAGATCACTGTGGTCTATCCAGTATTTTCAACTGTAAGAGAGGTCACAGTGACAATGTTTCTACTCCATCATGGATAGAACAGATGTCTGAGTTTTCACTTTGAAGAGGTGCATGTGTTTTTAATCTATTTTATGAGGTATGAACTGTGACATAGGATAATAGTTTTCATTCTGTCTTTGACCTGTAATTTCTGTTGCTATTTGGAACATGTAGTACTCAAATCAAGAGTCTATATTGAGCTATTTAAAATTAGACTTTTAACGAGATAAGTTTTAAGGGATGAATTGATTGGTAAGTTTATGGCAGAAAGTTATGTACGTGATTCCTTTGGAAATTGTCTTATATTTTAAAAGTGCCACTTTACATATTTATTTTTCAAGTAACCATAGCCAGTTTGGCAGAAGGAAACAGTACATCATTGTGGCATTCTAGAAGACTTGAAAGAGAATACTTAAGATTTTTGAGCAAGTTTTTGATTTCATTAGGTAGTAGGGGCTATAATATATGATGGTCTAAAATAGCCCATCTAAGTGTTTTTGATACTCAGACTGCACATTATTTTGCCTCTTGTTTTTAGATGGCATTTCATTCCTGTCCCTAAACACAGTCGAGCTTTGTGAGCCCAGCTACCCCTGTACTGATGCCACCATACTTTCTGCCCCTGTTGCAACTTTAAAGCTCCACCCTTCACTTCTCATTACACTGAGCTTCAGCTTTTCAGACCTAGACTGTAGACGTTCCTCTGCTGCGTTTACACAAGATCCTGTTCTGTTCAGCAGCAAATTGGGCCAGAAAGGCTTTCCCACTTCATTTGAACTTCTGTTCAGATTCATAAAAGAAATTCCAGTGTATCCTTTATTTTTTCAGGATAAAGTAAATACTTTATACATGTTGCTATAGTCTATAGGTGACTATTGGCATATATCACTTTACCCTCAATTACCTGTATATGTCTTTGCTTTTGTCTAATTTTATTTTTGTTTCCCTCATATTAATAACTTGTTATACTCTGGTTTGCTCCTGTGAGGCCACATCCTTTTTTTGTATGTTCTCACAACACAGCACATATCCTGATCAGACTGTAAATATTCTACAGGACAACACCTCCTGAGCCTCTCATATACACCACCTGATCCACAGCTTGTTACTTCAGGAGAGAAGAATCTCACACACCAGCTAGTTGAGGTCACTCTACTGATAATGTGCTCTGAAGTCTTTTAAAATTACATATTAATGTATTCTGTTCATTCAATCAGTATCTGTTGATTATCTCTTATGTCCAGATAATGTTGCAGGACTTCAAGTATATACAGGGTCATACGGTACTCTACCATTATATAAAAAAAAAAACCAAGAAAAAGACAGTAATAATATACTATTAATTAGTAATAGACAATGTAGCCATCAGGATAGGTTAAGTTATACTTTGGTAACATGCAAGCATGTAATTTCAGTACCTGAAATTTAATTTCACTTTTATGCAAAAATAATCTACATGTCTGGCTAAGTCTCGGAGGAAACTTTCTTATTTGTAGCACTTCTAAAGTCTGGGGCAATTTGATCTTAAGGACCTCCATCTGGAAGTAAGTCATAATGCCAACTGATACATTTGTAAAGGAGATCAGCTGAAAATCTCATATTTGCTGCTAAATGCCTGGGCATAGGAATGGTGCATGTCCATTATGCTGATGATCAGTTCGCTAAAGCTGACTCTATTCACATGAAAGGAATGAGGATGATCAGTTTTAGATGCTTTAAAAGAGAAGACAGCCATATAGTGTTAAGCTTCTAAAGTTTCTATGTGGAAAGACAATAGTAACAGGATAGCAGGGATTCATTGTGCTTGGGAGTATTGCAATTCGATCCCCAGTCTTATAATAATTAGTTGAGCAAGTATTTTCAAGGAAGTGGTGTGAAGCATGGCAGCTAATTTGTCAGAGATCAAAATAATTCACTATGAAGGTCTTGGGCAAAATATGTGTTCAGAGTCAGGAGAGAGAGAGAGAGAGAGAGAGAGAGAGAGAGAGAGAGAGAGAGAGAGAGAGAGAGAGAGAGAGAGAGAGAAAGAATATCTATCTCTCTTTGGTCCAGGTCTACCAGGTCTACCTACATTCCTTTCAATGCTTACAGATCAACCAGTTCAGGGACCACATGAGTTGTATTTTTTTTTTAAATCCTCACTGTAGAACATAGTTGTGGTATAAATAAATAAATGAAATAAAAAATTACTAAACAAATCAAAGCATCATGCATCTCTGTTGAAACTGAAATTAGTACTGCATTTTGATAACAGGAAGAACAAATGTAACATACGGTTTTACTATGCATCCATTTTCTTTTAGTTAATATTTTATTCTATTCATTATAATCATGCTCAAGATCATGGACTTTATGGACAGATAGTCCTCTGTTTCTACCTTCATATTACTAGCAAAACAATGGGCAAACTTTCTTAAGTGTTCTGATAAACCACACATTCATTATGTTAATACTCAACTCATAAGAGACGACTGAGTATGAAATGAGAGTTTTGCACAGAACTTGGGCACATGAAAAACTGATATGAAAATGGCTTCTCTCTCTATGCATTTGTATGTGTGTTCATATAGACATAAACACATCTTTGTATATACAAAATGTATAATGAATGCAAGACATCTTTGACATACTGAGTTTAAATGTCAAAGCTGACTATGATAGTTTACAGACTTCTGAATCATGTGTTACTAGAGACACAATGTTATTCTTAAATCAAATGCAGAGGAAAAATTGGGAAATTTGGAATAGAAACCTGAGATCTGACCTTCAGATTTGGATTTTATTGTATAGACAGTTCACTCTTTCCATGAGTCTGTCTTCTCATAAGCAACATGATTTTCATACCTACACTTATCCAGTGTGTCTGACAGGTTAAGTGGGAATAAAATGGAAATGGACATATACCAGTGCTACCAATACCAATTTCAAATGTAAAAATATTTTGATGTTTTTAAAAAAATTCTTTATAACCTGTCCTACTTTGAGGAGATACATGATAAAAGAACATATATTGTCAGTGACTCTTCAGATAATAGGAAAACCATGGAGAAAACTTTTATTGGAAAGTGCAGTATACAATAATCAGTTAAAGTGTCTCCAGTACAAAATAATAAAAACCAAAGACATGACTTTAATAGAAGCAACGGCATGGAACCTACAGCATCTTTCCTAGGTTTTAGTCAATGACACGTCAGACTCATTATGTTTGATTCATTGGGTTTCAGTGTCTGAAGCTGAGGGCTGCACTTTTGGCAACCAGTCGTGGAAGAACAAATGAAGCTCCAAATGGACAGCTCAGCATCTTCACTGCTCTGGAGTTCAGGTCACTGAGAGAACATTAGTGCTTGGACACTGAGGATCTTGCTGTTCTGGCACTGAAACTCATTTATTTGTATCTGATGTCTTCCACACATCACAGGTACTTGATAATACACATAGATAAGCATCACTCACTACTGGTTTGATCTGGGTCATGGGATATCATATGGGAAGAGTAAAACTTAGCAAAAATAAGTAGACCCACCACAGAAATGCCAACAGCTTACTTTGAAAAATATCAAAGCATAAAAGGCAAACCGAAGGTGTTAGTGAGAGACGGATGGATTGACAACTAGATAATAAATACTGTCCAATGTTAAATGTCCTGGGTGTATATATGTCCATTGTATAATTTTATAAATATTTGAGCTTTTCTTATAGTAAAAACATTTATGAAAGGAAATGAAAGTAGAAATAGATTATCAGAAAGCAAATCTAGGTGAGTTCTGTAGCTTTAAGATACTAGGACAAATAAGGCAGTCACAGGGGACACTTTAAGTTCTTCTAATAATTAGAGAGAATAGTGTCTGTGAGGGGCTGGAGATATAAAAATTGGTGAATTACTCACCCAAGGGTTAAGTCATATTGACTGTAGTTAATATTATATTACATGTTTGCAATTCAATAAATGTTCTTATGTAAAATGTTTTCATCACAAAAATCAATGAATCAATCAATGAATCAATAAAAATGTAGAGGGAGAATTTTTGGAGCTGATGATGTTGTTGGTATTGATTATGTTGATGGGTCATGGTTATATTACCTACAAACATATTACACATGTACAACTGTTTAGAGTGTCAGCTATACTTCAATAAAGTAGTTTTCAAAACTATGAACACTATAAAACATCGTGGTAGAAAATATCCTTGCCAAGCAAATAATGAGTGTTGAAAACCATCGACAGTATTTTTCTCGTCCTTCTTTGTGTACATTGCTGTGATATTAAACCACACATCAGACTCACTGAATTCCCCACCACTGTCTCTGCCTTAATGTGACACAATCTGACTTAGCCTTGTGAAGTCCAGCCCAACAGATGCTTCTTCATTTGCAATGGTACAATAATGATACATTTTGATTCTCAAACCGATTGGATGGAGAGACAACTAAAAAATAAGCCACTGGGCTCATTATAGGTTAGATTTATTTTTTGAAGTGAGAACACTCATACTAAATGTAAGTGACAAGTTCTGGTGCAGCTATATCAATCTCCACAGTGGGGAGGGAGGGAGCTCTGCTTTTTGCCTTGTGCCTTATTAGCTAGTTCATAAATACTATTTGCAAGTTCATTTACCCTGTTGCTGCTGCTGCTATATCTCTTTACTGATAAACGAACTTGGTTTCTTCAGGGCTTCTATGTATGTGAAGGCCTGTGGCTCTCTGGGCCTTTAGCACTAGATTGGGACAGCTGATGCTTCTACCCACCTGTGCTGAGTAGCTGTACCTGAGTCTTTTAACCTCTCCACTATGAAGGCAGCCATTGCTGAACTCCTCAAACTGTATCATGCAAGCAATGTAAAAAAGTCACTTTTAGTATAAGATTGCTTCTATTGCTTCTGTTCCTTTAGAGAACCTGGATCGATTAGAGTCACTGATGCCTGTATTCTTGGGAAAATCTAAACCAAGCCAAACATCTGTGAAGGGGAATGTATTCTGGAAGACTCACTTCTGACATATGATCTACATGTTGTTTTTCTGTGCCTCAGTTTCCAAATCTATTATATAAAGATGATATTCATTTTTATTTAATTAACTTCTTTGAATTTATTTACTTCTCCATCTATTTTTTTGTTTGTTTTTTGTTTTTTTTTAAACAAGGTCTCAATATTTAGCCCTAGATAGCCTGGAACTCCCTGTGTAGACCAGACTGACCTTGAATTCACAGAGATCTGCCTGCACCTGCCTTCTAAGTACAGGGGTTAAAGTACTGCTCCGCCATGCTCAGGATTGTTACATTTAAATGACTCTTTTTTTTCTATTTTTTTCTTTTGTGAGATTAAAATTTGTATTTTACTTCTCATTTTTAAATTTTAATGGGTTTGTTCAATTTAAAGCTGAAGTTTTCCTTAGAATCTGAACTTTAGTTACAGTTCACAAATGCTAATATGATGAACCTTTGACTAAGGGTTCAGTTTGACACACTTTCATATATGTATATATTTTAGGAAGTGTCTACTGTATTAGGTTTCCAAAGTACACATCAAATGACTTTTAATTTTAGGTGTGTCCTCTATATTTCCTTCCATAACCCACATCCTCCCCGTTCCTCCACCCCACTTGATCCTCTTATTTCTGCTCCTCCAACAATATGTAAATATGTATTCTATTTCCCTTTCCTGACAAGATCTATCTGTTCCCTCTCATTCCCCCTTACTCAATACCTACCCTATGTGGTTCTGTGGATTGTAACTTTGTTATCATTGGCTTGACACGTGATATCCACTTATAAATGAATATATGCCATATTTGTCTTTCTGAATCTGGGATACCTTACTTAGGATTTTTCTAGTTCCATCCATTTACCTGAAAAAGTCCTGATATCATTAAAAAAACCCAAACAAACAGCCAAACATGATTTCATTGTGGAAACATACCACATTTTCTTTATCCATTCATCTGTAGAGGTACATCTAGGATATTTCCCATTTCTAGCCATCATGAAAAGAGTAGCGATGAATGTGGTGGATGAATGGTGTCACTATGGTAGCATGAAGCATCCTTTGAACATATGCCCAAGAGTGGGATAACTGCATCTTGAGGTCTGAGAGGCATAAGATGAGATCTCAAAGTAGTTTTGATTTGTAGTTTTCTAATGGCTAAGGATATTGAACATTTCTTTAAGTGTTTCTCAGTCACTTGAATTTCCTACACTGAGAATTCTCTTTTAGATCAGTACCTCATTTTTAATTGAATTATTTGTTCTCTTGATGTGTTTTTTTTTTAGTTCTTTACATATTTTGGATATTAACCCTTTATCTGATGTGCTGTTGGTCAAAATGTTTTTCTATCTAGTAGTGTACCTCTTTGTTCAGATAACATTGTTCTTTGCTGTGCAAAAACTTCTCAGTTTCATGGAGTCCCATTTATTAAATTTATATAAGTGCCTGTGCTATTGGTGTTTTGCCCAGAAAGTCTTTTCCTATGCCAATGAGTTCAAGGCTATTCCCCAATTTCTCTTCTATTAGGTTCAGTATATCTGGCTTTACATTGGGGATTTCAGTCCTTGGAGATGAGTTTTGTGCAGGATGGAAAGTGCAGATTTATTTGCATTCTTCTGAATGCAGACATTTATTTGTTGAGGAAGGTGTCATTTGTCTTGTATGCATTCCTGGTCTCTGTATCAAAATCAGGTGCCTATATGTTTGTGAATATATATCTGTGTCTTCAGCTCAATTCTATTAATCAACATATCTGTTTTTGTACCAATACCATGCAGTTTTTATTACTATAATTTTGTAGCACAATTTGAAATTGAAAATGGTGACAGTTCTTTTAATATTTAGGATTATTTTAGCTATCCTATTGTGTGTGTGCGTGTGTGTGTATGTACATATGTATGTATGTGTTTGTGAGTGTGTGTTTCCATATAAAGCTAAAATTTTTCCTTTCAAGATCTATGAAGAATTTGTGTTGGAATTTTGATGGGGTGTGCATTGAATCTGTAGAATATTTTGCTAGGATGTCTACTTTTACTATATTAATCCTACCAATCCATGAGCATTTTTCCATCTTTTGATATCTTTAATTTCTTTCTTCAGTTGACATGACTTTTTGATTTTTAACATACAAGTCTTTCACTTGCTTGATTAGAGATATTCCAATATAGTTTATATGTTTTGAGGCTATTGTAAAGGGTATACTTTCCATAATTTCTTTCTTAGTCCAGTTATCATTCATATATAGGAAGGCTACTGATTTTTTTCTTTGTGAGTTCATTTTTGTATCCAGTTACACTTCTGAAAGTGTTTATCAGGTTTAGTTCTCCAGTGGAATTTTGGACACATGCACACACACACACACACACACACACACACACACACACACTCACACACACTAAAGATACTTGATTCCTTTGTTTCTAATTTCCAGACCTTTGATCTCCTTTAGTTGTCTCATTGCTCTAGCTAAGACTTCAAGTACTATCTTGGATGGGATGGATAGAGTGAACAACCTTGCCTTGTTCCTGAACTTAGTGGAATTGTTTTGAGGTTCTTTTAATATAAGTTGATGTTGGCTATCGACTTTCTGTAAATTGTATTTTTTATATTGAGATATATCTCTTGTATGTCTAATCTCTCCAGAGTTTTTATCATGAAGGGGTCTTGGTTTTTGTCAAATCCATAGTATGAACATGTTTGTTTGATTTTTTTCATGTTGTTTATATGATGGATCACATTTATTATTTTCATATAGTGACCCAGGCCCGTATCTCTGGGATGAAGCCTACTTGATCTTGTGGATGATCTCTTTAATGTGTTTTTAGATTTGATTTGCAAGTATTTTATTGGGGACTGTTGCATCAGTGTTCATAAAGGAAACTAGTCTGTAATTAATTCCCTCTTTCTCCTTCTCTCTTGTGATTTGGTTACCAGGGTAAGTGTGACATCATTAAATGAATTAATGTTCCTTCTGCTTCTATTTTGTGGAATAATTTGAGGTAGTGACATGAAGTCTTCTTAAAAGTTTTGGTAGAATTCTGCACTAAAACTATCTAGTCCAAGAATATTTAGCACATTGTCAAGTTACAGATGTATAAAATTTCATTTTTTATTTCCAAACTTATTTCTTCCTTTTCTATACCGTTTAATTTCAATCAGATAATTTTGCTTTTTATTCTATCTCTACTGGCTTTTGAGTTGTACATTCTTGTGTGTATGTGTGTGTGTGTGTGTCTGGGTTCCATGGAGCCTGTGTGGAGGTGACTTGCAGGAGGAGATATCTCCTTCCACTACAGTGGTCATTGAGATTGAACCTAGGTTGCTTTGCTTACCACAGTGGCTTTTATCCACTGGGCCATCTCAGAAACCCTTTCTATTTAAATTATTATTTTAGGGTAGAGGTCTGAAAACTTTTATTGTTTTTATTTTTTTCCTGGAAAAGACTACATAGTAAATGGGCTGGGCTTTGAATCTATAATGGATGATATAGAAAGTAGCTCTTCCTACATTTGGCATATGAAGCCATAGTAAAAAATAAACAAATATACTTGGCTGTAAGCCAATAAAACTTTATGAAGAAAACCAATTTGCTAGCCAGATTTGTTCCATGGGCTGTTCTTTGCAGGCCCTTGTTTTAAAGCTGAAAATGTACTTAACTAACAACAGCTCATTACATTTGACATACTTCCCCAAAGGCAAAAACCTCACAACACTTTCCATATCATTACCTGTTCATCTGTTGGGCTATTTTTATGTAGTAGTATTTACTTATGATTTTGTTAAAAAATTTCAAGGCAATTATTAATGTTATGGATTTAAATAACAGCATTCTTAATATTTATGTTAATGTGAGTATTGTTCTACTGTCCTTCATACTTCTCATGTTATTATATTTCTATCTAGATTTATCATATTGAGCTTTGGCAAACTTTTTATGTATTTACTACCGTGAGTGACTAAATGTGGTATCACTTATTTTTTATGTCTGCAAAAGTCTCCATATTATGTCTGCTTTTAAAGAATATTTTCCTGGAGAGACGATGCTAAACCAAAAAGACCTGGAACTCCCCCATGTCTTAATGCTATCACAGCACTGCCCATGTCTCTGCTGCTCTTATTAAAGAACTAATTGAATGGCTTTTTTCAGCTGACTTATTTTTTTCCTTAAAAATTTGCCTCTAACTATTTGCAATTATATGGTAATGTGTGAAGGTGCAGTTTTCTCGTTTTCCCCACTTGGAGTAAACTAACACATGTGAGATCTATGGATGTGATCTTTTTCATCAGTTTTGGAAAATTTTCACCTGGCATTGATATAACTATTACCTCAGTCTCACTTTATTGGTCTTCCTCTGTGATAACAGTTACATGTAAACTTTGCTGTGTCCGATGTGTCACTCTCTCTGTCTTATTATTTTCATTTCTTAATGAGGCAACATGGATAGTCATATTGATTTGAGTTTGAGTTTAGTAAACTCATTTCCATTTTTCAATTTATATATATAAAACTTCTAGCATGAATATTTGTCATATCTAGAGCACATATTTGGGTCTCTCTTTTTAAAAATAGGTTCCAGTTTTGTGTTAAAAATGTCTGTCTTGTCATTCACTGTCCTTCTGACTCTTTTGAACTTGATTATCAATGTTGGAACATTGTTAGTGGGCTTAATGGTAGGCAGTCAGGTCATATGGGTAAAGAAGTAACAGGTGGATTAATGTTATTCTGAGACTTAGTTAGCAAAGCAGTAACAGGTGTTTCCATTATTGCTTATTGTTGGCTTTTTTTGTTTGCCCAGTCTCATCCTTCAGGCTATAATACAGCATGAAGGAAGCAACTGAGACTATGGCTTAGTGGACCAGCATCATCTGGGGACTTTCCAAGCTTTCAAATGATAAGCCAAATGAGCTTCTTTTCTTTATTAATATAATATCCCATTTAGTTGTCTATCTGTCACCTAGTTGTTTGTAGTCACTTTCTAACTTGTGTACCCATTTTCTATGAAATACTGTGCATGTGTTTGTATGTTGAGTAGAAGGGCTGATAAAAAATATGCTCCATAACTCAGCTACACAAATAATAGTACACTGTGAGCTTTGAATTGATGATATATGTCCCTAGTCTTGTAATATTTTATTTCAGAACAGTTTTGTATAGTTTTGTATCTGAAATACATACTTTTAGATGGTTAAAAAATAGACTAATACAATCAATCAGTAACAGTTGTCTTTGTTTTCTTTTAAAATGATAAAATACCATTGTAGGTCATTGTTTGAAGACTGAGATTAGGTCTATTGTGATTGAAATATGTAACAATTTAAGAAAATCATTAGTGTCTTATGATGCGATTGTCAAATACATTTACAGCCCTCTTTAAGCCTATTAAATGTTTTTAAAATGATCAAAGTAGAATTACTTTAACATTAAATCTTAGGCAACCATATAACATTACTGAGAGTGATAAAACTTCCTTAGATTTGCCAGAACTTGTCTGAGGAGAGCAAATTGACTGTGACAAACTTTGGGTGTCAATACACAAATACAAATACTTCTTGAGAACCTGCTATGATTCCAACACTGTTCTGAGCCTGTTAGATACCTATGTGCTCTGAGTCAAGCATCTGAGGCCTGTTTTGTCCTGTCAACTACCTCCTTTGTAATTTTTCTTTTATGCTGTCTCTTAGAGTCCATCTTTGCCTATTCCAAATAATTATTTCTGTGTTCTTGCTTTTATAAGTCAAATTCAGTGAGTTAGATATTTTAAAATTAATACAAAATTAGGTATGTAAGTCTTTTGCCTGCATATATGTCTGTGTTCCACATATATGCCTCATAACTGTGGATGCCAGGAGAGGGCATTGGATCTTCTAAAACTGGAGTTACAGAGGGTTTTGATGGTCATATGCATGCTGACAATCAAATATGAGTTCACTGGAAGAGCATCTAGTGCATACATACATACATATATATTTATGTATAGACATTAAATGAATTTAGCACATTGCATTGCATTTATAAATTTATAAATACTACAGATATAAATTTATAAAAAGAATCCAAGAGATATTGGACTATAGGAACACACCACCATGGCCAGCCTATACGATGCCTGTGGGCAGTATTCAATAAATGATGGTAAGTTAGTGAAAACTGTGAAAACCACAATTAGAGTCTAGTATTTTCTCATTGCTCCATGAATGCAAATGGCGGAGGGAAAGGTATTTGTGAAGTAGTAATGCATTATCACCACTTTCCAGGCTAAAACATTTTCAATAGTCTCCATTCTCCAATCACTGCCATGAAACTTATACTTTAAAATAAAGTGTGTGATGCTATGGAAACATCAGCATCAGACTCATCTTTCTATGATGCTTTTCTAACTAGTTGTGAGTACTCTTCCTTGGTCATTATTGATGCTCCACTGCTTAACTGACTCTTTTACTCTGCCCAGCCTCATGTGTATTTTGTCTGCATATATGTCTTTGCACCACATATAGGCAGTGCCCATGGAGACCAGAGGAAGGAGGAGGATCTCTGAGCGTTGTAGCTTTTATTTTTATAGTGTTTTAGTTTTTATTTATCAGTTAACCTTTTCAGCAATGATTTTTATTGGACATTTATCTCCATTTCACAATATATAAATGAAATATTTTGGAGGCAGAATGATTTGCCTAAATTTACATACTGAGTTGAGATATGGACATCAAAAGAGGATAAATTTACCTTGACAACAAAAAGAAATGTGTAGTTCATAGTTCACTTTAGTCTTTCACATGTATTGATTAGGTCAAGCTTCTTTATATTGATTAAATCTGCAAGGCCCTCCCTGATGTGCCACGTATCTATTCTCTCAGGCACAAGCAAAGCATGCAAAACTCTGTCCAGTCATTCTTCATGCCTCAGATCCTGGCTATACATACTGTTATATGCATAGCTAGTATTGTTTTCTCTTCCTGTTAAAATTACCATCTTTAATGATATTCTTGCCTTGAGGTGTATTATGTTCAATACTATATTTGATTATGTATCTATGTACATTTATATTATAAAATTGCTTTCTTGAGAATATTAGCAAGACAAATAATATCAAGGTAGAAAAATTTAAATAATTTATGAATGAATAATTTTAGAAAGTTATTAGTTCTAAAGTTTTATTTTATTTCTAGTGTACCATGAGCTGACTTTCAACTCAATCCAGTTGAGAATAGAAACTCACTGTGAAAAGCTAAAGTATAATTGGAAAATTAATTTGCTCATTCTTAAAACCACACAATGAATATCAAATCCAAATTACTTTTGTATTATCCTGTATTTTCACTTGTTATCCTCTTGATCCCCTTATTAATATGGCTATTTAGGAGTTGAATATGTGAGTACTAAACTAATATTCATCTTCATCTTGTCAAATGCAGTCATTTGTCTGTACCCATCTTTGATAAAGCATCCATCATGTATGTAAAGCAGGACATCAGAGTATGCAGTAAGAAGTATACTGAATATTTAAAGTGGGTTTTTGGGACATTTGAAGACTGAAATATTAGTGAATACTGAGGACACTGTTTGAGAAGAGAATACAAAGTGAGTGCTAAGAATTTATGCTGTGGGATTTCCAGATCTGCATTTATGCCAAGCAAACAAAAAGAAAACAAACACAGTTTAGGGAATGTCTACCTAGCATAACAGTGGAGATCATAATTTTACTTTGTATTATTTCAAGACAAATGTGCTTTATTCAAATCTTAAGTGGCCAGAAATAATAGTAGAAAAATGGTCACATCTTCCTTTTTTTAATGAGGCCAAAGACTAAAACCTTATTTTCACCTTTATTCAAAGACTTCAACCTCCTCAGACATGTACTCACCAACTCCTCTGCTCTATAAATCTTTAAAGTGCCTTGGAGGAGATTGAAAGCAGCACTAACTGAGAGAAACATTAGGAAAATTTAACCTAAATGATGAAAAAATGGATTGCTCTGTATTTGTCTTGATTTGATATATCACTTCCAAATTAAAATATTCATTGAATATCAATTCCTTGATTTCAGTATTTTTGTTTCTAGCTTTTAAAAATCTAACAAATAACCTTGTTGATTTCTTTAAATATATAATCTTCATTAAACAGCAGGTCGAATAGAAATTCTATTAAGAGAATGAAGCCTTCCTAGAATCTATTTCCCCCATTCTAAAAACAAACAAAAACAAAACACAATGCTGGCTTTAAAAATATACAGTTGTGGGTATAATTTCTATCTAAGAGTAAAAGTCAAAGATAATAAATATTTGAATTTTTCAATGCACAGAGAACCTAGAAGTGAGAATGAATTTCCTAGTGCATGCATTCATTTGCATTCTTTAACTGAGTGGAATCTTATGGGGACTTTTAAAAGATTAATGTTTTAGCTTAGCATACAAAGTAATGGGTCTCTCTAGTTATGTCATTTTCATACACATGTGCCATTAACTTTGTTCTCATTTGTTCCTTATGGAGATTTTTATGTATGCTCAGATGGAAGTGGAAATATATACCTTATCCTTGTACGTCACATGCACTTTGTTGTCAACGTGATAGTCTCAGGTGAAGGCCTTGAATTAAAGAAGGACCAAATTCCACATTGACTTACCAGGAATCTATTAAGTTGGACTCTAGTGGCCATATCTATGACAGACAGAAGCAAAAAGGATCCTCTCCTGTTTAATTTTAAATATCCCATGAATGTGTCTACTACCACATTCAATGGTTGATTTTCTATAATTTACAAGCCTTTCACATAGCAACCAGTGTGTTTGGTCTTTGCAATTCAAGACCTCACCAAGCTGACTGACTTGGAGACTTCTGAGAGGTGTACAAGGCCAGTTATGGCTGTGTTTATATTCTAGCCAATCTTCTACTAGAAAATGTTTCTGCTTTGCCACATCTTAATGAAATCAGGCACTCTCAGAATGCTAGTGTTAGGGAAAAGTTAATCTCCTGTATTTCTATTTGGGTCACTGCTTCTAGTAATTTATGACTTTAACTTAAAGCTTTAGAGTATGCATGTCAAACCAGATTCTTTAACATCCTCATTCCCAACAAAGGGTCACATTAGTTCAAATTCATTAATACTTCATATACTTGTTTTTACCACAGCATCTTTTGGACTCTGCTTTGTTTATCTTTGACTAATTTATTCTCCCCTCTATCATTATTCATTCAGTCAACAAACATTTATGGAACATCTACTATGTGCCAGGCATTTCTCCATGAATTGGCAAGTCAAAAGTTCAATCTTTCACAGTTCTTTTAAATCTCAAATAAAGATTTTGAGTTCAACAATGGTCATTTTTTGAGTCCCACTAAACTGCCTTTTTAGAAGTATGATCTTCTACTAATATATTCAGAGGTTTCACTCAATGGTCTCTCAGCCCTGCTATTTCTACATGTGAGACGAAGAATCATAGTGGAAGTGTTGGACCAGGAAGCAGTTGTGAACCCCAAAAGACCACCAAGGAGCCAACTCTGATGTAATCACAATAGGGTCTCTTTATTATAAACTAGGGTTTGGGCTTACTCACTGCCGACCCACAGGACTGTTTGGTTAAGCAACCCTGAACTCTCATTGGAACACGGTTTTAGAGGAAATGGCAAGCAAGGGAGGGGTTAATGGAGGGGTTATCCAGTGTGGCAAGCATCTAACTGAATATCTATTGTAGGCTGAGAGGTGGGTGTCTGAAGCAAGACCCTCTACAACCATGAACATTCTGAAAGTATATCTGAAACAATCAGACTAATCATTGATTGACCATTGCTAGGAAGTAGCTAGGGAGTAACTCTGGCCAAGGACAAGCTGTGGGTTCCTTCCTAGTACTCAGGTTTAGCTGTGGGTCAAATTCTCAGGATTATTATTATTATTATTACTATTATTACTATTACTATTTTGCTTTTTTTTTTTAAATGGAGGCCGATCCCAAGATGGAGTAGGTTTGGGTTCTCAGAAGCATTTTGTGGAGAAAGTGTACTCACCTGCCTGTGGTCAGGGACATAGAGTTCGCTTTAACAGCTGAGCTCCTAACCAATTCTTACAGTCTGAATATTTATAAATAAATAAATTAATTCATTCCTGACATCAAAGAGCTCCTGATCGAGTCACATCTCAGAGGACCCATCTCTAAGCATAGCTTCATGGCTACTACAACTTTAACATACAAACTTCTGGGTTACACTTTAAGTCCCAGTTATTAATCTTGAAGTACTTACCATTGTTCTTAAATAAAATAACGCTTAAACTATGCTATGAAGGTCTTCCAGATTAGTCTTGGCCTATCCTTGTAGTCAGAGTGTGTCTCCATTCTTATTGTCTGGACTTGGTCACTGGACCTTATATCCAGTTCCTTCTAGGTTCATGGTTTTGGATCTTGCTATTCCTCTCCACTCAAATCTCATTTCTGATTATCATTTCTGTTCTTGACTTCCCTCATTAGAGACTCAAGAAATCTCTCTAAAATCATCAAGCTAAACTCTTCTTTGCTCTCACAAAGAAGGCGACTGCCTTTATGTAATTTTCATAGAATTCTTATTCTACATTTGTTTCCATTTCATTTTACAGCTTTGTTTTCTGAGACTGTGCTCCATAGGAGCACAAGGGCCAGCAATAATTGTCTTTCCTACTGTCCTTCTAGGCTCCAGCATAGTCTTTGACGTTTTGTGGAGACTACATAAACTTACCAATTTATAAATATTTAATGCCACGAGAATTGGAATCTGAATGTTAAGGCAGGTTTTAATGTTGAGTATGTGAACTCAAAAAGGGCAGATAAATGTTGGCATAAGGAGGTACCTAAGACTTCTGGGATTTTATTCAAATTTTTTGTGATTATGGATTTTGAAGGAAAGAGCCTTAAGCTCTCATGAGATCCTAAAATGAAAAAAAGTAATTTTTCAAGGTTAATAAGAACTTCAGGGAAACTCTCAGACTTGATTTTGTCTTTTTTTTTTATCACCTCTAATGTTGAAACACTTACAAAACTTTTATTTCATCAATAACATGGCAGGGTATTTATAAAGTCTGGAAAGAATGTGCTTAGTGATACATTAAGCAAATTCAGCAACACTAGGAGTCGATATGAATTTGAATGAGGATTCAGCTGGAGTTTCTCATCCTGATCTTTATTCTTTAAAGAGCAGATACCTGGCCATAAACAGGTGAGGATTAAATTTCTGAAGGAGGATGATGGATGTAGGCTTGTGGCTGAGGCTCAGCAGTCCAGAGGGAATCTCTGCAGCAGGAAGCTAATGCAGAGTGACAGATTGATGCTTCCAGTGGATTTTACCCCATTACACAAACAACTCTCTAATTAAAGCATTTGATGTTTATATAGTTGACACATTTAATAACTTAAAATTATCCTAATTTGAAACAGCATCTAAGAAACTAATTAAACAGTTAATATGAATTTTCGAGTATCCGTACTACTTTTCTCCTTTATTATCCAGGCATTACCTAATCATGGAGGTTACAGGAGACCCAAGGAGAATATTGCTGTATATGTCTATAGATGGAAGGAGAATCCTGAATCCTTCCCTTAGTTTCTCATTTATATCTGGGACCAAAGAATTCATCTTTGGAAGTAGATTTGCTCATGTCAGAACATATGAGGTTTAAAAGGTTCACAAGTGTCAGAGGCTTCTAAGTAAGATGCTCATTAAAAATGTGTCCTTCTTTTAAAAAGTAGGAGAGTGTTTAAACATTTCAGTCAAAAGGATCAGAATGAATTTGTTTTAATATCATTTAGAATTCAAGTTGAAATAAATTTGATGTCTGTGTGTATGGAGAAGGAGTTCCTATAATTTTTCCCCCTCTCAATTACAACACCCAATAGAAATGCAGTTAGCAGTCAGTTTAAATTCCATCATGTTAACTGCTAAAAGTTGTGCCAATTAAAGATGCCTGCAGCTTTCCAAGCTCAGAATGATTGCCTTCATATTTTTCTTCAATTATTCTGAATCACTAACTAAAAACTCAAATGGGTTAGGTTACTATAAGGCTAGAAAAACAAGAGCTGTCAGAAGGTCAGTGACAAACACTTGTTGGTTTCCTGGTACAAACTTGAGATCACTGTCCCCACAGGAACGATCTCTCTCACAGAGCAAGCGAATGTGAAACACTTTCCTTCTTCATGATGCCCCCAAGGGAAACTCTTCAGCTTGAGTAACTGGAGACATTTAAGGTCGTTCATAACAATATGATCACAGTGAAACTTGATGAATAGGTGGTGAAATGTTCAGATAATGATATAAGAGAGTCAGACCAAATAACATGAGAGGAAGAGAGCATTACATTGGCTCATAGTTCCTGAATGCTCTTCAGCCCAAGACTGGTGGGAGGATGTGGCAGAAGACTGCTGTTCATGTCATCATGGACTGCAAGCAGGACAAGAGTTAGAAAGGGGCCAAGGATGTAATATTCACCAGAACTATCACCAGTGACTTAACTCCTCCAGTGAGGTCCTATCTCTAAAATTTCCAGAACTTAAAATGCCACCAGGTGAAGATTATATTAGTCAATATTCTATAAAGAATGAATAAGATCAAAGGGGATTGATTAGAGTGGATTACAGGCTTGAATTCAAGTAGTCCAACAATGGCTGTCTCATGATGGAAACACCAACAAGAATCTGGTAGTTATTTAATCTGTAGGACTGGATTTCTCAGCATTTGAACCTGATGCTAACTAGAGTCCTAGAGGATTCCTTGAGAGCTGCTGATTTTTCATCTACATTGGAATGAAGAAATAGACTCTAATGGTAGTGAAGAAATAAATCAGCAAAAGGCTAAATGAGAGAGAGAGGGAGGGAAAAGGGGAGGGAAGGAGATAGAGATAGAGATAGAGAGAGATAGAGAGAGAGATAGAGAGAGAAAGAGAGAGAGAGAGAGAGAGAGAGAGAGAGAGAGAGAGAGAGATAGGAAAAAGGGAGAAGAAAGCAAATGCTTTCTTCTTTTACATCATTTAGGTGCGTTGCCACCAGAGGTGTGGCTCAGATTTAGGGTGGGTTTTCTCACCTCAAAGGATTCAATAAAGAAAATCCTTCACAGGTGTGTCCAGCTGCTTGGGTCTTAGCTGATTTCAGCATAGCCAAATCGACAATCAATTAGCCTTCAAAAAGATCAAAAACTTTAGTATTCAAACCTGTGGGAAGGAGCTCATGTTTAAACTATAGCAATTCTAAGTAGGAAGTGTTGTATTCACAGTCTGCTGTTGAAGCTATGGTTGAGTTGGGAAAGAGACTAGAGCAATTCTGGCATGATTGTCTTTCATGAGACAACAGACTGAAAAGACAAGAAGACATCTTAAATTTCACAGACTAAGGTAAAGAAAATTGATGTAACTCATAATTACTGCTCCCCCCACAAGAACAATAGAATGGTGATTGGGGCACGCTTACCCCAGTCTTTAGAACCAGCTCAGTGTATTGCTTCTCCTGTGTATATCTGTAATTTTCCAACTTAGTTTATAAAGAATTTTTAATATATAAACAGCAACAAACCCATGTGCCCTCATCAGCCTTTGCAGCAGTTACTATCCTGTATCTGTTCTGTGACTTCATAACTTGCTTTTCCAGTTTTTTCTTTATAATAGAAAATTCTCAATATGCTGTTTCCATATGTTAATGTTTTTGGATTCTGGCATGTATAACTTTCACCTGCAGGCCACCTATAGCCAAAGCAGTTATGAGTATGGTCCAATGCAAAGTTGAAAACTTGTCTAAATGTTATTTTCTCACTTTTGTTTTTGTAACTTGATTGTGAGGATCACTAGTGTTAGCCTGGTGAATAACAATGCCGTGTTGCAATGTCAGAGGGTTCAGCATCCTTCCGAGGGCTCTCCTTAAGAGATACTTCCATTTTTTTTTCTATTACATAACCTGAAATGCCAGCAAGAGACTGCAAGTTAACTTAACCAGCTCACATTTATTGTTTGAAATTGGAATCAGAACCCAAAATATACCTTAATTTTTAAACCTGTGTTTCTGCTGCATTTCTCTTACTTTCTGCATTTCTATTCCTATTTTTGTGGAAAAAGCCAAGCCTATTCTTATTTAGGCCTTTTCAGCAACGCACTTATTATCCACAAAGTGCGATATAATAGAGTTTTTAAAAAAATTCCTACTTATTGATGATTGCTGATCCAATTTAGAAGATGAATTAGACTCAGGCTTGATTTCTTTTGGCAAAAATCCTTTATATATTGATGTCAGTATGTGCTGAGTCCTTGGGTGGGTCCATGGACTTGACCTTCTTGGGGTGGCTAGGAAATGAAGAAAGGAAAAATGTACACAGGCAGAAAGAGAGAAAAGTTGGAGTCTGATGTCCTTGCCTGGCTTTCTGATGAAGAAGCTGACATTCAGTATTTTTATTATATACAGTTGAATAGAGACGTAGGTTTACTCCATACAGCTGAACCATGGAGTTTATGATCTCTAGATGAATCACAAAGCCAGACAAACATACATATCAGCTAAATCCAATTTCAGTAGGATCAGTTTCTAAAGGGAAGCAGTCTTCATGCTGTCAATACTTGGTTGGAATAGAAGGTAGTTATGGTGGTCATCTTCATGACACACTGTAAACATCTGCACATTGACTAGAGAAAGGTCTTGTCTTCCCTCTGAGCCTCACCCCAGGTTATGTTCTGTGGTGGCTTTGTCAAATTTCCATGTATCTAAGGTTTTGGAGTTCTCGATATGTCAGCATGTCACTAACACCCAGTCACAGATAGGACATCCTCCAGTGGTTATCTTTTGTTCTCCACAGTATTGTTTCTTCTTCTGTAATGTTTGTATCCATTGGTGATCACTAGTTAATTGATTAAGTGAAGGATGAATTAATCATCCCCACTTTGTCTATTAGTTAGGTTGATTATATGGTGAAGTTTATTAAATCAATTGTGGTGATGTTTTATGCAAATAGCGTAAGAGTGTAATTCTTCCCAGTATTTTCCTGACTAGTTCCCAGCATTTTGAACTCACTTCTTAACATTCAGTAAATGAAGTTAATGAGGTATTTAGCATTAGTTCGGATTTGTAGCTTTGTGTAGTTTTATGTGCATCAGTCCATTATGATTCTAACCCTTACTGACGTTTAAGTGTCCCAGCGTTGGCTAGTGGAACCACATTCAACTGGGCTTCTGAGTCCTTGTACATTATTGTAATAGTCTTTCTCCAGTTTCTTTCTGTTTTTGTCTTAATGTTTTATTTCCTTCTCTATGTATGGAACCAGTCATTTCTGATGAAGTGCCTTTGTTGTTTTCTTTTTTCAATGAGTGAAAATATTTAAGTAATATAGTCAGGATATTAAGAAGTACCCAGTATTATTTGTATACCTTCTCAACAGAGAATAACCTGAGAGAGAGAGAAAGAGAGAGAGAGAGAGAGAGAGAGAGAGAGAGAGAGAGAGAGAGAATATGAATGTATTATGCATTTGAGTTTATGCGGCAACATCGCATTGTAGTTTAGGACCAGAAAAGTTGCATGAGGATCTCTTTTCAATCATCGTTCATTTCCCATTTCTCCATAACTATCAGCAGCCTTATTCATGTTCTTTGCCTCACACTGCACATATATAATACACATAGATAAACTATCAGTCTCATATAGATGACTAATGAAAAATGTTGAAGATGTATTCATTTTCTTTTCATCCATAACATATATGAATCTTAGAAGTGAGATATGATCAACACATCACATATGTATGAAATGATATCTCTGGTCAAGTTTCTGGTTTTCAGGTTTTGTATAATTTGTATCTAGTTTGGCTACCTAGTAGATTCAGAATTGTGCTCATTTGCTACATTTAAATTTAACTGACAGCATGTGTCTCTAGTTTATTCTTTTCAGTTCAAGCCATTAAGGATGATGGGGTGTGTGGATAACAGAGGAAAAAGAAAAAACAAAACAAAAATTAATTGTCTAAAAAGGCTATAATGAAATCCAATATTTATATGCTAAGAAAAATAAAACAGTTGTTTTGGGTTCCATAGTTTCTATGGAGCCAAAGTAATTTGCAAGTGCTAGAATCTAGTAGTTTTATTCTGAGTTATTAATCTAACAGAAGGACATAAACACGTTCACCATGACACTCTTACTAAAATATTCACCACCACACCTGACAATACTGCAATTGCCACCAACAGTAAAACAAGTGTGTCATGATGAAGTCACATTAAGGTCATTACAGGATGAGAATAAAAATTCTCAAGTGCACATGAGGATTCCGATAGAGCCCACAAACATATGTTCAAGAATAGGAGACCAAGAAAGACTGTACTGTCTCATTTTATTTACATAAAAGGTAAGAATAAGAAAAAATGTATGCTGTCAGAGATTAGAATACCTCACAGGGAGGTTTCTGGAAGGAGACACTGTGGCATTTCAGTGGGTGTTGATAATTGATCATCTTATGTTTCATCTGGGGTTATTTTATTAGCATCTCAGTTTGTGAATCTTGATCAGCCTGCACACTCTGTGGACTTTCTATGTTTATAAACATAAGGAAAAAATAGCTACTTGGTACCCATCCTTATAGCCTTATCTCTCTAACATACTTCTATGTTGAATATTGAAAAGAAATAATGATGGTAAAATGAACAATGAAATATTAAAGAAAAATACAATTATCTGTCTCATTTAAGCAAGGAGAGGTGGTGTATGGCCCCAGTAGCTTGGTCTCTGGTGATTACTTGGAGAGTCTCATACCATAGTGAGGACATACTTGTGCTAGAAGTTTCATCTCAAGCCAAGAAGCCAAGAGAATGGGACATGTCTAGAAACTTCCTGTGAGAACTCAAGGGATCGCATAAGAATGGCCTTCCAAGAAAATGCCCTCTTGACCCAGGGACCTCACAGAATGTCCCATCTTCCAAAAGTTCTATTACCCATGAGTATCTGCTTTCTGTTGACCAAGACTCCAACTGCAATGATCCCGTGAGGAATATTGTCATGTACTGAAGCTATCCTGGCAAGCCACAGCTCTCAGAATAGCAACTGAACTATTTCTTACCAAGTCATTTACTTATTGCCTATTGGATATTGCTTCCTTCTGTAACTCTCCCTGTAACTCTTTTTGGTTGCTATTATGTTAATCTGTACTCTTTAAAATTTCTATTATGACCTGAAGCATTAAGTGCCTTTATATGTGTACATCAGTTATTTCCTCCTAACTGAAATGTGAACACTGTGAGAACAGGGGTTTGCCTGCGTTAGGTCCATTATTCCTAGCATGAGTACGAGGTTTCAGTGAATAGAGCATGCAATGAATAAATCTAGGTCTAGACAAAGGTCTGGAGATCCAACATCATCCTTCCATCAGAGCCTCAAGATGTTCCATTGGGCAGGTGGCAGACCCTTGACTCCCACAAGATTTGTTTGAGCAGAGTGTCCTGAGATTCTCCTAGGCAGGAGGATTTGGTGACTGTTCATTATTAAGTTTCTTGAGTGTGAGTAGGAATTTGCCCAAGAAATTTAGCTTGAAGGGAGAAAAATGTCAAGTCTTTGAAAGGAGGCTTACCTGACTGTCATCTTTATTTGCCTTTTAACTTGCTGTGCTAAGCTTTTCAATATTAAAGTGCAGCTTATGTATGCAGGGATAGACAGTGGTTACCTCATATATCAGAGATGTAGTAATGACAGGAAACATCCCATACCTGTCTTTGATTACTTGGGTTAGTTTAACCTCAATTAAGAAAATGGAGCATTCACCTGATGATTTGAAGGTGGGCAGATGGAGCTGATACAGCTGTCTGGGATGCCAGGTGGAGGGAGGGAATTTAAACCCAAGTGAGAGCAGCATATCCCCAGTCAGCAAATGTGCCATCTGCTCCTTCATGCTTGCATTTTAAAAGAGGACGCTTAACTCTTTTACCAAATATATTTTCAGAACTTTCACTGCTATTCAAGTAAGCTGAATATGAATGGATTTACAGGACTCACTATTGACTGGCAAGAGCAGAAAAAGAACTCAAGGTGTGTGTGTATGCGTATCTTTGTGTCTATTTGTGTCTGTGTGTGTCTGTGTATGCATGTATATCTGTGTCTATCTGTCTCTGTGTGTCCTCTCTCTCTCTCTCTCTCTCTCTCTCTCTCTCTCTCTCTCTCCCTCGCTCCCCCCCCCCCCTCTCTCCTCTCTCTCTCTCTCTCTCTGTGT
Source organism: Grammomys surdaster (assembly GCF_004785775.1). Taxonomy (NCBI): domain Eukaryota; kingdom Metazoa; phylum Chordata; class Mammalia; order Rodentia; family Muridae; genus Grammomys; species Grammomys surdaster. The sequence continues at coordinate 604,270 of NW_021604684.1, read as the reverse complement.
TTTTGTTTGTGTGTTTTTGTGTGTTTCTGTGTTTGTGTGTGCCTGTGCATGCATGTGTATCTGTGTGTGTGGTCTGTCTGTCTGTCTCTGTGTGTGTTTGTGTTTGTGTGTGTGTGTGTGTGTGTGTTATCATCAATGTTTATGTGACACATGAGAGGAGGCTGGCATGAGTTGTATTTTTGATGGGGGAATTTACTCAGCAAAGTCAAGGACAGGAATCTATGACATCAAACAGAACGCTGGGAGGATGGCAGACTGGGAGGGAGAGAAGGAAAAAAAACGCCCTAGTGGTTTTGGTTAACTTTGACAAAAATGAGCAAACAGTAGTCCAGTTTTCATTTGCTCTGCTGCTGTGTGTTGCTGTTCAGCTGTGGAGAGTGCAATTTTCCAGCCAAGCCGATAGCTGAACACATGTTTGTTCAGGGAATCCGTTGTCCCTTTTCTGTGTCACCTGTTATTCCATCCAGCAAATTGCTTGAGTAAATAAAGCTTTTGTCAGGTAAGATTAATGTTACAAAGACAAAATAAAGTTCCTGGTTGTCACTTGCATAGTGCAGGTGAGGAAGAACACATGCATATATAAGTGTAAAATGTGGACAGCTTGTGGCACATCCTGCGAAATCTCCTTCTTTTGCTGGTTTTGGGTTTGTCTGATTTTGAACTGTAGATAGGCACAGACTGTTATTGTTTGGCTCAAGTTATTCCTGTCTTTTCATGTTAAATGCTTTATTAAACTTCAGTTTACCTAACTTCCAAGTTCCCTGATTTGGCATAGAGAAAGTAGACAAAGAAACTACCCAGTTTCAACCCATTGCAGATCAGGGTAAAGGCTGAGGCTGGTCTCGGTGATTGACAAGTATAATTTAGAAGCAAATTATTCCCTTCCAGTGAGCAACTAAAGGCTGACCTGGGGTTCTTCTGCCTGTTTTGTATTTGAATGAAGCAGCCTGGCTCACTGCAGCCATACAGAACTGTGACAACCTTTCCTCCAGGGGATAATTTCATGCTGTTTGTACAACTGTTAAATTCTCTATTTAGTATTCTGCTCTCAAGTGTGGTAAATATTACCTGTGTTTTGGTCACAAAGATATGTTAAAACAAAACAAAACAAAACAAAACAAAACCCTCCTTTTATTCCTAATTCCTTCCTGCTGTCAAATTGAGGGCTGAGCTGATGATAAATTCTACTTTAGGCTGAAATATAAATGTATGTTACATTTTAGAGAGCTCTTTTAAATCATTCTCCTGCCAACCATAGTTCCAGATTTGACTACTTTACACACCCGGCTTACTTTCTGAGCCATATTTGAAGAGCCAAAATTTTTATAGATATAGGGAAACTAATCATAGCAGAGACACAGGTTTCTCTTGCTCCAGTCACCCCTATGTTTTATACCCAAAGCTCTGTTGCAGGGACAACATAGACACATGTCCCTGTTGATGTTTAGAATATACCAACCCATCAGATTCTCAGAAGTGTGTCTCTTTAAACTTAGGACCAGGTGTCCATTCGGTGATCTCTCTTACCACACAGTGGCTAACTGTGCTGAGATTAATGTCAGGACAGCTGAGGTACTCCCTCTTATTCTTTGTCTTCTGAGAGGTTGAGAAGGCCCAGACACATCTTCCACTGAGATGCCTTAGAGACAAGTTCAGTGAAGAAATAGATGACAATGGAATATGAGAGAGGAGGAAAGGAAAGGGGTAAGAAACCCAAGCTTTCCTTTCTGTTCCAGTGTCTGCTGTCTTCTTCCCAGTCCTGGATCCCTTCTCACCTGCATGGCCCATTATCTTTCATCAAACACACTTATAGAGGCCTTCTTGGGTTCTTCAGATCTGCTCCTTATCACCAGTCAGCCAACCTGATACAGACGGTTTTCACAATATGGTCTTCTAGTCTATTTTGTTTCTTTTTCAGGGATTTACTTTCTGTACTGGGAGACTGTGAGTCCTTGGAATTCTGGCCCAGGCTGATCCATAAGAATAAGTCATCAACTTGAAAACCAATTGGATCTGGGTTGGATATGTGACCATTATATTCAGGCAGAGCAATCAAAACCCTTTTTGGGTGAGTTCTAAGAAGACAAGTTATTGGGTTTGGAGTTGCCATTGGGTGGCAGACCAAAGCCAGTCACATCATTTTGCTTGTCAGGTGAGAGGTTGTCCCTGATCATAAAGACAAAAATTAAAACCAGAGGTTTCCAGTGGAAAAAGTGACAAAGTCCAGACACCCCATCATCAACATACAAGTTCTTGGATCTCTGGCCATATCTAAAGTGTATTCCAAATGTGAATTTCCCAGATATAGGAATTCATTGTAATTCCCCACTCCCAGACTAAATTAGGCTTATATTATAAGACTAACACAACCAGTAAATGAGGAATATGGAGAACTTTATTTTTACTTTCCTGAAACTTATCAGAGATGCATTTCTGGTTGTTATCAACATATCAGGAAAGCCATCAATATATTTAGAGTCAGACATCTCAAATACTACATGCATTGCTCCATGTAGATATGTTTCTTAAACTTGCATTAAGTTCTAAGGAGGTATTCATAAAATAAATTGTTACGATGGAAAGATAGGCTAGTGGTATAGTTTTTTTTTTTTTTTTTTGAGCCTGTGCAAGACCCTGGGTGCTTCTCTCAGCACTTTGTGGACATATACACATTTTGTATGTACACACACACACACACACCCCATATACATATTCACACATGCATAGACAGTTTAAATAACTTTGTTTCTATGATGACTGCCTTTGTTTAAATGAGTACTAGATTTTGACTTTTAGTATTCAACACAGGTTTTCTGTTAATACCTCTATTTTTCTTCCCCTTAATATACAAGAGGCTAAAAGTCTGAACACTTACTTGACCAGTGGGTTCCAGTTACTTTTATATTGCTGACCTATGAGAGCCACTTTGAGCTCTGGAAGGAATTTGGAAGGGAAAAGCTATCCTTCTCTAGGACAAGCTATAAAAAGCCACGTGGGTGTCCGCAGAGAACAGCATGACTGTGTGTGAGTTTTAACTACTCCAGATAGTCATTCACTTAACAAAAACTAAGGACATTCTTATTTTAAAATTTCAATGATGTCTGCATGAATAATCAGTTATTTAGATCGTTCTGTCATTTAAATTGTATTATGAGAATGAGGAGCCTGAGTCAAATGTTGTCACAGTTAACTTTGTCAACTTGGCAGTGCCTAGGGTCACCTGTGAAGGTAGCATTAGTTGAAGGATTGTCCAGATTATCTTTGCCTCTGGACATGTCTTTTCGGGACTGTCTTGATGGTTAATTGATATAGGAGGACATAAACCACTGCGAGCATTGCCATTCCCTGTGGTTCTGGGATATGTAACAAGGATAGCTAAGCACGAACTTATGAGGGAAACAGAGATTGAACTAGTGTGGTTCTTCCATGATCCTTGCATGTTTCTGCCTTGAATTCTCTCAATAATGGGTTATGATTTGCAAGTACAAGCCAAAGAAATGTTTCTTCTTACAAACTTCTTTTGTCAATGATTTATTATAGCAGAAGGAAACTTGAACCCCTTTCAGATCTCTCTGACCTCTGTATCCTTCCTGTCTTTTCTGAATAGTCTGGTGTCTGCCTTCCTGCAAGTGTTATTCAAAACCCAGCTAGTGCCAGAATTACCCAAAGGACTCATTTGAGCAGTGGTTCTGTGGGTCTAGCCTACAGTATTAAATATGATTGGTCTGGTTATACGTTTTCATTGCTGCTGGTAGTCTGGAGAGACCCCACTGTAAGCTCATGTCTACTAAACAGTTCAGTGTGCCTTTATTATTCTCTTAAATAATTTATTATTTTTTCATATTTACATTAATATATTTTAGCATCTACCTTGAGCAAGGCCCTTTGTTACTTGAGTGTAAAGACCAATAGTTGTATTTCAAAGACATAGCCTTTTAGTATTCTGTATTATTTTTAGTAGATAATTACTTTGAACTTATTAATTAGTGTGAATCTACACAACCCACTTGAAGTGTCTTACCATAGTTTAAAACAATGAATGATTATTAGACTTATGATAGATGATGTGCAAATAAGATGATTTTTTGATTGATTAAAAATTTTTGATGGAGCCTTTTGACCTCTCTGATTAACTCATAGAAATAGTCTTTAACAACATTTACAAGCAGTTCAATAAGTATGGCATCCAACTCACTCAGTTTCATGACCTTGCTCATCCTTAGTCAAAGGCATTGCAAAAGCATTAGGTACGATTAGACTTGCTTCTTAATTAAAAGACATTTTGACTCTCCATAGATATTAATAGAACTGAACTGAAAATTCTCTGGACTACATTTCAATAACAGGTAAAGAGGCTCTAAGGTTTTAATTTTGCCCGAATGATGCTTGCCCAAAGGTGAATTTTACTCAGGAGTATTGCTTCTATTTTATTGTAATGTTCACTATGCTTGCAATGGGACATTTTGGCTCTACAAAGAGCCCATGAGTTGGAGGCCATGCAATGTTCTATAATAATAGCAGCTGCATAGAAACCATTTTTGTTGATAATACTTAAAATCTGGATTCATTTTTGAAATACTTTACAATAAAATTTTCTTATGATTTAAAATTTTAGGCTATTTTCAGAACTATATTAAAAATAATCTTTATTTTTCTTTATAGGGAGAAGTATAATAGGAGTTTTTAATATTTTTTGTTGTTGTTTCTTTGGAAATCTTTTAACGTTAAAGAAGACACTACTTTTCTATTTATAGAATGTAGGCAGTCAACTTTTACTTTCTTCCTCATCAATTACTGTGTTAATATTTAACATATCAAGCACCATTATGCCCCAAATTGTAAAAGGATATTAGAAGTTGCTAGGGATAGGCCAGGAGAGGAAACTTTTCCTTTAATTTTATTCTATTTAGTTCAAGCTCTTTGGAGGAAAAGCCTCTGGCTCTTTCTTCAGCTCAGGAATTTTTTTTTTTGCCTTAAATTAGGATGGCTTTTTGATCTTCCTGAGTTTTACAAGGGAATAAATATGCATGGTAATGAGAGAGAACGCACAAATAAAATACATTTAGACTGTCTAAAGCCCTTGACAGCATTTGCATGCAAACTTTATTAAGAGTCGATTCACAGCAACATTGCCTATACTATTTTATCAAAGGTGGCAAGCAGTTTAAAGTAAAGAAGGAAAATGTAGTAAAAAGTGACTTTTCTTTAAGAGAAGACATGATAATTCCTAAGAGTCAACCCCAGGAAAAATTAGAAGTAATGATCTCCAGCATCAGTTGGCAGGCTTTGAAGGTAACAATGTGTTCTTCCAGAATCTGGGTTAGTTTGGACAATTTGAAGCTACATGAGTGCTCAGAAAATTGCATGTCTGTCTATACTGTGATATATTTCGGGGGCAAATTCTCAATCTCATTTATATGAACTCTTTCATTAAACATTATACTGAGGACAATATGTTTTCAATGTGTAAGATTTTGAATATGTAAGATAAAGATAAAAGAAGTACTATTTCTTAGACTTAGTTGATTATGAAGTTCATTTGGATTAGCCCATTTAACTATTCATGAGATACTAGCCATGGCTCACAATTTTATAACTGCTGACGTTATTATCATTTAGAATACTATGATTCTGAGGTTAGTTATAAAATATTAACTAGAGTAATAGTACTGATCATCAAAGGATGAAATAGTATTGAAAAAGGATATTAAAACAGAAAAAAATATGCACTATTATCCAGCATTGAAAACTTATTGATATCACTTTCTCTCATTTTCTGTATAATGCAAGCATTCTTCTATCTAACTTCCATCTCTAAGTATAGTATATTCTTCCACAAGAGTTTTGGGGTTTCAGTATTATTTTATCTTTCCGTTGTCATATGCCTTGTGTCCCATGATATTCATTGGGTATAGTGAAAAAGCCTTGGTATCACTGCATCCTTCAGCTACCTAAGGTATATACAAGTTGACTCAGCTTTCTTGTCTCCCATTTGCACTCTACTTTTACTGCTACAACCAATTCCTTTAAAACTGCCCTTATCAAAGTTATCAATGGCCAATGGCCATGGAATTCATTGCCAAGACACCTTTGAAAGTGAAATGAGCCATTTTTAGAATTTTGGATGGTTAGTGGGCATTACAGGCACTAGTCAGAACACAACTACATGAAGTATGATCATCTTAGGAATGACTCTTATCATTCTAGGACAAACAGATAATACCAACACATGTTTTATTTTTTTCCTCATTAGAGTGAACTGTAATTGAAATCCCCTGTACTGGTGTGAGATTTCCCAGGCTTAATTATGTTTAAAGATTCTTCTCCTAGTTTCTTCCTATCACTGCTCACTCAAGCTTAGTCTGCTTTGCTTGCTTCTCTTGCTTTATCTGATATTTAAATGCTGGTGATACTCAGGGAATTGCCTTTCCTTTCATTTGGCAATCTCTGTGGATCCTCTACCTATGTTTTCTGACTCAGTCTCCCAGTTTTATCTCAAGTCCAGATGTGAAATCCAGCTTACACAGCAACATGTCTTCTGACATCTCCTTGTAGATGCTTCATGAGTATTTGAGACTAAGTTCATCTGTACTTGAACTGTGAATTTTTGGTCAAAATCTTTTACTTCTAGTTTTTTAAAAATATAAGACAGGTTAGTATATTTTTGAGGCAGAAACCATTCTTGTGGTTAAGAGCATCGACTGCTCTTCCAGAGGTCCTGAGTTCAATTCCCAGCAACCACATGGTATCTCACAACGATCTGTAATGGGATCTGATGCCCTCTTCTGATGTGTCTGAAGACAGCAATGGGGTACTCATATATATTAAATAAATAAATAATTTTTTTAAACAAGGGAACCATTTTTTGCCCCTTTCATTTTTTCTCTCTGTCCATAGTCAGCATCATAACTAGAATCACTGCTTTACAATAAAGAAGTGGACAATTGCCTTTCTTACCTAAAATACTAATATACCATATATTTACAATTCTACCTGGAAAAGAATCATTTCTTGTGCCTTATAAAGCTTAGACTGACCTGAAGTTTACCCACATCTCTAGTTTTGTATTTACGTAGTTTTTCTTTGGCTCTCTAAATTCTTTTATTTTAGAACACAGCAAAAATTACTAGAACGAACACTTAACTAGGTTGAAACTCTAAGAAAAATAATGCTTGATAAAACTATGTTAACAAAAGTGTTACTAAATTAGGAACTATCCTAATTTCAGGTTGAGTTTCCTAAAAGTAGTCCCTAAGACAAGAATGTGGGGACAAAGAGATTATTTGAAGAGCATTCTAAATAAATAAAGGGAATGGAGAAATGAAATATGGAAGAAAGGAAACCAATAAATAGTGCATTGTTGTGAACAACTAGGCCTGTATACTTAGGAAAGTCACAGGGAGTCAGACCAGCATACAACTAATCATTATTACAATTAAGGAAAAAAGAAGGTGTCAGTGACCATTTATCATTGTTCAAAGACTGCACCCCATGATGTTAATTCTCTAGGACATCTGATCTACCTTGTTCATTCAAGCAAGCTTCCATTGCTGATACTTGTGCTTAGATGTCTGAGAGTTTGAGACACAGATCAGTAAATGATGAGGGCAAGTGAGTGGGCAACAGTGGTACCTGCTACCTAGCTAAGCATCATTGCAAGTCTTAGCAATCTCTGTCATGATTGACTGTGGACTTTGTGGCTTATAAACTCTCTCTGTTCAGCTATTAAGGTCTATGTATGTTATGTTAGCACATAATCTAACCAAAGAGGATTAGCAAATACAGCCTAGAAAGGATTTTTCAAAAATCCTAAACAAACTTATATGCATCTATAAATTAATTTCTTTAAATTATATTTATGTCTATATATAGCTATTAATTTGTATCTATAAATGAAAGTTTAGTCATTTTATGGTAAATTCCAAATGGGAAATAAGTTCATGTGAGATTCCTTAGAGAATCATCATGATATTATCAGTATCTGAATAGCTGATCATGATGAAGAATTTAATCCACTAGCTGGCAGCTATGCCAAAGGATGCCAAGGCTGTTGCTAAGCTGACAAATATTAGCTCAATGTCACCAATGCTCCATTTTACTTCTTTATTTTGTAAATGGCTGTTCAAAGTATTCATGAATTTGTGAAGCCAAATCATTCTGCTTTAGCATCCTAGTTTGTATGGGTTTTGTTACATGTCTACTGACTCTCCAGGCTCGACATAACTGATATTCCAAACTGATAACATTGATAACTATTTTGAAAAACACTTTGAATGTTTAGCCTTTTCCTTATTTCTGGTCTACAGGCTTGGGGACATCACAACAGTTCCAAATTTTACCTAGATGCAGACTATTTACCATGGCATTTTATAGCCTGCTGTCTAGTATGTTGCAGTCTTAGCCGTGGGGGACAAAGTGCAGTGAAAATCGTCTGTTTGGTACTCAGAGTGGGTTTACATTTGTTCCAAGTAAGTTGACAGTATCTACTTCGATTCTAATCTGTAGGATAGACTTACTAAAACTAAGTATATGGTATGGGCATAATGCTATTGTGCACTGTGTAAAGTTTATCCTTGTGTTAATTCAAATGATGATTTCTCTTGCCCCATACCTTGCTGCAATCCAACATGACATCGTAATGCTTATGTCAAGATTCTCCTGTCTCACATTTGTATAAACAATTCTCATCATTTATTCTCTGCCTTGTCAATAAAAGCTGGAAAAGCCAATAGCTAGGCAATAGAAAGAATAGGGTAGAACTTCCATTAGTCATGGGAGGAGGGAGAGAAAGAGAGGAAGAAAGAGAAGAAGAGAGGAAGAGAGGAAGAGAGAAAGAGAAGAAGTAGGATTTACCTGGAGGAAGGAATCCAGAGAGACATCAAGGCAGGACACACTTGAAGCCCAGAGGGCCAGACCAATACAAAAATGCAAGTATCTTAGGGACTTTGTCCAGGAAGGAACCAGGTTAGATTAGAGAGTATTAGAATAGAATTATTATGCCTGGTTATTGTGATTTAAATTGAAAGTGAATTTTGGTCTTTCTGTGTTGTTATTGGGGAACTAGCTGGAATTAAAAAAAAACTAGCTGTTATATTAATTTACTCCATACATTTATATTAAAATTACCCTTACAGTTTGGCATGCTAATAATAAAATGGAAGGATTGATGCATGTCACTCACATGCTATATGTCTTCAGTTATTTCTTTGTAAGTGATCAAATTGGGAGAAGAGTCCTTTCCTTCATACACACACACACACACACACTTCTAAGGCTAAAAAGAAATGGGGATGACCTGCTTAGAACTATCCTATTACATTTTATTTTTCAGAGAATTCATCTGTTATGGTTTAAGACTTACAAAGCAGGATTATACAAGTCTTTACTTTTTCCCATTAAACAATAATTGCCTTTCAAAGATTACAATGAATAAAAGAAGTAAATGAATAGAATTTTCTTCTCATTATGGATTTCTCCTGTTAGAAAACTTACAGTCCTTTGGTTATTTAATTCAACCACCAGGTAGACAGGATTTGTACAAGAGAGCCTAATATGATGCTTAGGTGATTGAATTGTGTTTGTAGAGTACCAAACAAATAAGCCAAAATTTAATTAAGAAATTGAAAAGCTTATCAAAAACTATTGAAGATCAAATTACATCAAGCTAGTATCTGCTCTGAAAGTGTCTTCTGGCTGCTATTGGGCATCTGAAGGTTTCTGTGTGACCTCACTTTTAACTTATCCTCCTTAGACCTCTGCTTTCCAGGTTATATAAGAAGAAATTGCATAATATTGTATGCATTGTCCACCTCTGACATTGGAAGTTTATGTAACTTGGAGAAAGGTGAAATAGGGACCATATTTATTTAAGTACTATGATAGGATATGTTGTAAATCAACCTGGTTAAGTCAGAGAATGTCTAGATGTTCCAGTAAATATGGATGTGTCTTTATGAGGTCAGTGTTTAACTCTTTGGCAATATAAGTGAATGATTTTCTCCCAATTTGTGAATGGTTTAAGTGAAACAAAAAGTATAAAGAAGAGGAACCCATACTCTGCCTGCTTATTTGAAGACATAGGTTGTCTCCTGTCTTTGAAGCGGGGGTTTATACCATCTGATACTCTAACTCTCAAGCCTTCAGAATAAAGTAAATTTATGCCATCTACATTCCTGGGTCTCCATGTTGCAATGGCAGTTCATGGGACTTTTCTGTCTCCATAGATCTTTTTACTCTCCATGAATCTTCATGCCCAGTATCCACCCACAGTCACAACACATATTAGTTTTGTTTCTTAGAGTAGTGTAATATAGAACTATCAAATAGGAATGCACCAGGCCAACTTTGCTGGAGAGGCTGCAGCTTCCAGAGCTCCCATGGTAGCTTCCCTGTTCCGGCTGTTCTGCTGCTCTGGTCTGCGGAGCAAGAAAGAGAGTGAGGACGGAGGGGCAAGAGATGCGAAGAATGGAGACAAGACAGAGTCTGATCAAGTCTCTCTTATTGAAAGGAAATCCTGGGTATTTATACGATTTACTATGTGCCTTGCCCTTGTGGACAAGCAGGGGAACACAGCTGAAGGCACTATGCCACGTGCCTTACAGCGTGGATACCACGTGCGACTTGCAGCTGGGGGCACTAAGCAGCAAAACAGGATATATGAGAAAAACAAGATGTTTATCAGAGTGTGCTCAGCTGTTGCGGGCTGTTGAAAACAAGTCTCTTGTCAGGGTATATGGCTCGAGATGGCTGCAAAGATGATAGCTGCTTTCTGCTAGGAGTCGGCTCCCAACACTTCCCAGTTGATTAGCTTGCAGCATTGTCATCCCAAATGATTATCTTCTCTGTCCTAGAATTTATTGCCTCAACTAGTATTGGTTACTTGTAGTCATAATAGACTACAATATCTGAGCATGTTTGATGTTACTTAAACATGGGTGTGTATGCACATTTTCATTAATTAATTTTATTTATTTACATACCAAATGTTGCTTCTCTCAGTCCCCTCTTGAAGAGTTCTTCTCCCCCTTATTTCTCCTCTTCACCTCTAAGAGGGTGCCCCCCCATATCTCCCTACCTGGAACATCAAGTCTTTATAGGATTAGTTGCAGCCTCTCCCACTGAGGTAATACAAAACAGCCCTGTGCTACATATGTGCTGGGGCCTTGGACCAGTATGTGTATACTCTTGGGTTGGTGGCTCAGTCTCTGGGAGCTCCCATGGGTCCAGGTTAGTTGACAGTGTTGGTCTTCCTGTGGGCTTTTATTTTTGGTACTAGGAATAGAACCTAGTGTCTCTTGCATGCTAACAATTGTTCAACCACTAAGCTATATTCATAAACATAAAGAAAAATATGTAGCACTAGGAATTGAACCAAGGACCTTATACATACCAAGTAAGTAATCTATCACTAAGCTCTATCCGGAACTGCAACCAACTATGTATAAATATCATAAATAAATATCATAGCTAAATAATCTCTTCCCTTCACAAATTAAAAATCTTATATCCTCCTTTTATCATTCAAAGAAAAACTGTTCAACTACAGAAAGAGAGAATGCTTTTCATCTTCTTTCCATGGCTCACTGGTTCATTTTCAGAGCTTTGAAAGCTCTTGTGAATCAAACAATATTTTCTACTGGATCTAGAGACAAGTTAGGAAACCACCATAACTATACAGAAATGAAATAATTAAAAGAATATCAAAGAATGGAAAAGATAAAAATAAAGGTAACTAATAAACAAGGCTTGATGGCATTAGCCAGAGAAAATGTCATCAAGCTGGTAAACTAGAAGAGATCCCAATGTCTCTGGTGTCCTTGTTTTCCTATGCTGGCATTGCTGATGGTATCACTGGACATTGGATGTATCTGTGTGGTTTTATTTTATTTATTTTATTTTGTATCTGAGTGTACTTGTTACTCCTGTCTGCACCTATGTTATAAAACACTCTTTACAGCCAGTTGCTTTTAAATTATCATTTGGAGAAGTGTTTTGATTGGTAAAGTCACATGCTCATACCCTACCTGCAAAGGAGTCTGAGAACATGGTAGTCTCAGCTTCTCTGTGGTTGAAGGGTTTACTCTTCATCTGGGCTTTTTAAAAACATGGCAGAATACTCTAAATATCCAGGAAAATGTTCGAAATGGTTGCAAATGGTCTGAAAGGTGCTCTCTCTGCCTTATCACCCAGGATCCATTTTCAACTGAGCCTCTCTCATCTTATTTTATTCTCTCCTTGTTAAGGCATTGGGATATCATGCTTTCATTTTTAGAAGAAAAAATATTTTTCTATATCAGCTTATAAATTGCATACATTGTAAGTACAAGGGTCTGAATTTGATTTCTAGATCTGACACTCAAAAAAAAATCTATCCATAGTGCTATACATCTGTTATCCCAACATCAGGGATGCTGAGACTGGGGGTTTGGGGTTTGCAAGTCAGCCAGTCTCCCATACACAGCAAATATCAGGCTAGTGTGACAGTCGGACTCAAAAATTAAAAAAAAAAAAAGAAGAAGAAAAGAAAAGAAACCAAATGAAACCAAACCAAATGAAACCGAACTGAACCGAACCAAAGCACACTAAACCAAACCAAAACAAAACTAGGTGAGCAGTGTCTGAGGAATGATTCTCAAGGATAACCTCTGTTCTTTGAATATTCTTGCACACACAAATAATGTTAGGTCACAGTAAGAACACCTATTTTCCTTATACTACTGGACTACAATGCGAAAGAAAATGTGCTCATCATGATGAGAATGAGCAGAATAGAAGGGAATTTGTAGATTCTTTTCCAGTCTCTTGCTTTTTACTTGGTTTTATTCAGCTAACCATAGTACAAAGAAAGTTATAGAATATAGCATCATTTTCTACCCCTAGGAAAGAGTAGGAATATAGACTACCCATTTTCCAAGGCTAGGCTCAGTCTGTGCTACTCATGGACTCCTGTCTATGTACACAGATAGGGAAGATACTTCTTATGTTCACTTTCTCAGATAGGTACATTTTCCATCCTCCTACTGTTAACCACAGTGTTAAAGAGTAAAGACCAGCAGGAACAAGAGGACAGATGCCTACTTTAAAGGTTGTGCCACTCAGAAATATATTTCACAGAGATCACATTAAACTTGGCCTATCTCACATCACTGAAGGCACTTCAATGGAAGGAAATAAGGAATGGATAATTTGGCCTTAGTTTAGTGTAGAGAAATGCTAAGAAAAATAAAGATCAAAAGTGAAGCTGGAGCTTACATCCACTTCTATCCTGTAATAAAAAGAGACACATGTTTGACTAAAGCTAATAGAAAGCAAAGAATTAAATATTAGCTTTGAGGATTCATCAAGACAGAAAGAAAGAATAGCACTTGGGAAGAAACTGAAGAGTGGGAGTTACCGTAACCTTACAATATTGTTTCCTGTTTTTATATGGTTCCAAACTATGAGACATTAGGAAGAAATTATGTGATTGACTGTATAACAAGTAACAGGCACCTAAAGATTCCACATAGCCAAACTCAGATCTACAGTGTCATAGTTTATTCTCTTTGGAAGAAATATAAAGAACAAGCAACCCTTCCTTCCCATAGGACTTTGCTTTTAATCTCTGGGTGAAATGGGTTTCCTAGGAAACAGATTCAAGGATAATCCTAGAGCTCAGCCACTTAGTCCTGAAAATGAATCGATAGAGCTTTTCATAATGGCAGTCCTTCCTTCCATTCTATTTTCAATTGAGCAAGTGCTAAGAATTTGAAAGACATATTTGCCAGTTGATCAGAACTTAGCCTTGGCTTATTATGGATCAAACCGTAATTCTGAGACTGGAGAGATTTTTTCTCGTACTCTTTTGATCACGCTGGATAATGATTTTTAAAGCATATTGATTTAGTTCTGGGGAAAATTAATCTATTTGATTGAGATATCCTTAGGCTTTTTGTACTTCTATAATGGTATTGTGATATAATGTATGCATTAAAATATATATTGAAATTGATTTTGTTGTGACAACACTTTTGAACATCTTTTGAAATGTAGAGTAGGGTTTCTTATAAATGTCTCATTTTATTTTTTGTTTATTAAAATACATAACTAACAAATGAAGATTTACTGAAGATTTTTAAAGGAATGGGATTAAGAAAAATGTGGATTAGTTGAATTGACTTATATCACCCAGAGCTCAGCAGCAGAACCATGCCACACTAGATAGGCAGAGAACTGGGTGGCTGCTCAATTCAAGAAACTGGAAGCCTCATATCCCAGTTCAATTCTTACGACCCCTGTTGTCCTTGGAGAATCACTAGTGTTGAGATCTCATTGACAGCTGATGAATCTAGAGCCTTATGTTAGCAGAGGAACACAGAATCAACTGGTACATTTTTGCATATTAAAATAAATGGAGTTGGCACACAATGGCTAATGTCTTTCTCCATTTTTTTTTTGAAAAACACAGCCCATGTTTAGAGCAGTTCTTTTTTCATCATTTCACAATGTTACCCTTTTTGGAATAATTTTACTTATTCCCAGGGTTATGCTTCACTAGTTTTGGATATCTCTTCATGTGTTCTTCATGTGTTAGCCATGGCAAGCAAGGCTAACAGTCATTCATCCATTGTCAAGTTCACACCCAATCAACATTCCTTATATGATGAAGAAAATAACAGGTATTAATTCTGGTGACCATAATATAAGATACTTTTCATGCAACCAAAACATATTACTCTTCCTCCCAAGCAGACTTCTTTTTGTTCTTGATAACAATTAACTTAAATATGAAAATAACTAAGTAATGATATTCAATCAGTTTTATGTTACATCATAACAATAGATTGTTTTAGTTACTTTATATTGCTGGGGTAAGACACCTTAACCAAGGCTACTTAGAGAAGAAAGAATTTATTTGGTGATTGTAGTTTCAGAGGCTTAGAGTTCATTGACCATTGAGGCAGGTAGCATGGCAATTGTCAGGCAGGCATTTGGGTAGTAATTGATTTACAGGAACAAGGAAATGAAGGGGGCAGAGAAAGAGAGAGAAGACAGAGAGAGAGAAAAAAAAAAGAGAGGAAAATTGAGGATTTGGTAGGTTTTTTTTTAAGCCTTAAAGAATACCTCTGCCAATAAGGTCACACCTCCTAACACTTTCCAAACAGTTCTACTAAACTACAGACCATGTACTAAAATATATGAGCCTACAGAAGCCATTTGCACTGAAATCACTACAGAGACTAAATAAATACACATATCTGTTTAATGTATAAGTTCCTATGTAAAACATTCTTTTACACACTATAAAACACTAATAATATAACCCACATTTCCTAGTCATATAGTCACAGCTGCTATTTATAGATAACTATTCTATGTTTTCTTCCCTTCCAGGAAGTCTCTTACTAGATCTTGTTCATGGAGAGGTGACACACAACTTCATTCCTCAAAGAGTCTGGGACATTTATTTTCCTGCTTGGACTTGGTTGCTGTAATTTCCCACTTACTTAAATCATAGGAGTGGATCTAAGGGATCTCCTACAATCCAAACATAGTTCTCCACCATGAGAAGAGTAGTCATCAAATTTCCCACCGGTTGTCTAGATCAATTACTACAAATAAGACTGTAAATCTTTTGTTAGCCTGTTGACTCAAGGGCATGAGAAGATAAGAGTAGCCAGAAAGAAGACTTACTTTCCAATTCAATGCAATGGTTGTACCTCCTTGTTGGGAGCCGACTCTGAGCAGAAAGTGGCTATCATCTTTGCAGCCATCTCGAGCCATATACCCTGACAAGAGACTTGTTTTCAACAGCTTACAACAGCTAAGCACACTCTGATAATTATCTTGCTTTTCTTACATATCTTGTTTTGTTGTTTATTGCCCCCAGCTACAAGGTGCACGTGGTAAAGTGTCTTCAGCTGTGTTCCCCTGCTTGTGCTTATATATACCCATGATTTCCTTTCAATAAAGGCGAGACTTGAGGAGAGAATAGACCAGACTCTGTCTCATCTCCATTCTTCGCGTCTCTCGTCCCTCTGTCCCCACTCTCTCTCTTGCCAGACCCTGACCAACAGATTGAAGCAGCAGCTCAGGCAGCTATAGGATGACCCCCGAACGTGTGGTGGCTTGGGCCACTACACAGTGGCACCCAACTCGAGGCAGCAAGAAGGAGAGACCCAGTGAGGGATGTTACCAGAAGAAGGGTTGACTGAAAATTCAGAAGTGAAACAGAGGTGATCACCGATTGCCATGGGAACCTGCCATGTGGAGACCAGTAGGTCATAGTAATGATAATGGGGCAAGAAATAAGTCAGCCTGAATTCAACTCTCTGTTTTTGTTTTGTTGTTTGCTGCTTAAGTGTGTTAGTTGTTTGCTTCTGTTTCGCTGTTTAAATGCTGTCTTTCATGTTCAAAAGAAAAAGAAAAGCATAGAATCCAAAATATGACCAAAGGTTGAAGTAATTGATTTGTCAGAGCCAGATTGTGCTGACCTAGAGGAAGAGACAGCCAAATATTAAGACCCTGAATGGCCCTCTTCCTGTAGGCTCCCTCCCTATGCTCCACCTCCAGATTCTCCTGCTATGGAGATGGTGGTTGAAGATCACAGAAAGGAGTTGCAGGACAAAATTTCTTTTCTTAAACAACAAATTTCTCTTCTTAAACAACAAATGGAATTAGAGGAAGAGTATCAGGACTTAATCAGCTACAAAAATTAAAGACAGGGAAGAGGTCTTGAGAGGGCAAGGAAAATTCCCCAAGTCCTTGAGTTCCTCAACCCAGAATCCAAAGGCAGCCCCTGTCCTCTGGTTTTAGTTCAGCCACAGATCAGCCCGAGGAGGGAGAGGCTGAGGTTTTCCCTGTATCAGAGACTAGAGACGCTCAAGACTGGAGACATCACACAGAGTTTAATTTTGAAATTGTTAAAGAATTAAAAAATTCGGTGGCACAATACGGTGCCACTGCTCCCTTTACTCTTGCAATCTTAGAATCTGTTGCAGAGGAGTGGCTGACTCCTGGTGATTGGGATACTCTAGTGAGAGCAGTTCTTAGCGGTGGTGACTATCTTATTTGGAAATCAGAATATCGAGAGAATTGTAAAGAGACAGCTAGGAGAAACATTCAGGCAGGTAATGGTTGGTCCTTTGATGTCTTAGTAGGAGAAGGGCAATTTGCTTCTAGTGATAACAAGATGCAATATGACCCAGACTTATTTGCTCAAATTCAAAATGCAGCCATGAAGGCTTGCCACAAACTCCCAGTAAAGGGAGACCCTGGTGCATCTTTGACCTCAGTCAGACAAGGGCCTGACGGAAGATTTTCTGATTTTGTTCGATTAATGATAACAGCAGGGAGGATTTTTGGTAATGCAGAGGCAGGTGTAGATTATGTGAAACAACTTGCATATGAAAATGCCAATCCTGCCTGCCAAGTGGCCATTAGACCCTATAGGAAAGAGGAAGACCTTACTGGATATATCAGACTCTGTTCTGACATAGGGCCCTCCTACCAACAAAACTTAGCTATGGCAGCCGGCATGCAAGGACAATCAGTAAGAGATTTTCTGGCAAGTAGAGACAAAAGGGCCTGTTTTGAGTGTGGCAAGCCTGGACACTTTGCAAAATATTGCAAAGCAGAAAATGAGTTATCCCAGAGACAGCCTAGAAAACAGCCTGGCCTATGCCCATGTTGCAAACATGGAAGGCATTGGGCTAATGAATGTAGGTCCAGGACAGGTACACAACGAAACACCTTTTCACATAATCAGGGAAACGGGAACAGGGGCCACCCCAGGCCCCGAGCCAACACAAGCCAAAACAGGTTATGGGGCAGTCAGTATCATACTAGCAAACAACCCCTTTCAGAACTTAGTCAAGCAACCCCAGGAAGCGCAGGACTAGACCTCAGTTCTCCCACCCACACAGTATTAACCCCAGAAATGGGACTTCAGGCCTTACCCACTGGGGTGTTTGGACCACTCTATCCAAATGTGTTTGGCCTGATAGTGGGAAGAAGCAGTGCTACTATGCAGAGACTACAAATTTTTCCTGGCGTTATAGACAATGATTATCAAGGTGAGATCAAGGTAATGGCCAAGGCAATACAGAATATAGTCACTATTCCTACAGGAAGGAGGATAGCTCAACTATTGTTACTTCCATTGATTCCTACTAATCACAAAAGCTGCTCAGTTGCTAGTGAAAGATCAATTTGAAAAAATTAAAAATGGGGAATAGTACCATACCAAGGGATCCCCCAGAAATTTTAAATTTCTTAACTTTAGATTCTGAAGGAAAATCTGCTGCAGATTCTGGCATCCTAATAAATGTCCGGTGCTGTACGCTGGCTGCTAGAGAGACTGATCAAACAAATAGACAATAACAAATCCAGGGAGGAGAAACCCCCTGAGAAGTGTATTTTTTTCTTTACAGGGAACATGAAGATGTTTCACAATTGTCTTCAAACGGGAGCAGATCAACCAGCATACAGGACTTGGGAAGTTCTCAGTACAAAAGAAGACATTGCCACCTACACCTCCAGGGTGGCTCCATTGGACTTTCGGTTCCCTGATTTATGATTTAGTGGGGTACATTGTTTAGACTCAGGAGAAAACCCACTACCACAGTTACTATAGTTGTTTTTTGGGTTTAGGATTGACTGGGGCAGGAATGAGGATTTTCTTTATTTGTTTTGTTAAGATCAAAGCTATGATCAGTTCTGTACTTCTATAGATTTAGATTTAGAAAGAATGGAATCTGCTGTAATGCATTTGTAAAATTTATTATCGTTCTTAGCTAAAATAGTGCTACAGAATAGAAGAGGCTTATACTTTTTATTCCTCCAACAGAGGGAGTTGTGTGCTACTCTAAAAAGAGTGTTGCTTTTGCACTAACCATTCAGGCATTGCTAAGTCTCTGGTCTCCTGGGTTCATGCTGTTCAACAAACTTATGGCTTTTGTACGACAACTGATAGACGCTATTCAAATGAAACCCATACAAGTCCATCATTACAGGCTGGATGTAGGGGACTCTAAAATCTCTGTCATCAAGACTGACAAGGATTAACCCCTAACTTACAAACTAAGCCAGATAGTCAATGACGGGTAAGAGAACACTTCAAGACTCTTGTCCCAAACTGGGAGGCCTCACCATCCTAAGACAGGAGCTCAACTAATGACTGTTGAGTATCCAGAGATGGGAAAGGGAAGCTGGGGTCCTTTGTTCCAACCTAAGACAGGCACGGTTTCCATAAGTTTTCCTAGCCTTCCTTTTTGAAAACAAATTTAAAAAGGGGGACCTGTTGGGAGCCGACTCTGAGCAGAAAGCAGCTATCAACTTTGCAGCCATCTCGAGCCATATACCCTGACAAGAGACTTGTTTTCAACAGCCTACAACAGCTGAGCACACTCTGATAATTATCTTGCTTTTCTTACATATCTTGTTTTGTTGTTTATTGCCCCCAGCTGCAGGGTGCACGTGGTAAAGTGTCTTCAGCTGTGTTCCCCTGCTTGTGCTTATATATACCCATGATTTCCTTTCAATAAAGGCGAGACTTGAGGAGAGAATAGACCAGACTCTGTCTCATCTCCATTCTTCGTGTCTCTCGTCCCTCTGTCCCCACTCTCTCTCTTGCTAGACCCTGAGCCACAGATTGAAGCAGCAGCTCAGGCAGATATACGGTGGCCCCTGAACATGGGGCAGCTCAGGCCGCTACACCTCCTAATCTCCATAAGGAGGTTGGAGCAGGAAACAGCAATTTTGCCAGTGGGTCACTGGGTGTGATGGTAAGTGGCCCATTTTATTTTCATCATTGATTCCTGAACCCTAAAATTTTGTCTGTGGCAGCATCAGTAGTGGCTACTGTACATGATTCTGGATACACACCACTTCCTGCAAGACCTTGCCTAGTATATGAAAGCTATTGCCACCATGTTGGTATTATGTCTCTATTTTTAAAACGTTATTGTTATACCAAGTGAGTGGTTTCAGGATGATGTTGCCTAAGCAATTTCTGAGATGCTTTTTAAGTAGCTTTCCTAATTGCTTGGCCTTTTAAAAATGGCTTTCATTTCATTGAAACTAGGACATTTTGTTCTTATTTTCCTCTTCATTTGCCACTTTAAATGGGTTCCTCTCTTGGATAATATGAATGTCTTTATTCTTACTGTTCCTATCTATCTATCTATCTATCTATCTATCTATCTATCTATCTATCATCTATCTATTACACACACACAAATACACACATATATAATAACCAGCATAACCATAACTATGCCACAACCTGAATGTTATGCTATAGTGAGATTTTCTCTCTCAAATGAACTTATCTATTACTTTTCAATGCAGTGTCACTCAGATTTTTTAGGACAAGGGAAAAACATAAATTCTTTTCTCCAGTGAAACATGAGTGACCACTAATCCAGTTCTCAGTATAGTCCAGCTAAATCATTAGCTTGACTTTCATTTCCTCCTTTCCTATTGGAATTCTGGCCTTATAAACTATTAGTTCAATCTCTCATTAAGTTCAGTGACTAATAAAAAAAAAAACCAAAACAAAAAGAACCACATAATCAAGCTTACTCTATGAATGATGTCACCTCTAACAATGACAGCACCCCTGCCAATAATGTCACCTCTGAGACACCACTTCTCTGATCAGTTGCCTTTTTCCTATATTTAAAAATGCATTAAAATATAATTACACCAATAAGAAGGGTACTTCTTCTTTTTCCTAATACTTCTTCCATGTCCAATTTCTCTCTCCTATTCCCCTCCAAATTCATAGCCATTGCTTCTTTAAACATGGTTGTTACATATGGTTAAATGTTAACACGGTTAATGTTAACATGGTTAAAATGAATGGTGTACAAATACAGCTTGCTGAGCCCGGTTGGTGTTACTCACAGGGATCTATTTCTAGGAGTGCTCATTTTGGAATCACTGTGACCATATACTTGGGAGAAACAACATGAGTGAGGAAATGCAAAAGGGAATCATGTTGGAGGCTGTTTACATTGCAGCATGGTAAGATACTGGGAACATTGCTAGAACCAGGGGCTGGGCTGCCACCATCAAAGGGCTGCTACAATTTAGCTGTCAGAATGACACCTGTTATAGGTTCTACCCTCTCATGATAGTGCTGCTACTTCAGGAAAGAACACTAAAAACATGAACCAGTGGGTATATTTTAGATTCAAAGAATAAACTGAATGCTAGAGAGTTGTAAAATGAACTTCAACATACCTTCCACAGATGCCCATAATGACCTTCCCAGTGCTAACGATTAATTATGAGGACTCTAGGAAGCTCATTTTCTGTTTGGTCTATTAGGTTTTAGTCACCTTTACTAAGATATAATTTAGAGACAATAAAGTTGACCTTTGTTACAATTAAGCAAACTCTGAACAATATAGGCAGGTGGTTACATTATATATAGAACATGCTACCATTATAAAATGTTCCCTTTAATTGCTACAGAAAATAGCACTTTTTTTCTTGCTATTTAAATTCCAGGTTGACAGTCTTTCTCCCAGCTCTTGAAAAATATTGTGCTACTTCTTATAATTTCATGGTTTCTGGTCAGAAATTTACTGCCACATAAATAGCATTTATAGCATTGGTAACATTTCATTTCTCTCTAGTTGCTTAGAAGATTTTCCCTTTAATTTTCAAAACTTTGATTGCAAACTTAATTAGGAATGAAAGTAAATAGACATACTTACAAAATTGCAGAGTAAGCTTATGCTTTTCTTTGTAAGAGTCAAGACATGGTCTGAAGACCTGATATTTAGTGTTCCTATCAACAAAATTGAGAGTTCCAGTTTTTCTATATTGTAAATATGACTTTGCAAATAGTAATATTTTGACTTCTTCCTTTCCTATTTGTATCCCTTTGACTTCCTTTTGTTGTCTAATTGCTCTGGCTAGTACTATAATGAATAGGTAGGGAGAGAGTGTCTAGTCCCTGATTTTAGTGGGATTGCTTCAAGTTTCTCTCTATTTACTTGGATGTTGGCTACTAGCTTGCTGTATATTGCTTTTACTAAGTTTAGATATGGGCCTTGAATTACTGATCTTTACAGGACTTTTTACCATGAAGGAATGTTGAATTTTGTCAAATGCTTTCTCAGCATCTAGTGAGATGATCATGTGTTTTTTTTCCCTTTGAGTTTGTTTATATAGTGGATTCCATTGATGGATTTTTATATATTGAACCATCCCTGCATTCCTGGGATAAAGCCTACTTGATCATGATAGATAATTGTTTTGATGTGTTCTTGGATTCTGTTTTCTAGAATTTTATTAGTATTTTTGCATCGATATGTATAAGGGAGATTGGTCTGAAGTACTCTTTCTTTGTTGTGTCTTTTTGTGGTTTAGGTATGAGCGTAATTGTGGCTTCATAGAATGAACTGGGTAGTGTTCTTTCTGTTTCTACTTTGTGGAATAGTTTGAAGAGAATTGGTATTAGGTCTTCTTTGAAGGTCTGATAGAATTCTGCACTTAAAACATCTGGTCCTGGGGTTTTTTGGTGGGGAGACTTTAAATGACTGCTGCTATTTCTTTAGGGGTTATGGAACAGTTTAGATGGTTTTTCTGCTCCTGATTTAACTTTGCTACCTTGTATCTGTCATGAAAATTCCCCATTTCATCCAGATGTTCCCGTTTTGTTGAGTATAGGCTTTTGTAGTAGGATCTGATGTTTTTTTTTTATTTTAATTTTGTCAGTTTCTGTTGTTACATCTCCTTTTCAGTTCTGATTTTCTTTTTTTAATTTGGATATTGTCTCTGTGTCTTCTGGTTAGTCTGGCTAAGGGTTATCTATCTTGTTGATTTTCTCAAAGAACCAGCTCCTGGTTTTGTTGAAACTTTGTATAGTTCTTTTTGTTTTTACTTTGTTGATTTCAACCGAGGTTGATTATTTTCTGCCTTCTACTCCTCTTGGGTGTATTTGCTTCTTTTTGTTCTAGAGCTTTCAGGTGTCCTGTCAAGTTGTTAATGTATGCTCTCTTCAGTCTCTTTTTGTAGGCACTTGGAGCTATGAGTTTTCCTCTTAGCACTGCTTTCATTGTGTCCCATAAGTTTGGTATGACAAGCCTTCATTTTCATTAAATTCTAAAAAGTCTTAAATTTCTTTCTTAATTTCTTCCTTGACCAAGATATCCTTGAGTAGAATATTGTTCAGTTTCCATGTATATGTGGAATTTCCATTGTTTTTGCTATCATTGAAGACCAGCCTTAGTCCATGGTGATCTGATAGGATGCAAAGGATTATTTAAATCTTTTTGTATCCATTGAGGCCTGTTTTGTTATCAGTTATATGGTCTATTTTGGAGAAGGTACCTGCGGTGCTGAAAAAAAGGTATATTCTTTTGTTTTAGGATGAAATGTTTTATAGATATCTGTCGAATCCATTTGGTTCCTATGTTCTGTTAGTTTCACTGTGTTTCTATTTAATTTCTGTTTCCATGATCTTTCCATTGCTGAAAGTGTAATTCAGTGACCCCAAAATTTCCACCAGAGAACTCCTAAACCTGAAAAACAACTTCAGCACACTAGCTGGATATAAAATTAACTCAAACAAATCGGTAGCCTTCTTCTACTCAAAGGATAAACAGGCTGAGAAAGAAATTAAGGAAATGACACTCTTCACAATAGTCACAAATAATATAAAATACTTTGGTGTGAATCTAACCAAGCAAGTGAGAGATCTGTATGGCAAGAACTTCAAGTCTCTGAAGAAAGAAATCAAAGATCACAGAAAATAGAAAGATCTCCCATGCTCATGAATTGGCAGGATTAATATAGTAAAAATCGCCATCTTGCCAAAAGCAATCTACAGATTCAGTGCTATCCCCATCAAAATTCCAACTCAAAATTTCATTGAAATAGAAAGAGCAATTTGCAAATTCATTTGCTATAGCAAAATAACCCAGGATAGCAAGAACTATTCTCAGCAATAAAAGAGCTTCTGGGGGAATCACCGTCAAGCTGTATTACAGAGCAATAGTGATAAAAACTGTGTACTATTGGTACAGAGATAGGTAGTAAAATTAATGGAATAGAATTGAAGACTCAGAAATGGACCCACACCACCTATGGTCACTTGATCTTTGACAAAGGAGCTAAAGCCATTCCGTAGAAAAAACAGCATTTTCAACAAATGGTGTGGGTTTAACTAGAGGTCTGCATGAAGAAGAATGCAAATTGATCCATTCTTATCTTCTTGTACAAAGCTTAAATCCAAGTGGATGAAGAACCTTCACATAAAACCATGTATACTGAAACTAATAGAAGAGAAAGTGGGGAAAACACACATGGTATGCACTCACTAATAAGTAGATATTATTCCAATAGCTCACAATACTCAAGATTCAACTCACAGACCACATGAAGCTCATGAAGAAGGAAGACCAAAGTGTGTGTGCTTCGTTCCTTCTCAGAAGGAGTAACAAGATACTCATGGTAGCAAATATGGAGATAAAGTGTGGAACAAAAACTGAAGGAGGGGCCATCTGGAGACTGCTCTACCTGGGTATCCATCCCTTGTGCGGTCACCAAAGGCAGATGCTGATGTGGATGCTGACAGGAGCCTGATATATCTGTCTCCTTAGAGGTCTGCTAGAGCCTGACATATACAGAGGTGGATATTCACAGTTAACTCTCCATGGGGAGAGCAACAATACAAACCAACTAGAGCTTCCAGGGTCTAAACCACCAGCCTGGGAGCACATTTGGAGGGACCCATAGCTCTGGCTGTATATGTAAGGGAGGATGGCCTTGTTGGGCATAGGTGGATCCTTGGTCCAATGAACGCTGGATGCCCCAGTGTGGGCGAATTCGAGGGTGGGGAGGTGGGAGTGGGTGGGGGGGTGACATTCTCATGGAAGCAGGAGGGGGGATGGGATAGGGGGTTTCTGGGTGGGAGGGGGATGAGGAAAGGGATAACATCTGACGTTTGCTGAGTTTGAGGACCTTTCAGCCATTATTATTTGAATGCACCTTCAGTCTTCGATGATTCCTCCTTCTCAGTTTGAAATTCTGGTGGCACAAATGATGTGTTGTTTGTTGATAATCAAACATTTCCAAGATCTGTTCCTTTAACACTTGCTCTGTCTTCTGTTTGTTCAGAATCTGCCCGTTCTCTTACTACAAACCCACAGATACTTTGTAATTGTGGTTTACTGTTGAGGCCATTAATTGAATTGTTTCAGATTTCTGATATGTTCTTATTACATTGTATTTTTTAATGAGACTTCTTTTCCCACCCAGTTGCTTCAGTTTCACTTTATTTATTTAAAAAATGTAAACTTTTTTTGTTGAAAATAATTTTTGATATAACATTGTAATCACATTTTCCCCTCAAGTATATCTTAAGTAGATCACTAAAATATTTTTTAGGTGACTGATTGAGGAATTTTGACAGGTCTTTTGTATCTTTATCTATTGATTTTCTTTTTTAAAATCAAAGATGAGATATTTCTTGTTAATGTAGAAATGATTTTCATTTAAAATCTAAACGTTTGGGGTATTGTGTTTGAACATCTGTATACTCTTAACTTTTGTTTTCCTTGACATTGCTCAAGTAGAAAGATGCATCACCTCATGTAACACTGACGAAGGCTGGGAACATCTCCAATTGTGATTTCAGTTCTCTTCCCTTTTGGGTCTATTTCCCTTTTGTACTTTAAAGTTCTATTGCAAAGTACATTCATATTAAAGGTTGCTTTGCATCGCTTCTCGGCCTTTTGGCTAAGATCAAGGGTAGTGAAGATTGCTTTGCCCTCTTAAAGTGAATGTTTGCTTGATGTTTCTTGTTTTCTTTAAATCATGTGTCCATTTTTAAAAAAATTTTATTAGTAACTTTTTAAAAAAAATGTTAATCAAAGGCTTTATAAGTTTGGTAATGCTCAATAACAAGATGTCCATACAACCAGAAGTGTAACCCAACACCCAACCTAGATATACCAATTATCATTGACTAGTGGAGACACGAGAACTTCTGCCTCCATGTTCCCCTCCCCCCTCTCATCTCCTAGCTCTCCTTCTCCTCCTCCTCTCTTTCTCCTCCTCTTCCTCTCCTTACTCCTCCCACCTTAGCTCCTCCTACATATCACCCTTCCTGTTAAAATAAAACTTTTCTCTCAAAATACAATTAGAGCATAACTATACCAATTAGTATCAGTAAGGTACAAGATAGACCTAATACCCAGTCCATAATTTTGTTGACTAACCAGAACCTCTGTGACTTATCCCAACTAAAAGACTTAGTTCTGAACCTGGCTTTTTTCTTGGCTTTAGAATGAATGCCAATTGAAAACCATCCTCTCAAATCTTTTTCTCTCAAAGTAAATAGCCAGGATTGGCTGTGAGACTATAAGTCTTCAACCCCATCAGAAATCCAGAATGACTGAATGAATTGAAATTACGGGAAGCACAAAGCATAGCTTCTAAAACTTAGCCAATTTATAGAGACTGCTGAATACCTGGACAGTCCCTATACTACAAAACATTGGAGCATCTGAACTTCAGCCTGCTGGCCCAGGATCATTTGACAGACCTAGTGATGCAGAATTATTAAGGGCTGATTCCTCTGTCTTGGGAGATATAATCAGTCAACTATTCTACAAGTGTGTTCTTTTCAGGACAGTAATTTATAGATTAAAAGAGGCAATTCTTGCCTAGTGGCTGTCTCGCCACAACTGGAGTAACTCCGAAGATGCTCAATTTCTTCTTAGAATCCAAGACAGGAAGCTGCCAGGAGCAGACAGGTCTTTAATTAAAATGAACCTTAATACAGAAATGTGTGTAACATCAATTCTGTGGACTTCTGACGTTTTGAAAATCAGCTATCCATGTAAGGCAATCTGGACTGTTGTCTGTTAACTCCTCTCAGCTATTTCTAAATAAAATATAGAAAACACCCTAACAATAAACTCAGAGCCATGAATTTGCTATAGGCCCTTAACTCACAGGCTAATCATCTCAAATCAGTTAAAGTTAAAGAAGGACTGGGTCTAAGCCTTGTATTCCTAAATGTGTTATATAGGCACAATGCTTATGAGAGTAACAATATTAATCTCACTTCTATATCAATAAGAAACTCATGCCAATGAAAACATTAAATTTGAAATCAAAGTAAATTTTGTACCATTTAAGAAATTATAAGTTCAGCTTAATAACAATTATACAGATTTCTACCAATACGTTATGGCTATGCAATAAATCCTAGCTATTCCTCCCTGTTTCAACAAAACCACTACTTTTCCCTAGAAAGACAGTCCAATATTAACCACCTCAGTTCCCAAGCCCAGAAAATAGGGGCTCTGACTCTTCATTAACTTCTTCAAGCTGATTATGGGCATTGAGATATTGGAAGAGGGGTGATGGAAGAGTATATTGATAAGCCTCTGACGTCTGTGTCTTCACTGTATCCAGATGAGATTCCAGGACATCGGAGGTTCGAGCAGGTCTGCTCAGCTTGCTTGATGAGTAGATACACCAAAGCTGTTTATTCTGCAATATACAATTCTCAAAACAAATTTTAGTATCAATATATTTTTTGTTTGAATTTTGGAATCTAGTCTTCTGGTGGCCTGTCTCTATCGTATCTAATTCTTATAATTCTGGGAGTTTCTATGAGTGTGTACTCCCACCATCCTCCCATTCCAGCCTCCCTGCTCTCAAATTCCCAAACACTAGGGAATCCAAACTATCAGGCAACAAGGTTCTCTACTTCCACTGATGTCTGACAAGGCCATCCTCAACTACCTATACAGGTGGAGCCATGAGTCCCTCCCTTTGTGTTCTCGGGCTGGAGGTTTTAGAATGGCTACTCCAGCTTGTTTCTTAGGACCATTATCTTGAAAAAATGTTTTCCAGCCTTTTACTCTAAGGTAGTGTCTGTCTTTGTCACTGAGTGGATTTCCTGTATGCAGCAAAATGCTGGGTTCTATTTACGTATCCAGTCCACTAGCCTGTGTCTTTTTATTGGGGGAATTGAGTCCACTGATTTTAAGAGATATTAAGGAACAGTGATTGTTGCTTCATGTTATTTTTGTTATTAGAGGTGGAATTATCTTTGTGTGGCTATCTTCTTTTGGATTTGTTGGAAGAGGATTACTTTCTTGCTCTTTCTAGGGTATAATTTCCCTCCTTTTATTGGCACTTTCCTGCTAATATTCTTTGTAATGTTGGGTTTGTGGAAAGATATTTTGTAAATTTGGTTTTGTCATGGAATATCTTGATTTCTCCAACTATGGTAATTGAGAGTTTTGTTGGGTATAGTAGCTGGCATTTGTGTTCTCTTAGGGTCTGTATGACATCTGCCCAGGATCTTCTCAATTTTATAGTCTCTGGTGAGAAGTCTGGTGTAATTCTTATAGGTCTGCCTTTATATGTTACTTGGCCTTTTCTCCTTACTGCTTTTAATATCCTTTCTTTGTTTTGTGCATTTTGTGTTTTGATTATTATGCGATGGGAGGTATTTCTTTTCTGGTCTAGTCTATTTGGCATTCTGTAGGCTTCTTGTATGTTT
This sequence comes from Grammomys surdaster, assembly GCF_004785775.1. Classification (NCBI taxonomy): domain Eukaryota; kingdom Metazoa; phylum Chordata; class Mammalia; order Rodentia; family Muridae; genus Grammomys; species Grammomys surdaster. The sequence goes on along the minus strand of NW_021604684.1, from coordinate 575,751 downwards.
ATGGACTTCTCGTTCTTTAGGTTAGAGAAGTTTTCTTCTATAATTTTGTTGAAGATATTTATTGGCCCTTTAAGTTGGGAATCTTCACTCTCATCTATACCTATTATCCTTAGGTTTGATCTTCTCATTGTGTCCTAGATTTCCTGGATGTTTGTCTTAAGAACTTTTTGCATTTTGCATTTTCTTTGACAGCTGTGTCAATATTTTCTATGGTATCTTCTGCACCTGAGATTCTCTCTTCTATCTCTTGTATTCTGTTGGAGATGCTTGCATCTATGAATCCTGATTTTCCTAGGTTTTCTATCTCCAGGGTAGTCTCCCTTTGTGATTTCTTTATTGTTTCCACTTCCATTTTTATGTCCTGGATGGATTTGTTCAATTCCTTCACCTGTTTGGTTGTGTTCTCTTGTAATTCTTTAAGGGCTTCTACCTGTTTACCTGTGTTCTCCTCAAAGTCTTTGAGAGTGTTATTTATGTCTTTCTTAAAGTCCTCTATCATCATCATTAGAAGTGATTTTAAATCTGAATCTTGCTTTCCTGGTGATATGGGGAATTCAGGACATTCTAGTGTGGAAGAACTATCTTGGTTTTTTCAGAACTGTGTGGGGTGGGTGTTACTACTGGGGTTAGAGCTGGGGCCCAAGATCTGCTCAGTGCTCAGGCCTAGACAGGAAGGAACCAGTTTTCTGGGCCAGGAGTGAATTCTTGGGTCCTAGTGCATCCCATTTACTCCCTGTTTGGGGCATGGAGTAACTGTTTGGAGTGTTGCTGTCTCCTTTCCTAAAATTCTGCCCAGATTACAGCTCCTGGGAGCCCTGCTTCCTCTGGGTTTTGTGAGATTGGGTACAGAGCAACTGCCCGGGATCTGCTCAGTGCTCGGGCCTAGACTGGAAGGAGATATGTTCATTTATTAACATTTGGGTGTGCATGTATGCACAGTTATACCACAGTGCTAAGAAGTCAACCTGCAGGGGGAGTCAGTTCTCTCCTTCTACCAGGTGTGATCCAGGGATTAAATACATGTTGTAAGTCTTGGTAGCAAGTGTCTCTAACTCCCTTCCCCAGTCCCTCCATCCCTCCTTTCTCCTTCCTTTTTTCCCTCCCTCCCTTCCTTTTTCCTCCTTTTTTTCTTTGTATTTTCTGTGTTGTATGTGCATGTATATAAACTTGTGTGTGCACTGGAGAGCATGCTTCTGCATTTGTATGTGGAATGCAGAGGTTGGCATGTATACTCCTCCATGTCTCTTCATCTTTCTTTTTTGAAACAGAGTTTCTTACTTAACTTTTAGCTCCCTCTCTTGGCTAAACTAACTACCAATCAAACCCTTGAGATCTGTCTGTCTCCTTTTCACCAGAGGTAGGTAAGCACTATGCCTGGAGCTTGGTTTTCATGAGTAATTGCTAGGACTCTGAACTTGCTAGTTCTCTTGCTAGTGAGGGCAGTACTTTAATCACTAAGCTCCTTCCCCAGCCCTCCTTGCCTTTAATATTGGCTCTTGATAATATTGTTTTTAATCCAGAGGGGAATATTTGGAGCATACTTGAAGAATTACTAATATAAATTTGTACCTAAAGTAGTATTAATTAAAGTAGTAGCTTTTAATTCATGGACTGTCAGGAATCTAAAAGTCCTTATTCAAGGTCTATGTGTGAACAAAGTCAAGTTTTTGTGGCTAACTAAGCAATGCTCTGAATTTGCTCAAACCTTACCTCTATTCAAGAGTATAGACTTTGGGGATCCTATTCCTCTTCAAGGAATTTTCTGTTCTGCCTTGAGACGGCTGTTCATCCCTAGAGTCCTTCAATCTGTTCAGTTTTCAATTGTCTTTCAAAACGCCAAGATATAAAGGTATTTGCAATCAGAACTCTATCCTTTCCTCTCTGGACCTTACTCCAGCAGTTTCTGAGTTCTTAAACTTTTGGCCTTCGATTGAGAATTACACTATCTCTGTTTTGAGGTGTTCAGACTTAGATTGAACGAACATACTGGCATCTCACATGCTATAGCTCACAGCTGACATATTTGGGGATTTTTAAACCTCTCTAGTGATATGAGAGAATTACTTAAAACATCCTCCATTCTTTCTCAATCATCTATCTGTAATTCTATATTTCAGGAAAAAATATTAATACATTGTTTATATATGAGACTCATAGAATTATAAACTTGAGGAAAACTTTTTTTTTACTGCCAAATTTATAAGGCTATAGTTACCCTTATACCCAAACCACACAAACAAACCATACAACAAAGAGAATTGCAGAGTAATTTCCCTTATGAACATAGATGCTTAAAATCTGTATTCCTTTAAAACATACATGGGCTACATTATTCAAATTACTTATCTCCCCAATATGCTTATAACACTACACTGTTAAAGATAAATACTCAGCATCATGAATGCAGCACTACATTTATGCACCAGTAGAACAGGGTATCAGCATTATTCTGAGGAGGGTTCCTTGAGAAGCTACCGCCAGATCAGGAACTTGGCAAGTATATTTGAACTTCACAGAAGTCTTACATGGTTAACATTCCATCCATGTCTACTGAAACTTGGCTTTTTGAAGGGGTCTGAATCATACTGCCCAATAGAGTCACAGCAATGCTAACCAGATCCATGCCATTCAAAGGGATAGATAGAGGAAGTCTTTTCTGACATAAACATTAATGCTTTAGAGCCTGAACTAAATGACCAATGGATTATTTCAGTGCTATTCCATACAGCGATCTGTAGCCCAGAGGGGGAGCCTGAGCAGTCCAGTATCAAATTACCCAGCTTCTATGGGTCTTAGTCTGGAAGTTATCACGGGCACTCTAGTAATGATGTGTTAGAATGAAAAATTCAGAGGTGGATTCTGGTTATTTTCATTCAGTAAAAGAAACTAGAGTGGAAATGGTATTATGAGTCTAAAGATGAACACCTTTGTTATCGGAAATGGGAAAATACAATGATTCTCAGTCTCCTTCTACATGTGCTCACAAAGAAGTTTTAAATGGTTTTAATGACACACCTGATTGCATTTGGCCAGAGATAATTAGTATTGTTCCCTGCTTGTCATCAGACTTGAAGGATCAATACTTTAAGTATTACTTCCCAGTGCTCCAGGTTCCACAAGTCTCTTATGGTCTTCTGAGAGTTTTTATTGGAATTAAAGCTATATATCTCTAAATCCACTTACTTTTCTCAAGAACTATGACAAGGGTTTTATTATTCCCATTATACAAAAGGCACTAATTGAGGAATAATGAAGTTAAAGGACTTGGTGGTGCACAGTAGAATTGGGATTCAAATTCAAGCAGGCTGGGTTCAGAGTTTGTGTTTTCAACCAGTATTTCCCACTCAAAAGCACAAGAGATAATGAAAAAGCTCACAGAATCTGCTGGTGTCTCTCCAGTCACAAGGAGGCTGATACTCTGGAGCTCCTCGGGATGTGCGTGTTCCTGTACAGTGTAGCAAACTGTACCTCTGAATCCGAGCTTGTTGTTTAGAGCAGGTGACAGGATAAGAAGAGAGAGAAACTTCAGTGAGAAGGATCCAACAAAGCAACAGTGACAGAGAAGGTGACTAGGAAGAAGGAAGAAGCAGTTAGAGCTTAGGAAAACTTCACCATAGTATTTGTTACTGTCGATGTAGGTTTAAGTTTTAAGATATAGTATTTAGAAATTAACTCCTTTCTACGTGATGTAAGTTTTTGGCTTGTGGTTGATGTTTGTTTGAATCCACATAGAGCAGCATTGCCTCTCTAGGACCATCATCTCATGTAACACGGGTTTCTTCAATGCACTGGTGTGCATCAGTGGTCAGGTATGGATGGAGGAAGGGATCCTCCAGCCTTCACTGCTGAGCTGTTTGCTACTAATAGATACAGGGATAGGGGAACTGTTATCCTAAGCTGTATACCTATGGGAGAGCCCGTTATACTCAGAAGAATAGTTATAATTCAAGGGCTATCCAAATGACCAGGTTAAATTAAAATAATAAAAAATATTGTCCAGGATTGGCAGAACTAAAAGACTAATGAGCATTAGACATACATTTAGGATCATCAATAGACCGAACATAGCTGAGGAATCTAAGTTTGAAGACATGATAAGCAATCTGTGAAAAGCTATAAAGAGAAGAGAAATATTATAGAGAAGGGAAAAACAGAATATCCAATAACTATAGTTCAAACACAAAGGTGTAATATGGGTGTAATGGGAAGGACCAGACAGAAAATTTAAGCCCATGATGCCTGGCAAACTTTTACCAAACTAAGGTTAGACACCAACCAAAGACCCAGGAAATGCAAGAGTAACAAGAATAATTGAGAAGCCCAATGCCAAAAGCTAACAAACCAGGGCTGGGATGGAGTCATAACTCAGCACCATAGTAGTGTCTAGTTTAGCCTCTAACTTTACAAAAACGGCAGCAGCAGCAACACCACCACCACCACCACCCTACCACAAACCAAATCACAGAGTTTTTAAAATTATATTTCGTAACTGAAGGGAAATCAAAGGCTTTCGCAGAGACACAAAATGGCTTTCTTGCCAGTAGATAGATCTTCTTGCAAAAAGTATGCTGAGGGAAATTTTTCGGAAAGAAAATATAAGTTTGAAATGTCTCTTCATGAAGACACAATCACTAAAGAATGAGTAAGTGTAGGTGAAGTACAAACCTATATTCTCAATTTTAACTGATGTGAGAGACACACAAAATATTTTTAACACCTTTATGTGTATTAAAAACATGGATACATGTGTAGGTGCTCCTCACAATGGGGAAGATGATGTCAGATGCTGCTTAGAACCAGAAGGGAGAGCTAGGTGCATACGTAGATGTAAAGTTATGCAGTATCAGAGAATGCAGTGTAACTTGATTTAATTTATTATTTTTTCCTTTTCTTCTTTTTTACATTTTTTATTAGATATTTTATTTATATTTCAGATGTTATCCATTTACCCCATTCCCCTCCCTCACCACCCAGGAACCTCCTGTCCCATTGTCCCTCCTCCTGTTTCTCTGAGGATGTGCCACCACCTACACCCCCCACTCCCACCTCCCCTCCCTCGAATTCACCCCCTCATGGCATCCAGCCTTCATGGGACCAAGGATCTCCTCTCCCACCTATGTCTGACAGGGCCATCCTCCCTCATATATACAGCTGGAGCCAAGGGTCCCTCCCTAAGTGCTCCCAGGCTGGTGGTTTAGACCCTGGGAAGCTCTGCTTGGTTGATATTGTTGCTCTCCTCATGGGGCTGCAAACCCTATCAGCTCTTTCAGTCTTCACTCTAACTCCTCCATTGGGAACCCCTTGATCAGTTCAATGGTTAGCTGTGAGCATCTGCCTCTGAATATGTCAAACTCTGGCAGACCTCTAAGGACACAGCTATATCAGGCTCCTGTCAGCATGCACTTCCTGACATCCACATCAGCATCTACCTTTGGTGACTGCACATAGGATGGATACCCAGGTGGAATGGTCTCCAGAAGGCCTCTCCTTCAGTTTCTGCCCCACACTATGTCTCCATATTTGCTCCCTTGAGTATTTTGTTACTCCTTCTAAGAAGGACTGAAGCATCTCCACTTGCTTTTCCTTCTTCATGAGCTTCATGTGGTCTGTGAGATAAATCTTGGGTATTTCAAGCTTCTGGGCTAATATCCAATAATAATTGAGTGTTCTTTTGTGATTGGGTTACTTCACTTTACCTAAGAATTTTTCAAATTCATTTTCTTAAATAGCTGAGTAATACTCCACTGTGTAAATGTACCACTTTTTTTGGTATCCATTCCTCTGTTAAAGGACATCTGGGTTCTTTCCAGCTTCTGCCTATTATAATTAAGGCTGCTATGATCATAGTGGAATATATGTCCTTGTTAAATGTTGGAGTATCTTCTGGGTATATGCCCAGGAGTGATATAGCTGGGTCCTCAGGTAATGCTATGTCCAATTTTCTGAGAAACAGCCAGACTGATTTCCAGAGTGTTTGCACCATCTTGCAATTCCACCAACAATGGAGAAGTGTTCCTCTTTTTCTACATCCTTGCCAGCATCCACTATCACCTGAGTTTTTGATCTTAGATATTCTGACTGGTTTGAGGTGGAATCTCAGGGTTGTTTTGATTTGCATTTCCCTGATGACTAAGAATGCTGAACATTTCTTTAGGTGTTTCTCGGCCATTCGAGTTTCCTCAGTTGAGAATTCTTTGTTAAGCTCTATACACCATTTTTTAAAAAAAAATTTTATTGGATGTTTTATTTACATTTCATATGTTGTCCCCTTATCCCATCCCCCATCCACCCAGGAACCCCCTGTCCCCTCACCCCTCCTCCTTCTTCTCTGTGGATATAACTGCTACCTACCCCCCCCCCCGACTCCCACCTCCCCACCCTCAAAATTCCCACCCCCTGGGGCGTCCAGCCTTCATGAGGTCAAGGATTTCTTCTTCCACCTATGCCCAGCAGGGCCCTCCACTCTTACATATTCAGCTGATGCCCTGGATCCCTCCCTAAGTGCTCCTAGGCTGGTGGTTTAGACCCTTGGAGCTGTGGTTGGTTGGTATTGTTGCTCTCCTCATGGTGCCACAAACCCTTTCAGCTCCAATGGCCTTCACTCTAACTCCTCCATTGAGAACCCCATTATCAGTTCAATGGCTAGTTGTGAGCATCTGCCTCTGAATATGTCAGACTCTTGAAGACCTCTGAGGAGACATCCATATCAGGCTCTTATCAGCATGCACTTCCTGACTTCCACATCAGCATCTACTTTTGGTGACTGCACATGGGATGGATACTCAGGTGGAATGGTCGTCAGATGGCCCCTCCTTCAGTTTCTGTCCCTCACTTTGTCTTCATATTTGCTCCCTTGAGTATTTTGTTGCTCCTTCTAAGAAGGACCGAATCACCCCCACTTGGTCTTCCTTCTTTATGAGCTTCATGTGGCCTGTGAGTTGCATCTTGGGCATTTCAAGGTTCTGGGCTAATATCCAATAATCAGTGAGTGAATAGCATGTGTGTTCTTTTGTGATTGGCTTACTTCACTCAGGATGATAATTTCTAGTTCCATCCATTTACCTAGGAACCTCTCGAATTCATTGTTTTTAATAGCTGAGTAATACTCCATTGTGTAAATATACCACATTTTTTGAATCCGTTCCTCAAACGTTGAAGGACATCTGGGTTCTTTCCAGCTTCTGGCTATTATAAATAAGGCTGCTATGAACATAGTTGAGCATATGTCCTTGTTATATGTTCCAGCATCTTCTGGGTATATGCGTAGGAGTAGTATAGCTAGATCCTCAGGTAATGCTATGTCCAATTTTCTGAGGAACTGCCAGACTGATTTCCAAAGTGGTTGCACCATCTTGCAGTCCCACCAACAATGGAGGAGTGTTCCTCTTTCTCCATACCCTCGCCAGCATCTACTATCACCTGAGTTTTTAATCTAAGCCATTCTGACTGGTGTGAGATGGAATCTCAGGGTTGTTTTGATTTGCATTTCCCTGACAACTAAAGATACTGAACGTTTCTTTAGGTGCTTTTCGGCCATTTGAGTTTCCTCCGTTGAAAATTCTTTGTTAAGCTCTATACCCCATTTTTTAATAGGGTTATTTGGTTGTCTGGAGTCTAATTTCTTGAGTTCTTTGTACATATTGGATATTAGCCCTCTATCAGATGTAGGATTGGTAAAGATCTTTTCCCAATTTGTTGGTTGTCATTTTGTCCTATTGACAGTGTCCTTTGCCTTACAGAAACTTTGCAATTTTATGAAGTCCCATTTGTCAATTCTTGATCTTAGAGCATATGCCATTGGAGTTCTGTTCAGGAACTTTTCCTCTGTGCCCAAGTATTCGAGGCTCTTCCCCACCTTCTCTTCTATTAGTTTCAGTGTATCTGGTTTTATGTGGAGGTCCTTTATCCACTTAGACTTGAGTTTTGTACAAGGAGATAAGAATGGATCAATTTTCATTCTTCTACATGTTGTCCTCCAGTTGTACCAGCACCATTTGTTGAAAATGCTGTCCTTTTTCCACTGGACAGTTTTATCTCCTTTGTCAAAGATCAAGTGACCATAGGAGTGTGGGTTCATTTCTGGGTCTTCAATTCTATTCCATTGATCTTCCTGCCAGTCTCTGTACCAATACCAGGTAGTTTTATCACTATTGTTTTAAATAGGGTTATTTGGTTGTCTAGAGTCTAATTTTTTGAGTTCTTTTTATATATCGCACATTAGCCCTCTATCAGATGTGGGATTGGTAAAGATCTTTTCCCAATCTGTTGGTTTTCGTTTTGTCCTATTGACAGTGTCCTTTGCTTTACAGAAACATTGAAATTTTATGAAGTCCCATTTGTCAATTCTTGATCTTAGAGCATAAGCCATTGGTGTTCTGTTCCGGAACTTTTCCCTTGTGCCCAAGTATTCGAGATTCTTCCCCACCTTCTCTTCTGTTAGTTTCAGTGTATCTAGTTTTATGTGGAGGTCCTTTATCCAGTTGGACTTGAGCTTTGTACAAGGAGATAAGAATGGATCAATTGCATTCTTCTGCATGTTGTCCTCTAGTTGAACCAGCACCATTTGATGAAAAAAGCTGTCCTTTCCCCACTGGACAGTTTTAGCTGCTTTGTCAAAGCTCGAGTGACCATAGGTGAGTGGGTTCATTTCTGGATCTTCAATTTTATTCCATTGATCTTTCTGCCTGTCTCTGTTCCAATACCATGCAGTTTTTAATCACTATTGCTCTGTAGTACAGCTTGAGTTCAGGGATGGTGATTCCTCCAGAAGTTCTTTTATTGTTGAGAATAGTTTTTGCTGTCTTGGGTTTTTTGTTATTCCAAATGAATTTGCGAATTTCTCTTTCTAACTTTTTGAAGAATTGAGTTGGGATTTAAATGAGGATTGCATTGAATTTGTTGATTGCTTTTGGCAAGAATGCCATTTTTACTATATTAATCCTGCCGATCCTTGAGCATGGGAGATCTGTCCATCTTCTGGGATCTTCTTCAATTTCTTTCTTCAGAGACTTGAAGTTCTTGTCATACAGGTCTTTTCTTGCTTGGTTAGATTCACACCAAGTTATTGCATATTATTTGTGACTATTGTGAAGGTCATTTCCTGATTTCTTTTCACATAGAGGAAGTCTACTGATTTGTTTGAGTTGATTTTATAACCAGCCAGTTTGCTGAAGTTGTTTATCAGGTTTAGGAGATCTCTGGTGGAAGTTTTGGGGTCACTTAAGTATTCTATCATATTATCTGCAAATAGTGATAGATTGACTTCTTCCTTTCCTATTTGTATTCCTTTGATTTCTTTTTGTTGTCTAATTGCTCTAGCTAGGATTGTATTGAATAGGTAGGGAGAGAGTGGACAGTCATTAAAAGTCTCCCCACCAAAAAAAGCCCAGGACCAGATGGTTTTAGTATAGAATTCTATCAGACCTTAAGGAAGACCTAATACCAATTCTCTTCAAACTAATCCACAAAATAGAAACAGAAGGAACACTACGCAATTCATTCTATGAAGCTACAATCATACTCATACCCAAACCTCACAAAGACCCAACAAAGAAAAGAGAATTTCAGACAAATCTCCCTTATGAACATCGATGCAAATATACTCAATAAAATTTAGCAAACCAAATCCAAGAACACATCAAAACAATCATCCATCACGATCAAGTAGGCTTTATCCCAGGAATGCAGGGATTGTTCAATATTTGGAAATCCATCAATGTAATCCACTATATAAACAAACTCAAAGGAAAAAAAAAACACATGACCATCTCACTAGATACTGAGAAAGCATTTGACAAAATTCAATATTCCTTTATGATAAAAGTCTTGGAAAGATCAGAAATTTAAGGCCCATACCTAAACATAAAAAAGCAATATACAACAAACCAGTAGCCAACATCAAACTAAATTGAGAGAAACTTGAATGTAGAGTTCTAGGTACTCTACAAAAGAACTCCTTTGAAAATAATGTTTAAATTCCAGACACTAAAATTTAGAATATTTTCTCAAAGCAATCTGCTTATGATGAATGCAAGAGAAGTCAGAACTTCAACAATCTCTGTTTCATTTCATTTTGCCTCTGTTTTGTGCTAAATAGGTCCCATTTCATTAATCTCTCCTCTGATCTTTATTTCTTACTGCCCACTTCTTTGGAGTTTGTCTTTTTTTTTTTTTTTGAGACTTTGAGGTGCAGTGTTAGATTATTTGCTTACAATTATTTCTGATTTTTAATGTTAGGACTTATAGTTATAAGTCCCTATAGCAACATCTAAGCTATATTCCAAGGATTAACTTAAGTTATGCTTTAAATTATCATTTGACTCTAGGAATTTTAGTATTTCCTCCACAGTTTCTTCCAGCACCCACTGACCATTCTGGAAGGTATTATTGAGGCTGAAAGTATTTGTGTAGCACCATTTTGTGTATTCCACTCAAATTTGCTAAGATTCAAGAAATTACTTTGATTGATTCTTTTTATTTGTTAAGACTTGATTGTAGCTCTGAATATGTGTGAAGGTCTCATAGGTTACTAAGTAAAATGGATATTTCCTATTTGTTGCAATGAATATTCTGTAAACATCTGTTAAGACAATTTTGTATCTAGTATATTTTTGGCCTGAAGTGTCTTCATTGATTTTTAGTTTGTACAGCAGATCACTCACTTCTGTATCAGGATCAATCTATCTAAAATTTTATACCCATTAGTGTTTGTAGCATGAAATCAACTCTCCTGATATTTAGTTACCACTGTTTTCCCACATTGCTAGTTTCATCACATGTTGCTAATTTTTCTGACTTCCTCCTATATTGCTTATTTTCCTCTAGGCCTTCGATTGAAGTCAAAAGCTCCTGTGTACCCTCTGTCAGATCACTGATCACTTTTAGCCATGAAACTTTGACTGGTCTTTTACCTCTATAGAATGACTGGGCAGAGGACTTGGGGAGTTGTCTTCTTTTGAGGAGCCATGTCACCTTTCTTCTTCATCCTTGTATGCTGTGATTGGTGCATGTGTCTGGATATTCCTTCACTGTCATCTGACAGCTTTCTCAAACTATCAATGTCTCTAGAAGACTCAGTCACGAATATAATCAGAGGAGAGAAACCAAATGAATGTAGCAGCAATAAGATTAAATAACATATGATGAATAAATATGTTAACAGTGATCTCCAAAAAGGAAAATGACAAAATAAATGCAGAGTGTGCTATAAAGTTCAAAATTATGTAAGGTGACTGTGTGGCAAAGAGTCAGGGAATAGGAGGCAGTGAAATAAGGGTAACAAAAGAAGGAAAGGAAAGGAAAGGAAAGAAAAAAAGAAAAGAAAAAAATAGACAAAAGACAGAATCAGGAGGAGAAGTATGGAGAGAAAGAGAACAGAGCAAGAAATGTGAAAATAGAAATAAATAAAAGAAGAAAAAAGGACGAAGAATTTTCCCATACAGCAGTGAACTGTAGAGAGATAATTAGCTAGCTATATATATGCAAAAAGAGGACAAAATAATAGGCAAGGTGCCCTGAGATGGCTCATCAGTTAAAGCGCTGGCCACACACGCTTGACTATGGGAACCTACATAAATGTGGAAAGAGAGAAATGACTCCAGTAAGTTGTCTTCTGACCTCTGCACATGCCCTGTGGCATATGTGTGCCACACACATATTATGCACACAGAATATTGGAGCTTTCCTTTTAAAAAATATCCAGAAGGTAAAAAGGATATAAAAACATTATTTTAATAAAATAAAATTGAAGCACACTAAGAGGTATAGTAAGAGAAAATTCAAAGCTTACGATGGAGGAGGGAGGAGAAGAAAAATGGAGAAAAGTGTGAAATGTTAGTGGCACCTCTTTTTCCTCTAACTGGAAATGTCTGGTTACATGAATGGGACAAGGCTGTGACTCAGCCAAACCTCAGTCCTTCCTGTGGCATATACACGTTGTTGCCATGCAGGTATTGGAGAAGTGTCCTAAGTCAGCTGAAGCTTTCATCACTTCAGTGTATATATATATACACTGTGTGTGTGTGTGTGTGTGTGTGTGTGTGTGTGTGAGTGTGTGTGTGTGTGTGTGTGTGTGTGTGTGTGTATACACCAGCACATCTGCTCACATTTAGCTCTGCACTGTCTGTGCTGATGAGAGGCTAGGCAGGTTCCCCTACTGTCTTGGGACTTCCCAGTTTGTACCCTTGGTGTAGTTAATTTTGTAGTTGTAGAATATCTCAGGTGTGTTGGCAATGGTGAAAACTACCAAGGCACAAAGATTGGAACAGAAGAAGGGGACAGTTTTTGTACTTTCCAACCCCTGTAAGTGTTGATCTCCTTGTTGGAAGGAGATAGCTGTGGGTCTCATGAATATCTCCAGAGCATCATAGTTCTCAGACTCTACAGCAGTGAGCTGTAGAGAGATGGCTCCCGAGGTGATATACTCACTGACATTAGATTCAGGGCTATGAGGTTTCAGAACTGTTATCAGTAGATGAGTTTACTTCAGGCCATTGAGCTTGAAACTATCTTGCCTTGTGGCTTGTTATCTGATCTGAGCCACCTGAAGCCTACACTTTTTAGATTGTTAATGTCTAGCCTTTTTGCTACTGCTGGTAGAACCTGAGGTCCCGTGTTTGCAAGATTTTGGCCTCTTATCCAAATAATTAAAATATGGACTCACACCATCAGAGACAAATCCCCTGCAGCAGATGAGAAAAAATACAGAGACCCACAGCCTGCCAATTATGCAGACAGTAAGAGACCTTGGAACACTCACCCTAAAATAGTATGTACTATCAAATTCCTCTCCTCCGTGTTCAGGGAACCCTATAGAAGAGGATGCTGAAACAGTGTAAGAGTTGGGGAGGATGGAAGACACACACACAGGCACAGACACACACACACAGACACACACACACACACCACAAAGCCTTCTAAACACAGCAGGATCTATGCATATGTTAACTTACAGAGACTGAGGTAGCATGTACAGGACCTGCATGGAGTGCACCAATTGGGGTCTTTGAGCTGGAAGAAGTGGATGCATGCCTCCATCCCTAACCCAGAAGCTATGACCAATTGATAACTACTTGGAGATGAAAATTTAGTTTCCTTAAGGAAGTCTAACTGAGGAAAAAAACCTACTCTCAAGGGTAGACTATATGCAGTACATAGCCTACAGAAAACAGACTGGATGGCGTCTTTGGATGTTTCATGTCTCAAAATGTCATGTCAGGGCTCTTCCTCTTCTTTCTTTCTTCCTTCCTTCCTTCCTTCCTTCCTTCCTTCCTTCCTTCCTTCATTTCTTTCTTGTCTTTTTCTGTTTCTCTTCCTTCCTTTCTATCTTGTTTATGTCTCTCTCTTTCTCTCTTTTTCAGTTTTATAGTTTTTATTTATTTATTTGTTTCACCCTGTGTATTTTTTGTGTATATGTTATGGCTTCTGGTTTTGTATTTGAAAATGGGATTCCCGAGTGTGAGAATGACTGAGCCTCTGCATCTGCATTTGTTTCTTGTGCCTTTTCTTGGTATGCATGGTCTCTTTTCCATCGGTTTGTTTATTTCTTCTTGTTCTCATTTGTTCATTTTTTGTTTTATCTTACTGTATCATTATCCCTTAGATGACTGTTTCCTAGTGAGAGACAGAAGGCGTAGATCCAGATAGGAGGGGAGAGGGAAAGGAACTGGAAGGAACAGAGAGAGGGAAAGTCATAATCAGGATATAGTCTATGAAAAAAAAATCTGTTTTCAATGAGAAAATAAAAATAGAGTAACTAAAAAGAAATAAATTATGGGCTTACATAGATTCCTCAAAGTATCAGGATAACTTTATTCAAAGACAAACAATAGCACAGATTAGAAAATGATACTTTGCCAAGATTGACAGCTGGTCACATAAGTGGAACTCAGGAGAAGGAGGAATTTGGTTGCTAAGTAGCAAAGCATGGATATTTCTCTATTTTAGTGATAAACTAGGCTCTATGATCACTTTTCTACTATGCATGCCTGTCCTTTCAGTGCATCTGAGTTTGAGCATATGGACACTCAATTATACATCGACATGGACACTCAATCATACATTGGCACATTATGAGAAGAAGAAATTCCTCTTAAGTCTTCACTTGATGGCACAGATTTGCCTTACCAAAAAAAAAAAAAAAAAAAGGTGTCTAAAACCACTTCTGGGTGGATTAGCCTTTCTGGTCTTTACATCCTGATACACTGTGGATGTGTTTGTAGAGCAACTGTCTACATTTGATTGCTGCTAAGAGCATAGAAATGGGCTGTTGTGTAGAGAGGAATAAAGTGTAGCCTGTTGGAGGTGTAGGGCTTGAGGGGTGTTGTGTAGAGAGGAATAAAGTGTAGCCTGTTGGAGGTGTAGGGATTGAGGGACTTCTGCGGTTGCTGTGTAGGTTACTTGAGAGGGGTGTGTGTGTCTTCAGTACATTTGAGTAAAGGACTGGACAGCCAAGCTTGTTAGTGGAAGAGGGGTGTGTACACAAGTATCCTAGTAGAATCTCAGGTTGCTAAACTCTTTCCTGTGCCACTGTCCTTGGTTCGACTCTCTACGACTGCCTCTTAGATCTGTCTCCTACTTAGGGGCTATCATAACTAAAATTCAAGTTCCCACTTAAAGCACATCCCTGCTCTCAGGCAGTTTAGTTTGAAACACCAGATGTCCCCTCAATATGGCACTAGACACTGTCCTACACAGTGACCGAATGGGACTTATCTTCTCTGTTGGTCTATCCAGTGGAACAAGCACTCTTAGCTAAAAATTACAGATGAAGTTGAGGCTAAGGAGGGTTGTGAGCTTGTCTTGTGGGCAGTCCTGCCAATCAGTCTTCACCAGGGTTGCATGTCTTACCTTTTGGGTAAGGCTTCTGTTTCCCTCCTCCTGTTGGGCATCCGGGTGACTGGTGCTGTTTAGCTTCCTTTTGTATCTGTGCTTCTATCTCTTTCAGTACATAGAAAATTCAACATTTTCCATCCACTTCTGTGAGTTTCTGAAGTGCAGCTTCTCTCATAGTATGGGAAAGACACTATTCTTTCTTTGAGGAAATCTTATCCTTAAGGTCACATGGAAGCTAGTTCCAGTCCAACCTCTTACCTTAAAGTCCTCAAGTAAGTAACTCATTTAATATCTTTGAAAAATGACCTTTAACTCCGTCAGTCTAGTTAATAACTTGGCTGCTGGTATGTTCAGTTTCATCAGAGGAAGCTTCCTTTAGAAGTGACAGTCTCCAAAGTTCTTTTTTTAAAAACTATTTTATTCACTCCAATGTGCATAGTGTCCAACATATACTAAGCACTCAATATATACACATATATTTATTGAACAAATAGATGTATGGATGAACAGATAACCTGGACATTTTTAAGCCCAATCTAGTTTCTTTTTCTATTATTAAAGTCACTATACAGATGGCACAGTTTACATTAAGGATGCAAGCCAACTAAATTACAACTAGTTGATGTCATCTAAGAAGATATTTGAGAAGACTGAAATGTTTTCTGTTATCTTTTCCTATTGACATTCATGAGTGTCACTTTCCGGAAAACCTGAAAGGAACTGTGCTAATATTTCGAGTGACTAACCTTAGAGTTTCTCTCACCTGTGCAGCTGAAATATCTGTTCCCGAGAAAGAGAGAAAAGATTTACTTCTAAGGGGCAGAGTCTCCACTGAACCCAAAGCAGGTGGCCAAAAATGTCCTGTTCAGAGACATGCAGCTGGTAGTGTTGATGGTGGGATTGTAGAGAATCATTGTCTGTCATACACTGTGCCTTTTCACCCCTCCATATCAGCTTAGTTCCCATGGACTCAGTTCATGTTTTAAAGAAACAATGTCAACCAACCAGACCTCCCAAAGCTCCCAAGGACTAAACCACCAGCCAAAGAGTAGACAGGGTGTAACCATGGCTCCTGCTGGATATGTAGTGGAGAATGACCTTATCTAACATCACTGGGAGGGGAGCCCCTGTTCCTGTGGAGGCTTGATAACCCAGGATAGGAGATTGCTAGGGTGCTGAGGCAGGAGTGGGTAGGAGGGTGGGGGAGCACTCATAAAGGCAGGAGGAGGTAGGAAGGGATAGGGGGCTTGTGCAGGTGAAACTGGGAAGGGGGATAACATTTGAAATGTAAATACATAAAGTAACCAATAAAAATTTGTGATTCATTTAATTGCAAATGAATTATTTTCTTAAAAATGTACTTTGATGAAGCTTAACATTTTATTCCCCCGGTGTAACTTACAACTGGGGTACAGGTTGACATGGTTCAGTGAGTGTGATCTCCAAGATGGAAATCTGTAAACTCTTGGTTGTGTGTGTGATCAGAGGGAAGGATTGGGATTGTTGAGGTGGGTGTTAGATCTCCTTGTGCCAGAGTTTCAAGCATATCATTGCTGTCTTTAAGGAATTATAAATGTACAAATGCTACCTTGGATATGCAGTCTTAAGTGAGAGTGACACAGGATGGGGTTAGTGATTTACTGGAGCTGAGTTTAGCTTATTAGAAAACCCAGTGTTTCTTGTCATAGTGCTCTTCTGCATGGAAACGTTGACTGGATGTGTTTTGATTGAGGAAGGAGATTCAGTGGAGCAAGCTAGCTGTTCTTGGCTTCCTGTGATCTGGGCACGCAGTAGAGATAGAGGGGTGGGATTGCCACTGAAGGCAGAAGTGGGTACCAGCAAGTTAAATGGAGGGTAAAGTAGAAGCTCCTGCTCATGGTATTGGTTTTTTTTTTTGGGGGGGGGTCTGGAAAGCCCAACCTATGTTCATAAAATGATATTTTATGGCTCAATAGGAAGGAGATGCAGTTTCTTGGCAACAGGCACAAAGATCTTTATAAGCATTTCTATTATTTTAAAGCATCCCTGGACATCATTATTAAAATGGAAAAATAAAGAAAAAGAAAAAAGGAACTGACCTGCGCTGCACTCTATCTCGGCTTAACGTAGAAAAAAATGTTTTGAATTTTCTTTTTCTGATTAGGTTTCAGTTTTGTGAATGTGCTTCCCCATTCTTTGTGCAGAATTGTCTTTTATGAAGCATGTAGGCTGGAATTAAAGATAGTGAGACCACATAGCCTCACTTCTCTGTGTTTACAAAAGTGTGACCGCACAGAATGGATGTGCAGACATTTTGAAGTATACAAATTCTATGCTGTCAACATCCCAACCTCTTCTAAGGCTCCTGCCAAGAAAATGCATCTAAGCAGGCAGGGTGGACCTGCACGCCAGCTCAGTGCTGTCACTGGTCCAGTTTAATCAGGCATCTCACTGCTAATTTACATTTGGAGCTTTTTTTCTTTTAGCTTATTAAGTAAATTGGAATAAAAACCTGGCTTGTCAGTTATTCCATCCAACATTTCTGCATAACCACAGGCAGTAAAATATAGCTTTGGAAATAAAGGTTTTTAAAGTTCTGATTAGTGGTGCCTGTGTGTGTGTGTGCACAACATAGGTTATATTTATTTTTATTCTCCAGAGCCAATGTTGAAAGTACGTGTGTGTGTGTGTTGGATATATTGTTCATGTATTCTGATTGGCTATATCAGAATATGAGGTGAATGTCAAAGTCAGGAAAAGGAACTTTCTAAGAGACTGTCTAGAGAAATTTAAATACCTCATTGGCCTTGAAAGAAGCAATGGGCCCTGCCTGGTCTATTGGAACTTACCAAATGCTATGAGAGCAGAGCCATGGCAGCTCACTGCTCTGCTAGGCTATTGGTGGTCCTGTTCTTTAGAATCTCCTGTGGAGTGAGCAGACCACAGCAAATAAAACTGGAAGGTCTCTATGGTGTGAGCTCTCTGTACAGATATAGCCAAAGGGAAGGGCAAGAGTACTAGCAACTGGATATGAAACCACTAAGGCTCTTCCATAAGAGCCTTTTCAAGAGACTTAGTGAAAAAAAATTCAGGGATACTCAGTTCACATTGAACTTCAGTAAATAACATATTTTATCTAGCAACAACTAATCCAACAAATGTCAATTTCTTCATTGAGTAGACAAAGGGAACATAGGGCGTGCTTAAGACAGTCTTTCCAAGTAATGACTTCACCACCTTTTTCTGTCCTTTGTGATATTGAATGATCTGAAACTTGAGTTACAAATCTGAGGAAGAAGCATAAAGAAAAATCAGCAGTGCTCAGCCACATAAGCCCTGTCACCAACCCCAAATGATGTCTGAATGCAGCTCTCTTCATCTGGGAAGGGAAGTTCTGATGACTTCTCTGTGATGGATTATTAATTGTAGATCGGAAGAACGTTATTAAACCAAACCAAACCAAGCCAAATAAAACCAAACAGAAATGTTCAAGTCTGCCTGAATTTGTGGGGAAAATGTTTTATATTTTATTTTTATAAAGCCAGATTTCTTTTTATTGAGCATGAGTACTGAAGCCTTTTCAATAATCTGATTTTTTTAAAAAAAATTTCCCAACCTGCTTTTATACCATTTTTATTACATGCAAATATTAAGGTCATTTTTAGGTTGAGGATCTAGCAATACAATAGATGCAAATAGTCAAGAAACAAGCAAGACAATAAACACAAATAGTCAAAGTACAAGCAAGGCAATAAACAAAGTCCCGTGATCACTGTTTCTAAGTGCTTCTCAGGATGACCAAAATATCTGAGCCTACTTCTCTGTCTTAGGTGGGGAAAAATTATAAGGGGAATCCTGGCATTATTCAGAAACCATGTGAATGAATTATCATAGGCGAGAAGGGGAGGGGAGATTTTGGGTCGTAATTACTATCCCATTAGTCCGTGTTCCTGATCAAGATTATTATGTAATAAATGAACTGTTTTTAAAGTTAAGTGTTTCTGAAGAATATAGCTTTCCAACTACGAATAATAGAGTTAAGTTTTCTTCTGTTTTGAGCACGGGGCTGCATGACAGAGTTTCATCATAACATTATAAACTACCTCCATGACATGCAGAATACGGACCTGATTCCCACTAATGCTTACAATTCTTATTCAGCTACTTATTTCAGTTTAAATTTTAAGACTATATAAAAGATATTGGCTACATATTTATTTTTCCTCCACATCTAAATAATAAAAACCTAAATAGTTGCAAATACTGTTCAAATATAACTCTCTTTGACAAATCCACATCAAATCCTTTTCTTAGTTATTCTGATATATTCACATTTTCTCTGCAAAAGCATAGCTAAGTGATGCCAATAGAAACAAATATACATGCATATAAATATATTCATAAATGTATATAGTCATGAGATACACATATACAAATGCATGCATGCATGTGTGCCCACAGAGCCCCAGAGAAGCAGACACAGACGCACATGCACACACACATGTACAACACATACAGACTTACACATACATGCACACAAACACACACACAGATAGAGATGTAGACATGCCCATACAAAGCACATACACAGATGCCTGAAAACACACACAAGGCACACACACATACCCCTAAGGATTCACTGTGAAAGAGAATAAAGATTTCCTTGAAAAAAAAGGTCCAAGTGCTCTTCTGATTATTTCCCTTGTATTAGTTATTTTTCTTTGTGCTGGACCTAAACACCTGGCAAGAAGGTATTAAAGGAATAGGGTTTATTTTCGCTTACAATTTTGGGGGATCATTCCCTCACCATGAGAAAGACATTGCAGCAGAAGACAGGAGAAGGAGGCGTGTTAGCTCATATTTCCAAGTCTCTTGAAGAAGAAAGAATAAAAAGCATGGGGCGTATGGGGCTAGCTTTAAAGCTGCAGGGTTCTCTCCCAGTGGCCTGCTTTCTTCAGAGAGGCTCTACCTCATCACTGTCCCACATTCTTTACAAATGCTGCCACCACAAGGGGATCAAGTGTTCAAACACACAACCTAATGGGTATATTTCACAGTAAAATTACTTCACCCTCAGAGAACAAAGCCATCCTGAGAACAGCTCCATTCTGAAGAGACTAGTGTTGACATGGACGAACCATTGTAACCAGCCCTCTTGGGGCTTAATATTGCTGAGTCTTTCAGCTTAGAGTCCAGCACTACTATAGCACAGAGCAGGGTTTTTAGGGTGCATTATTTTTTGCTCAGTGGAGAGATCGTTGAAAGGTCTCTCCTGGACTTCATTTGGCATGTCAGTGTCTTGTGTCTGTCTTCTAGGCACAATAAAGGCTGTGGTAATGGAACTACTTCTGCTAACATTGTGAAAAGACACTCAGAAGTACCTACTGCTTTTCATCACTCAAAGCAAAAACACCGAGTTTTGGTCCAGAATAGACCAGAGAAAGATTAGGAAGTTCATGCAATGACACACTTGCATCAGGGTAGCCTACCTACCTACTAGGAGAGTCTACGAGCATTGGAATTTTTTGTTTGTTTGTTTTGTTTTGTGTTGATTGGGAGCTGAACAGATACAACTGGCAAGGATTTGTGCAAGAAGACACTGACTGGGCTCAAGTTTTGGTCTCAGACACAAAGTCAACATCCAGACATCTAAAAGAGAAGTCTGTGGGGAATCCATTAGCAAACCTTGAGTTTGGCTGGGAAGCAATGTTGAGAAGGGTGGGTCAGATCATATGCAAAATAACTGGTATCCTATCTCCCTGAATTTAATAACTTGTTCCCTGGCAGGAGATAACCAGTGTTGGCAGCCAGAAACAGTAGGTAGTGAGAGAAAGGCAGGAGAGTAAAACTGGCCCTTCCCGGCTAGGGGCTTCCAATACTCGAGCTGTGTATGTAAAAGGGGAACTCTTCTTCAGGTGAGACAAATATGTGGGTTTCCATCCAACTATGCTTTGTAGAACCTCACAGTAAATCCTGAAAGTGACAGGTAAGCAAGGTCACTGCGGGCTGGTCTCAAAGTACAGAGGGGAGATCCAGATCCAGCATAGCTTGTTCGAGAGCAATCATTAATTTTGCATTTTGTGTCCTACTATGTCTGTTGGGTCTGTTCTGTTTAATGAATACCTGTTTATTTCATAGAATCAAACTATTTGTTTCAAGTTGAGGAAAAGAAAAAAAGGGCGGGGTGGGGGAACATTTTTGTCTCCTGGATTCTTTCAAATCTGATGCTGAGACATTATTTTCTGGCTTCATACAGTAGGGATTCAGGGATTGAATGTGGCTCGGCAGTTACAGAAGGACTAGGCTTGATTCTAAATCTGTGTGGTGATTCAAAATCACATGTATTTTCAGTTCCAGTGGTTCTGATTCTCTCTTTTGGCCACCATGGGCACAAACCTACAGTCAGTGGACATATGAGCAAACAGTCACAGACAGCTTGTGGACAAGGATATTTCTTAGTGCAGGTATCATGGAGCCACTGTCTGACTCTGTGGAGGTGAGGTTAGTTTGCATGGGCAGAGTTTCTATCTTATTACCCACCTACATATTGTTTAAATATAAGAATACACGATCTCACATGTTACTCCTATGTTGTATATTTATAAGAAACAGATGTAATAATTATGATGCAATTAGTTATGTAGCTTAATCATTAGTACTGCATTT
Source organism: Grammomys surdaster (assembly GCF_004785775.1). Classification (NCBI taxonomy): domain Eukaryota; kingdom Metazoa; phylum Chordata; class Mammalia; order Rodentia; family Muridae; genus Grammomys; species Grammomys surdaster. The sequence goes on along the minus strand of NW_021604684.1, from coordinate 554,274 downwards.
TATATTCGATAAGCTTTTTTTACTTGCAAGATATTTATTTTGTTCTTTTTGATGCCATAGTAGATGGAGAGTACAGACATCATTCTACTTAGCTAAAAGAAGCAGAAATTGAGGATTATGATGAGTACAGAGACTTTGTGCATTTCAGGTAGCAGGGATATAGTGGGATTTGAATCGCAACATTAGCCTTTCAATCAGTCTCAATTTTCTCTCTGAGGTCACATGGTTAAGTCTATCTCAGAATAGAATATCATGTGATACACTGAATCAAATATTTGTAGCCAGAAATAAACTGCAAATTCTGATTGGCTTTTGTAGTTCTAAAGCCTAAATTATCTCTATGAAACTAGTTTGGAATTGAAAACCTCCAGGGAAGGTCAAGGTCATGAAAGACCATTCCTGCATTTCCTAAATGAAAAAAATTAAACTTCTACAGAATCCTGGTATGCTAGTTATGGGTTCACAGAATGAAGTGCTGAAGGCCCTGATCTCCGGAAGCTCATGACCACAAAGAACAATATCTAACAGAGCTGAGACAAGTGTGAAGTCCTGACAAAGAGAAATCCTGAGTTGAGTATCCAGAGAAGCATCTGAACAAGGCAAGGGCAGAAAGGATGGGATATTCCAATAGAGAGACCTATGACTGCCACTTTAGTGCATTGCACAGGCAGTACATCTTTAAGAACTGAATCCACGGGCTTTCCAAGATGCTACTTCTCTCTCCAACCTTCCTCTTCAGCCTACTACAAAGCGTGCAAATAATTTCACTTTGAAAATTATTTGAAAGCTGGTGAAACCCACCTTTACAGATGTTATTAGGCTATCTACTAGAAAACCTGTTATCTAACGTCACTGTGAAAGTTTGAACAGGTGCAATGATGCCGAATGAAAAAAAATCAAATGAAGGGATCCCTATCAAGTAGGCCAAAAGTTTGAGTTGAATAGCAGCTTATGAGTTTTGTTTTTCTCTCTAGCCTTATATTGTACTCTTATAGAGACAAGAACATCTTCGTTAGTGATGGTGACTGTAGCAGTTGAAAATTTACTTTTTGCATAATGGAACTAATACTTACGTGGATGGCGATGCCTCGAGAGAACATTTATGTACAGTCATATACTGCATAATGACATTTCAATTAGTGACAGAATGCATTTACTATGGAAGCTCCGCAGATTATATTGCCTACAGATGCCTGAGCTGTTTTAGATTGTGTTACTAACTGTATGCTGGTCAGACAATTATTAAGTTGCCTAACAACACAATTAAACAATGCATGACTGTATATTCAAAATCAACCCTCCCCCAAGACAGTGTGTTAAGAAGGAATCAAGTCTGAGACTAATGTCCATGGTGACCTTCACAAGTTCATCAGGACCAGACTGTTCATATGTAGGGCTGTGAAGGGATGATTTGGTCTCCCAGGTAGAGCACTGGGTTTGAGATAGCAGAGACCACACAGGTGACCATGGCCTGTAAGGGACATGGCCTGTGAGAGATGGCATATATCTCCTCACGCTCCCGGATTCCAGACCCCTCTATGCGGCCTATATCCCCATTAACCTCCGCCTTGCAGACACATTTGGCTCAGAGTAGCTCCTCCCAGAGAGGTTTGTGTCACCATCCACCTACAGGTAGAGGGTGTGTCATATTCACGAGTTACCTAGAAGCGGGGTGGGGTGGGGCATATCTAATTAAGTTATTCCTTCCCAGTCCCTCCTCTTTACCCCTCTCTATTTAAGCCAGCTCCCCCTGGCTTTTCCGGGATGGGGGGGGGGGGTGGTGCACAGCTAGATTCCAATATCACACCATGAACAATAAACTTCTTGGAAATCCACGGACTTCTCGTATCATTGGGTCCTGCCATCGCCAAAGCTTCCAGCCTCTGGAACCTTGAACCTTCTCGTGCATGTGGGACCCGCCAGCATGGAAAGCCTCCAGGACTCTGCCGCGCCGCCGCTGCGCAAGCTTTTTCCCCACATTCATAAACATTACTATTCTTACCAAACTGAAATTGAAATTGTCACTTTTTCATGGCCATATGACCAAAACCAATTAGGTAAAAGTCGTTGAGAATAGTTAAAAAAAATATGGACAGGGAATAAGCAATAGGAATTTGAAATGTTATGAAAGTACTGTGCCAGTCAAGGCATACAGAAAATTACATATGTAACTAGTTATTCCATTACAGTAGTTAAAAACTGCTTCTCCACTGACTTGAAATTACATATTAAACTATTTCTACCTTTAAATAATCATCTGTAATAATATCAGAAAGTTATCATTCAGAAATACATACATATTGACACATATAAGCACCCTATATTATCATAAGTTTATAATTTAATCAGTATTTAAAGCCGTGTCTGAAATTAGACTGATTTTACCCAAGAGAATACAAAATATTTCAGAAAGATTCAGCCACTTTCTCTCTTACAAACAATAAATAAAGAGCAATGTGGTATTTTAAAATAAAATATGAATTTCAAGTCAGTGGAAAAGCAGTTTTTAACTATTATAATGGGATAACTAGTTACATGTGTGAAAATAAAAACACTTGTTCAACTAAAGAAAATATTGAGAAGTGTGACCATAACTAACTTAGGACTTAACATTGTTTACAACATTTGGATGTAAAGTAGATTAAAATGGACTAAGAAAACTGTATGTAGTGTCTACAAAAGCGTAGATACTCAGGATACTTGTTGATTGGTTTGCCTGACTGCCTACACTTTAGAAAATAAAACACACAGACAGAGAGTATGTCAGCCTTTTCTTCCCCAAACTACCCTCTAAACTCATCAGTTCAATCTGATTTGACAAAATGTGCAGCATCGAAGCACAATAACCAAATGAAAAGTTCAGCTTTACTATGATGGAAACAGGATATTTTAACTTTTGGCCTAACAAGTGAGACTTAGCATTGAGAAAAAAAATACTACGTAGCTATTCATATATTGTTTGTAAGAGAGACAGTGGCTGAATCCTTCTGAAATGTCTTGTGTTCTCTTGGGCAAAATCAGTCTAATTTCAGACACGGCTTTAAATACTGATTAAATTATAATCTTATGATAATATAGAGTGCTTACATGTGCCAGTATATATGTATTTTTAAATGATAACTTTCTGACATTGTTGCAGATGATTATTTAAAGGTAGAAATAGTTAAATATGTAAGAGATGCAAAAGACAAGACAAAATATCCATAATATTGGAGAAATAGGTCAAGCTATTGAGATGGCCTCTTGTAACTAAATCCCTGAATGGTGCTCTTGGATTCTGATAGAGTGCTGACCACTCAGCACAGTGACATGACAACCATATAAGCACATTCTCAGCTTCTGCGCCTCACTGACATCTGGATTTCTTTAAATTTTGAAGCTTTTACATTTCATTCTCACTCTGTAATCTAAAAAAATGTAAACAAATTGATTTGTATTCATCCAGTTGGTTTCTGTCTTGAAATAATCTTTTTAAAGGTATTTTTTCCCTAATTGCTCCCCTTTTCAGGTTTTGAGTCAACCCTTTGGCTTCATGTTTTTTCTCTGTAAGAACAACCTTCAGATTCTGTGGCTCAAGTCCCTATGAATTTGCATTTGGTGAGTAAGAAACCTCTAAATTTCTGTATGCTGGAACCATTCATAAGCTTCTTTTCCTGAGGCTTTCTTTTCTTCCGTGTATTGAAAATAGATTCATTTCTTCCATAATATATCCTGATTACAGTTTCTCCTCTCTCTGTCCCCTCCCCCCAACTCCTCCCTACCATCTCCTCCATCCAGATCTGGCCCTTTTCGGTCTCTCATCAGAAAATAGGCTTCTAAAGAATAGGAATATATACATTTAATATGATATGATATAACAGAAAGCAAGCAAATCAAAATAGGACAAAACAAACAAAAAGAAGAAAAAAACTCAAAGAAAAGACACAAGAAATATATATGTAAATATATATAAATGGACAGACCAACTCATCCTTCCATTCAGAAATCCTATAAAACATAGAAATGGAAGCTGTAGCATATACACAAACAATCTCAAGAAAGGGAGGGAGGAGGGAAAGAAGAGAAGGCAAAAGAAATATTAAAATGAAAATGAGAAAACAACACATAAAAAAATTACAAATTCCTGACATGACATTATGAAACAAGGAGCCTTCAAAGATGCTATTGAATTTGTTTTCTGTCAGCTGTCTACAGCTGGGCATGCAGCCTACCTTTAAGTGTATTTTGCTTCCATGGTGAAACTGTCTTAGAAAAAGCTAAACTTTCATTTGCAAGTATTTTTCAATTGGAGATAGATTTTGGCTTAGTGATGGTTCCATGTGTCCACTTCTGCTTTTAGCTCTAGGATCCCATCTGACTCAGACACAAACATGTCCTGTGCATGCTTCCACAGTGTCTGTGAGTTCATGTGTGTATTGGTCCTGTTGTACTTAGTAGATTTACATGTTCCAAGATCTTTCACTCTGTATATTGTCTGGCTGCAGATCTATGTACTTGTCTCCACCTAAATAAATTCATATATTTCATTCTGTAGAAAATTCACCTCCAATTGTATCAAAGTCCTCAGCATAAAACTAGATGCTGATAGATAAAATTGAACCCGATAGAAGAGAAAGTGGGGAATAGCCTTATATTCATTGGCATAGGAAAGACCTGAACAAAACATTGTTAGCATAAGCACAAGATAATTAATAATGGAACATCATGAAATTGAGAAACTTCTATATGGCAAAGGAGTTCATCATTCAGACAAAATGGCAACCTACAGAACAGTAAAAGACTTTTACTAACCATACATGTGAGAAAAGGTTAACATCCAAAATACATTAAGAACTGTTTCTTTTTTTCTATTTCGTCATTCTGTTTAATTTCATATATGGAACCACTATGGTTGGTTGTAGCAACAATGGTTAATTAAGTTAAGTTCATTCTCTTTTACAGTGTAACCCTATGGTTGGCTTTTCAAGTGTTGATGTTTTTATCTTCATTTAGGTCAAGTTTGGTTTGTTTATATCAATTACTTTCACTCATTAATTACAGTGTAGATGACATCTTTGTAAACTCCACTGACTAAGATTTAGGGGGTCTTGCTACATTTGCTTTTAGTCTCTTAGAACACTGAGGTGATTATGCTCTTGATTATGAAACTGAAGAATGAGGGGCCACAGAGGAGAACAATGCCCTAGCAACATTAGTTGTCAGATACATAGGTATCACCATCGTAGATCTTCTAACCCAGTGAGGAGGCAGAGTTGCTATAGTAACATGTATGATTCCCAAATATACCAACATAAGAACTACAGAAATTGCCTTCCCACCAAACCACAGTTATTTCCAGCCTCAGACGTTAGAGATGGTTTCTTGGGTGGCAATGTATATGGGATGGTTAACATTCACTGTCAACTTGACTGGGTGTGGGGCCACCTAGGAGACACACACTGGGTATGTCTGTGAAGGTGTTTTCAGAGACATTTCAGGGGAAATGTGGGTAGCACCATTGCATGAACTGAGGTCAAATGGAAAAGGTAAGAGCTAGCTAAGCACTAACACTTATTTTTGCTTTCTGACTGTAAACCCAATGCAATCAGCCCCTCTTCATAAATAACATTACCTTTTCTGAGATGTAGTCACTGAGTCAGGCTGCTTATATAAGAGCTGTAGTCTTGATTAGATAAGGAGACTACTAGAAGGTGGAATGGAGATACTGTGGCTTTTCTTTCCTTACATCTCTCTGTGACTCCCATTTACTGAATCAGGTGAGGTATCTAAAGAGATCTGCTGACATGGGCCAGTTTCTAGGACAGAAAAAAAAATTGATTAATGTGCAGTGGACTCTTTTGGGTTGGAGTATGGAACATGATTGTGAGCTCTATGAGTTTGGTTGATACTGCCCTTCTCTTGTTGCTGTATCATATTAGACTGTATATTTGACTACCAACACTATTTAGGACTTGTTCTTCTACAGCCACAAAGATAGTCAATGCTAATATATTTTGGAAATATCATGGACTGGGTTAAACTCATTGAATTTTGGTACTTTTATGTGAATACTCTAGCATTTGTAAGATTCATATTATAAAATTCTCTTTAGATTTTCCTGAAATAGCTTTCCTTATGTCTATGTTTTCATTTCTGAGTATCTTTGTTTGATGCATTTCTCTTGTAGACAGCACAATGTTGGCTTTTTAACAGTTACCAACTTTGAAAATCTCATTGTTAGATGGGTACTGTCTTAGGCTGGATTCTATTGCTGTGAAGGGACACTATGACCCAAGGAACTCTAATAAAGGACAACATTTATTCGGGGCTGGCTTACAGTTTCAGAAGTTCAGTCCATTATCATTATGGAGTAAACTATGACAACGTCCAGATAGACATAGGAGGAGCTGAAAGTTCTATGTTCTGATATGAGGACAGCAAGGAGAAGACTACCTTCCACATTGGGCATAACTTGAACAAATATATGGGATATCAAAGCCTGCCTCCACAGTGACATACTTCCTCCAATAAGGTCACACCTATTCCAACAAGGCCACAACCCCTAATACTGCTGCTCTCTATAGACCAATCATACAAACACAGTCTATGGGGGCCAAACCTATTCAAAATACCACAGGCATATTATAATCATTTACTCTTATCAATGTGGCAAAATTATTCAATAATAATTCTATGAGCTTATATTTCATATACTGTAAAAAAATTATATAATAGTCACTTTTTGCCTTTCTAATTTAAAATTAGCTAGATGTTTAATGTGACATTTTTGTTCTGGATATAAATAAATAATTGTAAATATAATTTAATATCATGACTCATGTCTTTAAAGAAATTCAGTTGTTTCTCTGCTGTGATCTGTGCTTCAGCTGGTTTGCACTGTCTGTTTTGGGGGGAAGGGGCTATGATCATTCTTTTATGTCACCTAATTTTAGTCAAGTAAATGTTTCAAGTTCAGTGTTTACCTCTCCATGATAAAATATTCATAGTCTCCCATCTTTATTGTATTACTCTTGATTTATACAACCTAATTGATGTCACATGGAGAACCAAGCTGTGAACTTATTTTATCTCCTCACTACCCTCCATTCTAATTTTTCTAAATTACATGACTCTCATATTTTCAGGTTTTTTTTCAATGACCTTCTTTCCCAACTTCATGCCTTGATTTAGCTGTGCACTTAAATAAATTATTTTAAGTTAAAAGTTTTTTGCTAAAATTTTGCCCATGGTCTATTTCTTGGTTTAAATTTAAAACTCTCCAGTAGCTGTTTTCTAAAATAAGGGATGCAGGGGAGGATTCATGTAAACAGAATTCCATGATTTATAACACTCTTAGAACTATTTGCCATCCTTGTTCTGCATTTAAATTGAAGCTAAAAATGAGTTTGTGATATGTGTGTGTACATTATATATGTATATGATCCATTAATACTTTTTTCCATTCCTTTTTCATTTCTTTAAAAAAAGATGTAGTTCTTTTACAATTTCATAAGTGTATGACTCTACTTATTCTCTCCCTTTACCCCCCTTATCTCTTTCACTCCCATCCATCTTACTCCTCGCTACCCTGACAAATATGCTTCCCATATTTGTGGCTTTTGTTTTGGTTTTGTGAGCTCACAAAATGGCCATCTGTGTGACCTTCCACTAGATGTTGATATTATTACCAGAAAGTAATGACTTTTACTGTTTTACCTGGATCAATCAGGTAAAAACTCCCTAGGTACCTCTTCTATCCAGGCCTGGATTTCATGAGCAGACTTTGTGGAGTCATTTTTATTCATTGAGAGTTTATAATTACAGTAACTATGCCTTGTCCAGTAGATAGTACTGGCTGAGAACTGCTTCTTGCAACCCTTTCTTTTTCCTTCTTCTTCTACAGCGTTCACTGAGCCTTAGAGGGGAACAAATACATATTTATACGTGCGTTGTTTATGGCAAAACACTTAACCACCAGTAATTCGTGGGACTTGGTGTAGCCATTGGTTTCTTCAATAACTACCTTTCAGTGCAAGGAGAAGTTTCTCTGATTAAGACTGAGTGGTAACTCCCTATTGATGTAAGCATTAATTTAGAATATCAGTGCTGTATCAGTTTTCATTTCTTAGTCATCTTACAGATCTTGTGCTGAATGCCATTTAGTACTATAGCCTTGTGTCAGGCAACATGAATATTGGTATCACTGGTCAAATACTGTTTTGTTGATAAGTATTTCCAGTGTCCATTTTCAACATATAGATTGTCTGGTTTTTATTCCATGGAAATCTTATTGAGCTTAAAAATACATATGTTCTCAAAATCAGTGGGCTTTCTTTCTGTTTCAAAGACTTTATTCATATGGCTGAACTCTATTTTAGGCCTGATCCATGGGATTTTGGTTTTACATATATGTAGGCACTTTATGGTTTCATTTAATATGTCTCAAAATATGTCTTTCACAGTATCCTTCATTCTTAATTAAAATTTTAAGTTATTTCTTTTTAAATTTTATGTTCTCAGCATATATGACATTAGCTTGCTTCTTCTTTACATATATTTTTCTTTGTGCATTAGTTCTTTGCATGCTTGATTTTTCTTCCCTGTACTCAGGTGTGTTGAGCTTTCCTGGATAGGTATTTATGGGAAAACCCCTACCAAGATAGCAAAGGGAGGATACAGAAAGGTAGTGCTTCCAATCAGGGTCTCTCTTCTCTTGTTTTGATGATAGTCCTATTTAAATACAATGCCTCTGCTAGCCTTATTGTCAAAGTCTTTTTAAACTTTACTTTATTCAGGATGCTTTTTCTCCCAAAGCCTTATTTCACTGGGATCTATGATCCTCACAACTACCAGGAAACACAGAACATCCCAAATAGCTTTCCTGTCTTCCATAGAAGAGTTTGTGCTGGACCTGTCTAGAACCTCTTGTCTTTCACTCTCCTCTTATTTACTTTACACCAATGGCAGCAGGTCCTGTACCTCACGTTCTTTGTCTCTTTTCTGTAACTGAGTCTTATGAGGCTCCCTGAAAGTTAACTGGCAGTGGTTTTTGACAACATGAACTTTTCTTTGCCATCTAGGATTTTTGTCTGCCTATTTGTTCCAGTGTAAATTATTACTTCTATTTTCATTATCTTCTAGATGGATTTTTGGAAATAAAGTGGGAAAAGTTAGGCTCAAGCATCTTCCACTGATGGAGTTAACTCTTTTGAAAGCATGTTGTCAGCTTCAGCATTTAAGAAGTAGTTGACAATACTCCAGGAAACACAAGGAGATGCCTGTTAAAGGTGTTACAGTATAGTTACCTAGGGCTAGAGTACAAAGGCAAAGGACCATGAAAAAAGAAAGATGTAGCAAGAAGGTTTATATGTAAAACAGCATAACTTTTCTTAGATAAGAGGGGGTGAGTAGAAGGAACTTGGCTTCTCTCAGCCACAGATAATTCATAATAGTTTTATTAGACAAATGAATAATACTTGTTCAGAAGCAATAGAGAATTTGCAAAAGCAGTCTGTGTTTTAAAATAATATCTAATGTCATAAAGAAGGAGTTGATGAGGAGATCACACAGAATTCTTGTTTCCTCTAGCAGAAATAGCACCTCTACCAATTACTCGGGTATCTGCCCGCTGTCCTACAAACATAGTTCTTTAAGTTCTGTACAATGTGTTTAGTCATATTCACTCCATCCCCATCTCCTCTTAGATCTACCCATCCTTCCTACACACTTAAAATTGGGTCATCTTTCCTTGTAGATAGCCATCAAGTCCAACTTTTACTGACCGTATATTTTCTGGTTATGTGGCCTTCCACTGAAACAAGGTCCATTTACAGAAATTCAACCAGGGGCATTAGAAAGATGCATGGCTTCCTACTCTTGACTCTTCATGCAAAGTGAGTAAGTACACAACCCAACCAAAAACTATAAATGTGAGATGTAGATATGTTTGACATCATACCATCATTAACCTTTAGCATTTTCCATCAGTTTGTGGATCTAGAAGTATAAAATGTTATATCATTATTGTTTTTATTCCAAAAGATTGTCTTAGTGGCAGAAGTAGCCACCGCTCCAATCAGGTGAATAGAACTGAAGTTGCGGGGGTTGAGGGGGCTTGCTTTCTGTCAGTTGATGATGGCATTCTGTAAATACACTGTTAGGTGGTCTTGTCATTGTCCCAGCATCACAGTATACTTCTACACACCCAGATGGTATCAGTCATCACCTCTGTGTGTTCTCTTCATGCAGTGAGGAGACAGGGTAAATGGCAGGTGTCTGAGGCTGCTGTGTGGTTCACTCAGCATTTTTCTCAACAATAAATATTTCCTTATAAATAAAATATCAATAAATATATAACTCAAAGAATGTAAACTAACAGCAATATAGGTGTTTATTAAAATCACTAAGTATTATGTACTTTACTGAGTACCGTGTACTCTAGTTTGATATTACTTGAAATGCAAGAGGTTTGTCTGTGCTGGCATCACCCCCACCATGTGACCATCAAGCTATGATGTTATGGTGGCTCTGAATCACTAGGTGACTCAAATTTCTCAATTCCACTCTAATCTTATGGGTTCATTATACACGTGATTTATTAGTGGCCAAAATATTTGTGTGGTACCCCCAATATAGAGAGATGAGCTTTGACAATGTGTGAATATGGTTGATATGGTTTTGTGAAATTCATTATGTTGACTGCAGTGAGTTATGTTTTTGACTATTCATCTCCTGTTACTCTCATGTTAGGTGGATTAATATAGTAATCCGCATTTGAAATCATGTTAAGAGAAACATACAGGAACAGAACTAAATTTGGGTTTAGTGTGCTATAGTTAAGTAGGTAGACTAGAATTTCATATATACAGTTATATTATAGCCAATCTAGTGAAATATAGATCATCTTCTGACATTATCACCAATGCTCTTCCATAATGTACATTCAGTCAAATATAATTCACCAAGAAGTGAAGGTCCAGAGGTCGCATCATGGTGTGGATAAAAACTATGTGGCCAGTAGAAGCAGGAGTGTGGACCTGAGAGGCTGGTGCTGGCTAACAGCTGTGTGAAATTCTTGTAAGCAGAGGACTGGGCTCTCATCAACACTTTGTCAGTATAGAAAGTTTCTCTTCCGGGAGTAATTGAAAATGCCAAGTATGTAATTGGAGACTCATCATATACTTTTTTTTTAAATGAGGAGTGAACAAATGGAATTTTTGTAATTCTTGTGTTGTTAGTAAATAGTCCCATCGAGGAATAGTAAGGTCAGCGATGTGGGAAGCTGTATATCAGCTTTTCAAATTGTTTATGTTTTGACTTTTCTCATTACAAATAAATATTCCCTTTTCTACTTAATTTTTTTGATATTTTAAAATTGTCTTTCTTAAAGAAAGTGCACTCAATTGTGTAAACTACAAATCCTGTATCATCCCTATGCTCAACTGGATAAAATTAGAATTTCACGTAGAACTGACTAGCTTCCACAAGGATGGGAAGGCAGAATTGGTGCAAGGGTCAGTAGCATCTGTGTTCTGAATCAGTATGCAAGGGGAATGCAAATCTTCTTAGGTGGAGAGTGAAGAAGAAGAGAAGACAGCAGTTTTTCACTTTTCCTAGACTATATCATATAAGAATTGTTTGACACTTGATTTAATTCTTTATGCCTTAATGCTTACCTTGAATTGCATGCTAAGGTTTCAATGTATATTAATCATGTGTTAACCACTGAATTGACTTTTCCGAAGTTGAGAAAGGGAGGTTTTTACCCAGGACCCCGGTCCTCAGTGTTCCCTCTTCTAGGAGAGGCTTGTTAAGTCTTTCTCATGTGTGTGGGATAGGCTAGAGCCTACACTGCCATTTACATAAGAACTCTGAGCTCAGAGCTGGTTTTAGGGGTGTCTGGTCCCTAGAAGGACCATTCTCATCCAATGTATTGTTAGTCTTCTGGAGCTTAATACTGCTCATGAATGGCAATACCATACTGATCAGTATAGAGGGTGTTTTTACTGAGACTCTGAAGATAAGCCCAAGTTCCTGAAGGGAAGTTCATTAGCAAAATGGTTGCATCTGCAAGCCCATTTAGAATACTATTTATGGACCTGCTTGAGGTAAGCAACTTAGACAGGTGGTGGTTTTAAATGACTCTTACTCACATTAGACACAATGCCTCCACAGATGACCATTTGGTTTGAGCCCTGTGAATACCCCACTATGTGTATGTAGTGTGTGTGTGTGTGTGTGTGTGTGCATAGTGCCTGTGTGTATTTTCCATTGAAGTTCCTAGTAAGGTGCAGACACATTTTTAGCAACTGACTAATGGTGGCAGGAGGAGCAAAGACAGCAGTTCTGCAGCACTGGTTCCCACAGAAGTTGTCTTAGAATCTTCTTCATCTTTGTATAATATCAGTTGTCCCATGGATACACCCATTTTTTCCATTTCTTTTTTTTTTTCTGATAATTTTTTTTAATTTCTTTTTTTTTTTTTGAACATGAAATGCTTTTTTATAGCATGTTTTACAAGGGGAGGGGGTAAGAGGGTCCAGGTGGTGGAAAAGTACAAAATCTTCTTGGCCTGTGCCTTGAAACATGTCATGGTCTATATGGTACACTGCCTTGAATTATGATCTACCTGCAGTTCTTCAGAAGATATGGTACACTGCTTGAGTTATGGTCTCCCTGCTATTCTTAAGAAGACATGGTACTCTGCTTTGAGTCTATCTGCAGTTGCCAAGCAGGATCTTGCAGATGCCAAGCTTCAGAGGACATTGTGCAGGTGGGGAAAGGTAGGGGGTAAGGGTAAGGGCTAGGGTCCTGGCTTCTGGCATCTCCCCCTTCTCTGTTTAGTTAGAGAAGGCGTCTTATGTTCAATCCCAACTATGTGAGTTTTGAATTTGGATGTCTAATTATGGGGGGTCTTAGACAAGTTCACAACCCCAAAACACTGATGTGAGACGAGTCACATCGATGGTCGAAGGCTTTGGGCTGTCGACGATGGGCAACATCAAGGGACTCTGATGTGGGTGAAAGGAGGGTGAGAGCCCTGTCTTAGGCCATGTAGGCTGTACCCACTCCCAGCACCACGCACTCCTTTTCGGCTGCATTGGGTGGGCCCCTGGGAAGTGGACCTACAATAATCCCGTCATTGGGATAACTCACAGCCATCCTAGTCTCTTGTAAATGTTCAAGTTACCAACCATTTGTCAGTTTGGGGTGTAATATTGTCATAAAGGAAGGCTCCCCAATGTTAGCGGCCATATCAAGGGTGGCCTTGGTTTAGGAAAAAGCCAATTTTTGTTGTGGTGATCAAGAGGCCAAGCTCTCTAGCGAGAGAAATGAAGGCAAAGCCAGGCATACCAGGAACCCTTCTGGAGGGCGTGGAAGTCTAGGGGTCGACCGTAAGGGGAGGCAGGGGAGCTGACAGCTATGTCAGTCTCCTGCGGAGTCACTTCTGGATCCTCTGCAATTTTCAGCTGATGGTAATGAACTTCAACTGTCTTCTTGATGGCAGCATCAACCTGGTTCCGTGGACGACAGGTCACGGGCGATGATCTCTGTCTTGCTCAATCTTGATGTCGTGCGCACATCCTCTCAATGAGGGTCCGTCCGGATAGGTCCGTGCCTCGAGCCCCACGTCTGGGTGCCACTTGACCCGACCGGTGGGTCCTGGTTATTCGTGGGGGCGAGGAGGACTGAAACCTGCTATTCTTCAGAAGATACGGTACACTGCTTGAGTTATGGTCTCCCTGCTATTCTTCAGATGATATGGTACACTGCTTTGAGTCTATCTGCAGTTGCCAAACAGGATCTTGCAGTTGCCAAGCTTCAGGGGACCTTGTGCAGGTGGGAAAAGGTAGGGGGTGAGGGTAAGGGCGAGGCTCCTGGCTTCTGGTCCATCTGGGTTAGAACTTCTAATAGCAGGCATCACGGGTGATTCAATTTTACCTGGAAAGAAAAAAGAAGGGGATTCTCAGGGAGATTTCTCTTCCCTGGATGTAAATTGTTATTCATCATATTTATGATTGGGCCTGGCTTTGTGAGGGTATCTATTTTTTTTCATTAATATTTGTGGTAGCCGGTTAGCTGTGCCTTCTGTGGTATTGGGCAGGCATATCAGTCCTCGGCTCCATAAGGGAACTGGGACTGGGGCATTCCCTTTATGGGTATGAGGGTCCTTCCCCATATCTGTGGCAAAGTTTTGTTGGTCTTGGTGGTGCCCGAGGTCACCAACATGGTCAGCAAGAGATTTGCCATGAGCTTTCAGCTTTAGAGAGAGAAAAGTGAACAAGGCATGATGGAGAGTATTTCAGGGGGACTCCTTCTGAGGGGGTACCGTTCCCCCTCTTTTGTTTTTAAAGCCAATTTTTCAGAGTTCTTGTAAAATCAGGGCAGAAGCGCCAACAGTTGCTCCTTCCACACTCAGAGAGTCATGAAGGCCTTATTTAAGGATATATAAATCTATATTAATAATCTTTTGTCAAAGGACTTTTATAGCTCCACTGACAATTAATCAGACTATATGATATATCGATTAGAAATAGCTTTTTCTACTTTTTGTGAGATTACCTCTCTTTTGTCAATTAACTGTTGAGGAAGTTAGGGTTTACCTCTCTCTTGAGAATATTGAACAGAGATTTAAATTCTTTTGTGGAGATCTTAAAATAGTATCTTAGCCAATTTGCATCTCCTAGAAACTTTTGAAATTAATTTAAAATAAATAGACTCCCTTTTTTAAAAATCCTTTATCTGTGTGGGGTTTTTATTGGGTATTATACGTATTTACCTTTCAATGTTGTCTCCTTTCTCATTCTCCCCCCAAATCCCTTATCCCCTACCCCTTCCTCCTAATTTTTGTGATGGTGTGCTCCAAACATCCTCCCAGTCCCATCTCCCTGCTCTCGAATTCCAACACAGTAGGGGATCCAAACTTTTGGGGACCTTGGCCCTCCACTTTCACTGGAGTCTAACAAGGTCACCCTCAATTCCCTATACAGGTGCGTGAGTCCCTCCCTTTGTGCTCTCTGGTTGGTGGTTTAGACTTTGGGAGTTCTGGTTGAAACTTTTGATGTTCCTTCTAAAAAGGACCAACGCATTCATACTTTGGTCTTCCTTCTTCTATGTGAGTTTTATGTGGTCTATATGAAGATTCTTAGAAATTGTGAGCTTTTGGGCTAATATCCACTTATCAGTGAGTGCATACCATGTATGTTCCTTTGAGATTGGGTCATCTCACTCAAGATGATATTTTCCAGCTCCATCCATTTGCCTAGGAATTTTGTGAACTGATTGTTTTTAATAGCTGAGTAGTACTCCATTGTATAAATGTACCACATTTTCTGCATCCATTCTTCTGTTGAAGGGCGTCTGGGTTCTTTCCAACTTCTGGCTATTATAAATAAGGCTGCTATGAACATGGTGGAGCATGTGTCCCTGTTGTATGTTGAAACTTCTTTTGGGTATATGCCCAGGAGTGGTATAGCTGGGTCCCTAGGTAATGCTATGTTCAATTTTCTGAGATACCGCCAGACTGCCTTCCATAGTGGTTGTACCAGTTTACAATCCCACCAACAGTGGAGGAGTGTTCCTCTTTCTCCACATCCTCGCCAACATGTACTGTCACCTGTGTTTTTGATCTTAGCCATTCTGACTGGTGTGAGGTGGAATCTCAGTGTTGTTTTCATTTGCATTTCCCTGATGACTAGGGATGCTGAACACTTCTTTAGGTGCTTCTCAACCATTCGAGCTTCCTCAGTTGAGAATTCTTTGTTCAGGTCTGTGCTCCATTTTTTAATAGGGTTCTTTGATTGTCTAGAGTCTAATTTCTTCAGTTCTTTGTATACCTTGGATATTAGCCCTTTATCAGTTGTAGGGTTGGTGAATATCTTTTCCCAATCTGTTGGTTGCCGCTCTGTCCTATTGACTGTGTCCTTTGCTTTACAGAAGCTTTGCAGCTTTATGAGGT
Organism: Grammomys surdaster; assembly: GCF_004785775.1. Taxonomy (NCBI): domain Eukaryota; kingdom Metazoa; phylum Chordata; class Mammalia; order Rodentia; family Muridae; genus Grammomys; species Grammomys surdaster. The sequence goes on along the minus strand of NW_021604684.1, from coordinate 538,337 downwards.
CCCATTTGTCAACTTTTGGTCTTAGAGCACAGGCCATTGGCGTTCTGTTCAGGAACTTTTTCCCTGTGCCTATGTATTCCAGGCTTTTTCCCAGTTTCTCTTCTATTAGTTTCAGTGTGACTGGTTTTAGGTGGAGGTCCTTAATCCACTTGGAATTGAGCTTTGTACAAGGAGATAAGTATGGATCAATTTTCATTTTTCTACATGCTGACCACCAGTTGGACCAGCACCATTTGTTGAAAATGCTATCTTTTTTCCATTCGATGGTTTTAGCCCCTTTGTCAAAGATTAAGTTACCATAGGTATGGGGGTTCATTTCTGGGTCTTCTATTCTATTCCACTGATCCTCCTGCCTGTCTCTGTTCCAATACCATGCAGTTTTTATCACTATTGCTTTGTAGTACAGCTTGAAGTCGGGGATGGTGATTCCTCCAGAAGTTCTTTTATTGCTGAGAGTAGTTTTCGCAATCCTGGGTTTTTTGTTATTCCAAATAAATTTTAAGATTGCTCTTTCTATCTCTGAGAAGAATTGAGTGGGAATTTTGATGGGGATTGCATTAAATCTGTAGATGGCTTTTGGCAAAATAGCCATTTTTACTATATTAATCCTTCCAATCCATGAGCATGGGAGATCTTTCCATCTTCTGAGATCGGCTTCGATTTCTTTCTTCAGGGGAATGAAGTTCTTGTCATACAGGTCTTTTACTGTTAGGTTCACACCAAGGTATTTTATATTATCTGTGACTATTTTGAAGGGTGTCATTTCCATAATTTCTTTCTCAGCCAGTTTATCTTTTGAGTAGAGGAAGGCTACTGATTTGCTTGAGTTAATTTTATATCCAGCCACTTTGCTAAAGTTGTTTATCAGGTTTAGGAGTTCTCTGGTGGAAGTTTTGGGGTCACTTAAGTATACTATCATATCATCTGCAAATAGTGAGATTTTGACTTCTTCCTTTCCAATTTGTATCCCTTTGACCTCCTTGTGTTGCCTAATTGCTCTGGCTAGGACTTCCAATACTATATTAAATAAGTAGGGGGAGAGTGGGCAGCCTTGCCTAGTCCCTGATTTTAGTGGGATTGCTTCAAGTTTCTCTCCATTTAGTTTAATGCTGGCTACTGGTTTGCTGTAAATTGCTTTTACTATGTTTAGGTATGGACCTTGAATTCCTGACCTTTCCAAGACTTTTATCATGAAGGGGTGTTGAATTTTGTCAAATGCTTTCTCAGCATCTAGTGAGATGATCATGTGGTTTTTTTCTTTGAGTTTGTTTATATAATGGATTACATTGATGGATTTCCGAATATTGAACCAACCCTGCATTCCTGGGATGAAGCCAACTTGATCGTGATGGATAATTGTTTTGATGTGTTCTTGAATTCGGTTCGCTAGAATTTTATTGAGTAATTTTGCATCAATGTTCATAAGGGAGATTGGCCTGAAGTTCTCTTTCTTTGTTGGGTCTTTGTGTGGCTTAGGTATGAGTGTAATTGTGGCTTCAAAGAATGAGTTGGGTAGTGTACCTTCTGTTTCTATTTTGTGGAATAGTTTGAAAAGAATTGGGATTAGGTCTTCCTTGAAGGTCTGATAGAATTCTGCACTAAAACCGTCTGGTCCCGGGCTTTTCTTTGTAGGGAGACTTTTAATGACTGCTTCTATTTCTTTTGGGGTTATGGGACTGTTTAGATGGTTTATCTGGTCCTGATTTAACATTGGCAACTGGTATTTGTCTAGGAAATTGTCCATTTCATCCAAATTTTCCAATTTTGTTGAATATAGGCTTTTGTAGTAGGATCTGATGATTTTTTTAATTTCCTCAGTTTCTGTTGTTATGTCCCCCTTTTGAGTTCTGATTTTATTAATTTGGATACTGTCTCTCTGCCCTCTGATTAGTCTAGCTAAGGGTTTATCTATCTTGTTGATTTTCTCAAAGAACCAGCTCCTGGTTTTATTGATTCTTTGGATAGTTCTTTTTGTTTCAATTTGGTTGATTTCAGCCCTGAGTTTAATTATTTCCTGCCTTCTACTCCTCTTGGGTGTATTAGCTTCTTTTTGTTCTAGGTCTTTCAGGTGCTCTGTCAAGCTGTTAGTGTATGCTCCCTCCAGTTTCTTTTTGTAGGCACTTAGAGCTATGAATTTTCCTCTTAGCACTGCTTTCATTGTATCCCATAGATTTTGGTATGATGTGTCATCATTTTCATTAAATTCTAAAAAGTTTTTAATTTCTTTCTTTATTTCTTCCCTTACCTGATTATCAAGGAGTAGGGTGTTGTTCAGTTTCCATGTAAATGTGGGCTTTCCATTCTCTTTGTCATTTTTGAAGACCAGCCTTAGACCATGGTGATCTGATAGGATGCAGGGACTTATTTCAATTTTCTTATATCTGTTGAGGCCTGTCTTGTGCCCAATTATATGGTCTATTTTGGAGAAGGTACCATGAGGTGCTGAGAAAAAGGTATATTCTTTTGCTTTAGGGTGAAATGTTCTATAGATATCTGTTAAGTCCATTTGGTTCATAACTTCTGTTAGTTTTACTGTATCTCTATTTAGTTTCTGTTTCCATGATTTATCCATTGCTGAGAGTGGGGTGTTGAAGTCTCCCACTATTATTATGTGAGGTGCAATGTGTGTTTTGAGCTTTAGTAAGGTTTCTTTTATGAAATTCGATGCTCTTGTATTTGGCGCATAGATATTCAGAATTGAGAGTTCATGTTGGTTGACTTTTCCTTTGACAAGTATGAAATGCCCTTCCTTATCCTTTTTGATAGTTTTAAGTTGAAAGTTGATTTTATTCGATATTAGAATGGCTACTCCCGCTTGTTTCTTAGTGCCATTTGCTTGAAAAATTGTTTTCCAACCTTTTACTCTAAGGTAGTGTCTGTCTTTGTCACTGAGGTGGGTTTCCTGTAAGCAGCAAAAAGCTGGGTCCTGTTTGCGTATCCAGTCCGTTAGCCTATGCCTTTTTATTGGGGAATTGAGTCCATTGATGTTAAGAGATATTAAGGAGAGGGTGTTCTTGCTTCCTGTCATTTTTGCTAATAGTGGAGACATCGTTTGTGTGGTTATCTTCTTTTGGGTTTGATGGAAAAGGATTATTTTCTTGCTCTTTCTGGGGTATGATTGCCCTCCTTGTATTGGAGCTTTCCTGCTATTATCCTTTGTAAAGCTGGATTTGTGGGAAGATACTGTGTAAATTCAGTTTTGTCATGGAATATCTTAGTTTCTCCGTCTATGGTAATTGAGAGTTTTGCTGGGTAAAGTAGCTTGGGCTGGCATTTATGTTCTCTTAGGGTTTGTATGATATTTGTCCAGGATCTTCTGGCTTTTATAGTATCTGGTGAGAAGTCAGGTGTAATTCTGATAGGTTTGCCTTTATATGTTATTTGGCCTTTTTCCCTTACTGCTTTTAAAATTCTGTCTTTGTTTTGTACATTTTGAGTCTTGATTATTATGTGACGGGAGGTATTTCTTTTTTGATCTAGTCTGTTTGGCGTTCTGTAGGCTTCTTGTGTGATTATGGGCATCTCATTCCTTAGGTTAGGGAAGTTTTCCTCAATAATTTTGTTGAAGATATTTACTGGCCCTTTAAGTTGGGAATCTTCACTCTCATCTATACCTATTATCCTTAGGTTTGGTCTTCTCATTGCGTCCTGGATTTCCTGGATATTTTGAGATAGCAACTTTTTGCATTTTGCATTTTCTTTGATAGTTGTGTCAATATTTTCTAAGGTATCTTCTGCACCTGAGATTCTTTCTTCTATCTCTTGTATTCTGTTCGTGATGCTTGTGTCTATGACTCCTGATTTCTTTTTTAGGTTTTCTATCTCCAGGATAGTCTCCCTTTGTGATTTCTTTATTGTTTCCACTTCCATTTTTATGTCCTGGATGGTTTTGTTCAATTCCTTCATCTGTTTGTTTGTGTTTTCTTGTAATTCTTTAAAGGATTTTTGTGTTTCTTTAAGGACTTCATCCTGTTTTCCTGTGTTCTCCTCAAGTTTTTTGATAGTGTTATTTACTTCCTTCTTGTAGTCCTCTAGCATCATCATTAGAAATGATTTTAGATCTGGTTCTTGTTTTCCTGGTGATATGGGGAGTTCAGGACTTTCTAATGTGGGAGAACTAGGTTCTGATAATGGCAAGTACCTTGGGTTGCTGGTGCTTGTGTTCTTGCGCTTGCCTTTCGCCATCTGGATCACCTTTGTGCTATCAGTGCTGTCTCTGACTGGGGCCTGTCTTTCCTATTATTTAGGTTGTGTCAGAACTGTTTGGGATTGGTTTTGCTGCTTGAGTTAGAGATGAGGCCCAAGATGTGCTCTGTGCTCAGGTGGAAACCGGAAGGGGCCGGGGCTCTGGGTCAGGAGCGGATTCCTGGATCCCAATGAGTCCCAGTGGGTCCCAGTGGGTCCCAGTTGCTTCCTGATTGGGGGTGAGCACTGCCACCTCCTAGCCTAAGAAACTGCTTGAGCTAGCTTGAGCCACGGAGAGCCCTGCTCCCTCTAGGTTCTATGAGATTTGGTGCAGAGCTGACTCCCGGGATCTGCTCTGGCACAGACCGGAAGGAACCCATGCTCCGGGCCCTGGAGTGAACTCCTGGGTCCCAGTGGGTCCTAGCCACTCCCTGTTCGGGGGCAAGCACTGCCACCTCCTAGCCCAAGACCCTGCTTGGCACAGAGGTCCTGCGACCCCCGCTTCCTCTGGAGTCTGCGAGATTGGGTGCAGAGCTGCCTCCCGGGATCCGCGAGTGCTCGGCCCAGACCGGATGGAGCCGGCTCCAGGCCAGGAGCGAATTCCTGGGTCCCAGTGGGACCCTGTTGCTCCCTGTTTGGGGTGAGTGCTGCTTTTTCCTTACCTGGGATGCTGTGTGAGTTCAAGCTCCTGGGAGTCCCTGTTTTTCTTGGTTTTCTGCGGTTGGGTACGGAGCTGCTGCCTGCAACCTGCTCTAGGCTCGGTCCCAAACCGGAAGACCCCCCATTTTTTCCATTTCTAACTGGGGATTTTGACTTTATTATTTTCTACCACCAGCTTACATGTTACCTCTTAATTGCTTCTTACCTGTGAGGTGACATTGATCAGTCTCATGTGATGCTGGACAAGGAATACAGTTTTATATGTATGGATAGACTACTCTTTCCCTTCACTCATATGTCCAGTGCTGACATTCAGAAGGTGAGGAGAATGCATTGATTCTTTGCATAGAGAATATAAGAAGGCATGATTGAAGGATGTGCTGTTCTACAGTCAACCTGTTAATTTTTTTAACTGTAAGTTTTGCAAGAATGGATAATGAGTTATTTATATTTCCTATATACATTGGACTTGAATTTGAGTTCATCATCAATGAGGCACAGTAATAACCTGAGACTTGTATGAAGCCAGTCTTCATAGATAATACAGCACCATGAGTAATGATGTAACCAACACTAAATACAAATTATTTTTGAGGCACTGAGGCAATAGGATCAATGTTGTTTCCATACAAATTGATTCTAAAGATTTATGGCAGTCTGAATAATAATAATGTCTCTATCTTTCTCTTGAAGTAGGGGATAGAAATTAGTCAAGAATAGTACATCTGACAAATAAAGCCACAAAAGGATTATTCATGGATCTAAACAAACAGATGTGCTAGCTGGACACTGTCTTTTCATGCAGAATGGGCATTAGAAAAATATGTGAAGTCCTCTAACTACAATTCCAAATCTTCATCCACTGCACATTAAAGTGAATCATACAATTTCAATAAGCTACAAAGCCTAAGTGCTTAGTTAGATTTAAGGCACATAGGATTAGTTGTCTGTGGTCACCCATACTGTGGGTGGCCTCAATATAGGGGAAGCATAGGGTCAAATAGACCTGCTACCAGTTCCCAGGGAAGCTTGGAATCAGAGTTCCCATATGCACCACAAGATTTTAAAATCACACCTCCTCTCTCATAAAGTCTTTCATGTGTTTCTGATGAAATATGAGCTGCCTGATCATTTTGTTCTTTATTTTACCCATCTTTCAATTAAAAGCTTATAAAGTGCCATGAATCCTATGGCCTAATAATGTCTGCTAATATTTTCCTACATTCTTTTATATGCTGTAATCTTTGCCACTTATAAATTAGTTCACACCTATGTACTTGCTCCTGCTTGACAAATGATGGAATTCCTAAAATCAGAGATTATAGTCTAAATCTGTTTCTCAGCATGAGAAAAAAAACCAGATTCTTAGTAAATACTTGATTAAACAATATGAGAAGTGATCCATTGCCACGAAGTTATGATACATGTGGGGAGCTTTTGAAATCTGAAGTAGAATAATTCTAATCAAACAGGAAGTGTAATTATAGCGTGACTCAGTGTGAATTCATTGGCAGCATGGGCTGTCAAGTAGGTCATCATACATTCCTTCTGCGGAAAGGAAAGGCGGTGGCGAAACATAACTAGTTTTGTAGTTCTCTCCTACGGTCTTTGAAAGCCTGCATAGAATGCAGCAGATTCCCTGCCCCCTCCAGAGCAGAGAACTCATCATCAGTCATCATACGGCTGATTTCCATCCTGATGCAATCAATCTACTTAATGTCAAGTACACTGACAAGAGTGTTTGTGACTCAGTCATCTGAAGGCATTTGAAGGGTGAGCGTGAGGACTTGGATGCAAAAATAAACAGATAAGAAAAAACAAGTTCTTCTGAGCTTTTTTTCTGAAAGTGGAGTGGCTTCCCTGGAGCTCTGGCATGAGTCCACAAAAGTGGACTCTCCGAAGTGGAATGAGAACAAGTACCTTGGGCACAGAGAGGTGATGCTGTACTTTCTATTGTTACATCAGAATGGTACATTGCACCTGTGGTCTAATTGCTTGCTCCTTCACCTCCACCTTCAGCTTTCATACTGTCCCAGGTCACTGAGTTTACCACTCTGATAGATATCATGCTTGTCTTCATTTTTGTCTCCCTTGTACTCAACTCACGGGTATCTGGCTTGTTGCTAACCTTGCTACTTACTTAGTGGTGTTCTCTTGATATATGCCTTAGTTTCCCAAGGTGCTTTTTATGATGCGTTTCACAACATAGAGGGCCCTTTCATGACAATTTGGTGCAGGAGATAAAAAATAGCTATATTATCAGTGAGTGCATATCATGTGTGTTCTTTTGTGATTAGGTTACCTGACTCAGGATGATATTTTCTAGTTCCATCAATTTGCTCAAGAATTTCTTGAATTCATTGTTTTTAATAGCTGAGTAATATTCCATTGTGTAAATGTACCACATTTTCTGTATCCATTCCTCTGTTGAAAGACATCTGGGTTTTTTTCAGCTTCTGCCTAGTATAAATAAGGCTGCTATGAACATAGTGGAGCATATGTTCTTGTTATATGTTGGAGTATCTTCTGGATATATGCTCAGGAGTGTTATAGCTGGGTCCTCAGGTAATGCTATGTCCAATTTTCTAAGGAACTGCCAGACTGATTTCCAGAGTGGTTGCACCAGCTTGCAATCCAACCAACAATGGAGGAGTGTTCCTCTTTTTCCACATCCTTGCCAGCATCTGCTATCACCTGAGATTTTCTGAGAGTTGTTTTGATTTGCATTTCCCTGATGACTAAGGATGCTGAACATTTCTTTAGGTGCTTCTTGGCCATTCACGTTTCCTCAGTTGAGAATTCTTTGTTTAGCTCTGTAGCCCATTTTTAAAAAGGGTTATTTGATTGTCTGGAGTCTAATTTCTTGAGTTCTTTGTATATACTGGATATTAGCCCTCTATCAGATGTGAGATTGGTAAAGATCTTTTCCCAATCTGTTGGTTGCCGTTTTGTCCTATTGATAGTGTGCTTTCCCTTACAGAAACTTTGAAATTTTATGATGTCCCAATTGTCAATTCTTGATCTTGGAGCATAAGCCATTGGTGTTCTGTTCAGGAACTTTTCCCTTGTGCCCAGGTATTCGAGGGTCTTCCCCAACTTCTCTTCTATTAGTTTCAGTGTATCTGGTTTCATGTGAAGGTCCTTAACCCAAAGGCTCACAATGCCCAAGATACAACTCACAGACCACATGAAAGTCATGAAAAAGGGAGACCAAATTGTAGATGCTTCGGTCCTCTTTAGATGGAGTAACAAAATATTCATGGGAGCAAATATGGAGACAAAGCGTGGGACCTAAACTGAAGGAGGGGCCATCTGGAGACTGTCCCACCTGGGTATCCATCCCATGTGCAGTCACCAAAGGTAGATGCTGATGTTGATGCCAGGAAGTGCATGTTGACAGGAGCCTGATATAGCTGTCTTCTTAGAGGTCTGCCAGAGCCTGACATATACAGAGGCTCACAGTTAACCATTGAACTGATCCTGGGGTTCCCAATAGAGGAGTGAGAGAGAAGACTGAAGGAGCTGAAAGGATTTGTGGGCCCCATGGGGAGAGCAACAATACCAACCAACCAGGGTCTAATCCACCAGCCTGGGAGTATATAGGGAAGGACCCATGACTCCAGCTGTATATGTAGGGGAGTATGGCACTGTAGGACATAGGTGGGAGAGGAAGTCCTTGGTCTAGTGAAGCCTGGATGCCCCAGTGTGGGGAAATTTGTGGGTGGGGACGTGGAAGTGGGCGGGTTGGTGGGGGTACATCCTTATAAAAGCAGGAGATTCCTGGGTGGGAGGGAAATGGAAATAGGGGATCACATCTGAAATGTAGATAAAATATCCAATAAAAAAACCCAGCTATATTGCTTTTATGAGTTACTAGATTCAGAAAGCTGTTGTTACAGTTGAGTTCTGGTGTCCAGTGGCAATCAGAAAACTGCATAAGGATGCCTGTGGGTATAGAAGACATGATTCCCTCTTTATTGCCCATTCTTGTTTGACAGTTCTGAACACTGCTCCTCAGTTTTTACCTCTCTCCTATCTCTTTATGTTGTATGCGAAGTTCTTTGGATCGGTTCCCACTGTCTTCTAAATCACACATATCTTAGGAAGACACATAATTATTCTTAGATTCACAAACTTCACCTATGGTGACAGGAAAAAGAAAAGAGTAAATGAATACATCGTAGGATATAGTTCTCTGATTGTCCTACCACTTGGGTCCTTTTCTCCTCTGTGTCTACCTCTCTTTTTATTTATAGTTGTAGCTGAGGTGCTGAAACCATATGTAGGCATCAGCAACCAAATTGTAAATCTCAGATGTGTTTACCTATTAAATGAAAGGACACAGCATGGAATATGGTGTAATATTTCCCTTGCTACCCTCTTGGCTTCACATAATTTTGGTGTTTGATCAAAAGTTTGAGGAGCAGAACCATTGTTGTGTGAAATGCCATTAGTGGACACTTCTTTACTTGGAAGATGATGTACCTGTCACATTTTGACCAGTTACTGATGCTTTTCTTCATGGAGCTTGGCTGATGAAGCTCCTTGACAGAGCATATCCTGTAATTAGGTACATTTGAGTGGTTTTATCTGAAGGCAGTATAATAAATGACACTTCTTGTCATGGTAAAATCTCTGTTAGAAAGGGAGAATCACGAGCTTGTATTAACTTGTCTGGTTAATCAGAAGCAATGCAGATATGCTTAGTTTGACCTTTACACAGCCTTTATTCAGACCCAACCAGTTTTATTTACATTCACTCTGACAAACTTTTCCTTTCTTCCAGCCTGCACTATGGTGAGATTTTTTTAGAGTGTCAAACACTAACATGTATAGCATTTAATGAATGCCAATCATGTGGCAGATGCAGGTCTATTTCTACTGTCACTTTTCCAGAGCTTTATTCTGAGCTTCAGGTTGGTCATTTCCCAAGTGGATTTGACTATTGTGTGCACAGTGTGATGCCACAGCTCTCAGGAGAGCCTTGATTTTGTTTCCCCGCTGTAAGACCTTACTGCTAGGGTCCTGATGAAATCTCATTTCAGTTGCTGTCTGTACAACTCTCTTCAGGGTAGAGGGGGAGATCATGAAAGATACTTTCAACACAAGAAGTTTAAATGGTTAGAGAGTAGATTGTATACGGTACAGGAGAAAAGCCTTCTAGCAATAATGATATGAGAAACATAAGTGAGGGCTGTAAAGTGTTTGAAATGAGGCAGACTTGGAATTATGGGGATAAGTTCCCCTGAGTCAGCCCTGGCAAATACAAAGGCAAACCTAGAATGTCTATGTGTCTCCATGGGGTAGGAATGAGAAAGGCTTTTAGTCTCAGAGAGTCAGACAGGTCAGAACTCAGTTTGTATGTGTACCATTGTCAGTCTCTATTCACAAGGATCAATGTGCTTAGGAACTGAACAGAAATAATCTCCATCTACATGAGGCCTATCTTTTGGGTGGCACCAGTACCGGCATCGGCACTGGCACAAGCACCTGCTTTATTTTTTTGGTTTCTAAATTATTGGATTATTGCAATATTTCAGTAATATGAATTCTACCTAGATATCCACTGAGAACCATACCTGAAGGGTTGACCTATACTGCTATGTGGCTGTGGACTATATTTTTCTCTTTTATGAGAAGCGTTGACAGAACTGTGCTGATACAATGTAATGTAACCATCCCACTACTTTGAGTGTAGCATTCCCTCTGAGTGATGGGAACCAAAGATGCAATTCAGTTTAGCTAAGGCTTTGAATAAAGATTTGAATCATGTATATTCACACTACAGTTGCATTGGATGCTTAACATTATGAAAAATCCACACTCAGTAGTTCAATATAATCCAAGATGGAGCAAGATGTGGTCTAGTTGATTCCACCTTTGAGGAAGTGATTTAGGGAATCATGGAGAGTCAAGAGGTAGATGAATTATACAGATACAAGGAGATGAGATCAAGTCTTCTTGCCTGGACTGTGTTTGAAATGCTCCAGGCTTTGCTTCTTTCCATGTATTAGTCACATACCACTGAACCCTAAGAAATGTACTGAACTTAATCAACATTGTTGTTTGAAATGAATTGTAGGCAGGTTAAGGCTAATTTTTCTTGTGACTGGGATAAATATGTTTAGGTAGAACTCAGGGTACAAGAACAAGAGTCTCTTTTTATATTTGGGAACATAGAGAAGTGGATGGAACATTAGATAACAGCAAATCATTGCAGAGAGTTTCAATACTTCCATATGTAGAAAAAATTGAGGCCACCTATGTCCTTATAGATGGAGGCTGAAAATCAACACATAGAAATCAAACAACAAAGGTTTCCAATTTTAAAAAATATTTCCTAAATAATACCATGAAGGGATCAAGACTGAAAATTAGGAACTTGATTTCCTTATGAATAAGCAATGGCTATCCCTCAATGGCTCTGACATTTGCCTGGGGCACTAACTGGAAAACCAGAGAAAGATGTTTACTGGCTCTAGGGGGCACTTTGCCAACCTGAAGAGACTTTGTGCCAACTTTGGTCATCTTAAGTTTTGGCACAATGTCCATTCTTGATTAAGATGTGGGCAAGAAGGAAGTTTAAAGAAGACACAGTGAGAGGGTAGGAAGATGGCCTGATATCTTTTCTTGTTACTCTGTTATCAGCAAGAAATGGGAAGGATCTTCAAAATGTCAGAACATAGAAAGCATAGTCATTGCCCTCATCCCTATCTAACTGAAAAATTGTTCAGGGCTTTTAGCAAATGTACAATAAATAGTAATGTGCTAGAGAAATCAGCTACATGATAAAAATGCTTTAAAGAGACACATTTGACTGGCTGAAAGATTGACTGAGTATTAACAATGAGTCTGTGGTTTTCAAATGAGAATATGCAGTTCCTTCTCCAAGGATAGAAGATCAGGATGTGATGTATTAAATCAACATTTAATGCTACTTCCTGTTCCTCCCTTTTTCTTACTAGTAGGTTGGGGCTTGCATGTGACTAGTCACAAGGAGAGAGGAACAAGGACTTAATAACTCAGTTCTCTTATCTACACAAATACAAACTCAGATAACCTGGGTAGAGTGGAGTGTCCTGGATGAAGGTTGACAAGGGGTCCTAGCAGGAGCTTGTGGAAGCACAGTGTGGGATTCATTGATGACTTTGGGCATCTTGATGTCTCTGAGTTTTAGATTGTGCTACCTATCATTATTGCCTCTGTCTTTTGCTACCCTTTTAGTTATCTCCTAACTAATTCTGCTCTGCTTGTGACCCTCAGGATAAATTTAGCTTTTGTTACTAAACACGGATAGTTTTTTGTTAGTCACAGAATAAGTAGCGAAGCTGTCGTGCAAGTTGGGCCTGGCTGCCTGCCTACAAGGCTTATAGATTTTGGGCATTGCCGTCTAATGGTAGATGAAAATCTCCTTGGGGAGGAAGATACACCTGATTGTTTTTGAATGTTACTTAATTGTTGAGGAGTTGATCCAGGAGGTCACATTATTTTATAGGAGAAGACATTCTCGAAGATGGTAGCCTAATTCCTATACACATCAGTCTGTTCATGTAGAGGTCTTTCATGGAGTATGCAGGGACTTGTTTCTTCTGGAAATAAATGCTGAAGTGTTGTCTGGACACGAGTAAAAATTGTGAAAACAAATCGGATACATGATCTTTTTCTAATATGGGGTCTAGGATCATATCAAATATATGGTGAGTGAGAGTTTCATGTTTCTGTTTGTGGTCCTAGTCTCATACAGGCAAAGTCAAAGGCATAGAAAAAATATGAGCTGTACAATTTAAGAAATGTGCTGTGATTTTCATAGCTACTTTAACTCTCCCCTTGATTCAAGTAGGAAAGCAGTAGATAACCTGATGCGAGAATTTGTCTATTGTCTATCTGTAATGAACATGCATACACACAATGGGTGAGGTGGTGACCTGAATTTGTCAGTTAAATTTCAGTTTCAAATTTCTTATCATAAAATTATTATACTGCAAGATATGTGCAAGGATGAAATTCTGAGTCATATTGGCAGAAAATAGATACACATGTAACCTTTCTACCTCAAGTTGGTCGAGGACTTGAGTGTCTTCTAATTACCTGTTATTTATCTCCACATACTATATGTGAAATGTGCCTGCTCACAACAGCTGTAATCTAGAACACAGCTTTCATTTCTTCTGTTTAATACTTTCTCTGTGTCCCCAGGTCTGTCAAGTGCTTGAGCTGTCTTATGTTCAATGCCAAATGAAATGTTAGCAGAATCAAGAAAAAAAATAGGGTTATGGTTGTTAAGCGTAAAGAGTGGAAAAAGGAAGACATTATCAACTTTAAGGTCTTTGTAGAAAACTAGCTGAGTGAGTTGTTAAATCTAAGACTTTTAGATGCATGAGCAAAATAACCTCATTTTCAAAAGTCTCAACTATTTTGTTGGATACTTTTCTTTATTGCAAACCCTTCTCTGGAGATATCTTTTGATATTGAAGTGCTCAGGTGATGTTCCAGAAGTTTCTCTGATTGTGATGTTGCCAAATTTTGTGTAAGAGGAATCAACTGGCCTTCTGAAACATACATGTATCTGATGCATTTGTATTATGTATATGTATTAGGATGATTTTGTATTTTGATATGTTTATATGATTGTACACAATTGGCTATGGGAAGAATATTCACCATTTCAGTGGGGAGCAGAGTACACTTCTACTCTATAGACAGAACTTTTGCTTTAGTTTGTTTTAATCCTTTGGCGAAATCAATCATGAGCTGAGAAAGAGCTGCTACACTGGAATGTAACTATACTTCCCTGTTAGTCTCATTTACCAGATGGTATTAACTCTTTCCCTTTTCACAGATCCAGGGCCTATTGTTCATACATATTCACATAGTAAAAGACCCAAGTAATCCTCAGTGCAATAGAGGCTAAATCTCCCCTGCTATTAACCCAAGTTCTTCCCAAATTATATAGCCTTGAAGCTGGCCATATTCAAGTGTTTCCAGTGTCTATATTTTATGGAAAATTAATGTATTTATAGAATTAACCTTAGAGTTATTTAGATAGAAGTTATCCTCTGGGTAGAAATGTTTTTATTCTTCACTACTAGCTTTGATTAAATAGAAATAAAATTAATAAGTCTCTGTTTTTAAGATATAAAACTACACATTTTGATTCACAGAAAGCTTTCTGTGTCAAACATTCTATTTCCAAGATTCCATTTGTTTTATAAAATATCATATGAATAAGTTAATAAGATGAAAGATCAAAGATACGCAAATGAATCCCTGTAAGAGAGATATCAGGGAGCTAGGGAGATAGCTTGGTTAGTAGAACTGTTTGATGCACAGGTGTGAAGACCTGAGTTCAGATCTCCAGGGTCCTGTAAAAGCTGGACACATAACACCCCAAAGCTCTTATGGGAAGATAGGATGTACAGACAAGAGAATTCCAGGAGCCAGCTGGTCTGGTGTACATAGGAAAACACCAGAGAAACCTGTCTCAAAGGGAAAGGAGAAGACTAATAAGAGGTTGTCCTTTGATTTTCATATAAGTATATGTTTTATGTACATGTCCATGTTCACTCATAGAAAGACACATGCACACATGCACACATGCATATCCATATGTGCAGCACTCATACATGGTATTAAATTCAATGATATATGGTTATAGAATCTAACTGTATAAAAGATTATAAACTAGTACTTCAGTAACACTTCTGCAAACTGTTGTATCATTCTGTGGAGCACCCTGAGAGTGGCAGTGAATATTCTGTTTCATGTTTCATGCTTTTGCTTCACTATAAAGACCAAATCAAAACTAGAATGTTAATAACTCTGTGTTTACACTAATTCGATAACTTCACTTACTCCAATAATCCCTCAAAGAAGAGTTGTTTAATAGAATGCAACACAATTAAAACTGAAATTAAAATTTTGCAGCAACCACATAAAATCAGAAGGAAATAAAATTAATTATTTTTCATTTTATTTGACTTGGTTTATTAAAATCCTTGCATTTTTACACAAAATTTCTTTTCTTCAGGAGGTCTTTGAAATTTGGTGTGTTGTCACTATAGCATGTTTATGTCATGTGACCTGCATTTTAATTGACTGATAACCATATGTGACCAGTGTCTACCATATTGGACAAAGAACTGCCTATGTTCTCTAGGATGTGTTAGAACAATAGACAATATCTACCACATCTTTTAAAATGGATGGAAACTCTATAGAAAGGACATGTTAGTCTGGACATCATATGTCTATAATTCAAGCAGTTGTGAAGTTGTAAGTTAGAGAAAGCCTACAACTCTTCCCCCACACACAGAAAGAAATTTCAAACTCTTTTTCATATTCTTTTGGAGTAGGGGAAGACTGTGATGAGGATTCTTAAAGAAATATTCATGTTCTTCTCTTATCCGACTGTGAATTAGCATCTGCTTACTATGGCTAGAGTCTCTTTGTCAAATGTGTTCAAATTTTGTGGCTTCTTATTCAAGCCTTTTTAGCTCAATTGTATCCATTCCTCTTGACTCATTCTGTCTTCACATTTCACAGAAAGATTGTGGCTTATATAATGTGGTTACAACTATGTGCAAAACATACATGAACTATGATTGTACAATCAATGTATGTGTTGAGCATTCTTGCTTTGGGTTTGTTTCTTTTTCCTTTTCCAGTTTTGACCAGTAGGGACAATGACCTCAAAATCTGCCAGGTTCTCATTAGCTCTTGCAATTGCTGTTGGTTGGCAATCATGTTAGCCAGGCTGTCAACAGTGAATTACACGAGAAAGCATCTCTGTGGCACGGCAGACCTGCACTCATGTGCATTTCATCTCCTTAATGACATTCATGGAGACAGTTTCAGCTCTGTCACTTTATCATCAGAGAGATTCATCAATCCTCTTGACATTGTTTCAAGCTATAGCCATGGTGTAGGAAAGCAGCTCAGACTAGGCTTTCATAGCCTTCCCAACAACTAAATATTCATACTCAATACGTTAGCAGCCTTTTCTTTCTTGTTAGACAAAGACATCTTTTGCCTGTTCTTATGTAGTTACATTGCAGAGGAAAATAAGGCTTATGCAAACTGCTCTTGCTTTGAGATAAGACTATTACTTTAGTGAGATAACCTGTCAACTTCAGCTCTGGAGGCAAGGGTAGGTAATGACATTATAGTTTTGCTTTTAAATCTTTCCGTAAGCTTTAGTCCTCTAAGAAAGTATCTCTGGATCATGCAGGCAGGATCAAAAGAATTGATAATACTTTTTCTAGAGCAAAATCTACAGTGCCTACTTTTTAATTTTTAATGAATTTATTAATTTACTTTACATCCCAATATCAGCCCCCCCATCCACCCAATACTTCCACATGCAGATTCTCCTCCCATTCCTCCCTCCTCATCTCTTACACACTACCTCACGCAAGGCACATCAAGACACTGTAGTACTGGGTTAATCCTCTCACACTGAAGCCAGACAAATTGGCCCAGTTAGGGGTACAGGATCTTCTGGAAGGAAGGCAACAGGTTCAGTCATAGCCCCCACTCTGGTTGTTGGGGAACCCTCAGGAAGACCAAGCTGTACATATGTAATATATGTATATGGGGCCTAGATCCAGCCTATGTTCACTCTTTGGTTGGTAGTTCAGTCTCTGGGAGCCCATAAGGTCCAGGATAGGTAACTCTGTCAGTCTTTCTGTGGAGGCCCTGTCCCTTTCAGGTTCCTCAATCCTTCCCTCAACTTTTTCATAAGACTTCCTGACCTTCATCTAATGTTTGGCTGTGGGTGTTTGCATCTCTTTCCATTGGCTGCTGGATAGAAGCCTCTTAGAAGACAGTTCTGCTGGGCTCCTGTCTGCAAGCATAACAAAGTATCATTAATAGTGTCTGGGACTGATTCTTGCCCATTGGATGGGTCTCAATTTGGAGCAGTCACTAGTTGGCCTTCCCTCCATCTCTGCTCTATCTTTGTCTATATACATCTTGTAGGCTGGACACATTTTGGGTGGAAGGTTTGGGTGGGTTAGTGTCTTTATCCCTCCACTATGAGTAATTCCTGGCCACAGGAATTGGTCAATTCAGGATCCATATCCTTCACTGTTAGGAGTCTTAGCTAGAGTCACCTTCATTGGCTCCCAGGGGCATCCTTCCACCCAGGTCTCTAGCATATCCTAGCAATTGCCCCCGACTCACTGCAGATTTCCATTCTTTCTCCTGCTCTCCCTATATCTGATTCCCCCAGTCCTACTTCCCTCCCTATCCCCTCTCCTTCCCAGTTTCTTCCCTCCATCTACCTCTGATATTTATTTTGTTTATCCTTCTGAGGAAGATACAACCATGCTCCCTTAGACTCTCCTTGTTATTTGTCTTTTTTGGGGAGAGGGGTTGTTGATTACAGTGTGGTTAACCTGTACTTTATGACAAATATCCACTTATAAGTGAGTCTAATTTTAATTTGTTGGTTTTATAAAAATGAACTTAAAGGGGGAGCTTCAGCCCATGACAACTGAGGACATGACACAAATTAGGCACTTGTTTATGCAGACTAGGGGTTCAGGGTTGTCCGAAGTCATGGACACAGAGATGAGGTCAGAGCCAACTAGGGGAAGACATGCACAGGACAGGAGGCCCAAACCTCAGGTCTCAGGGAAGGGAGTAAGATAACTGGGCTCATAGAGCCCTACACTTGGCATCGGGTATAAGAAAGCAAGGATTAGAATAGAGCTGATTCAAGGTAAGGCATCTGGATGTTGAGAGTCAAACCTGACTGAGCAGAGGAAATGATTGGCCAGTGTTAATTTAGAAGTCTATGCAGTGCTGGTGAATGAAACAAAGGCCTAATGCATGTACTAGCCAAGTGTTCTACCAGATACCATCATGGGTAGCTCTGCTTATAGTTTGGAAGATTGTAAATTATGTTGGTTATGTACTAAAAATATTGTTTTATGCTGAAATAAACAAATTGAAATTAATTTGATCTTATATTTAAGGATGAACTGCTGCTGAAGTATGCTAACCTCCATATGTGCCTAGCAAGGCACTTAAAATGGGTTATAGTGGTGGATCAAGAAAATACTTAGAGTAGTTACAGTTAAAGAAGAAATCGTTTAAGTTTTATTAGTAGCTTAAAATTAGATGCATATTGACATAATATTGTCTAGCCTTTTATAGTCTGTAATTTTAGTTATGTGAATAGGATTATTTTTTGTAACAAACAGATGTTTAAAACATATGTTAAATAACCAAACCATTGAGTCTGTGTTGCTTTCCATGAGTTCTGTAGTCCCTAGTCTACTAGTCTGATTTTTTCTTCTTCTATTAATGGCCTGTGCCATTCTGGATTGCCATCTTATATTATTGTGCCATCTTTGGTAGAATTTGGAATGATGATAATTGGAGCTGGGATGAAGGAGAACTGCCTATCACTCAGTTCCCTTATGCTGTTTAGTTTATCCTGATTCAGAGAGTAGACATCCAGAAATAAGTAAGATAGAGGGATGGGAAAGGTCAGTAAACAAAGAGAAATTATTACATGTTCCTTTGCACATTGTGAAGTGTCAGAAGCCATAGGACAAGCTAATAATTAGCAGTTGATCATCCTGAAATGCTTGCCTTAGATTATTACCTGCGACAAGTGTGCCACATTCAGCAAGGCTATGTTGGACATATTTTAGGAAAGATCCTGCTATTAATATGCTTTTCCTATTATTATTAAACATATATAACAATCATTAAACAATAGCACTCCCCTTTAGAGCAGATATCTGCAGACCCATGAAGATGTACTGCCTTGTAGCGTTGCTATATAGACAAATAGATGACTTCTTAAGTCTTAATGATGATCCTATAAGAATTCCTAAAATTATATCAATGATTATTAAGCCCTTTTATAGTAGGACTGCTATTAAGTCCATTTCTGATAGTCAAAACTGCTATGAGAACTCTGCAGTCTCCGAAGTGTCATCAGTTAACAGCACTTAGATAGTAACCAGACTCTGTCCTGCTCAGAGCACATTCCAAGGTGGTGTAAAACAATTAACCAAGTGTCACTAAAAGGGAACTCATGATTTATTATAGGTGCTAGGACAGAAGAAAAATATTGCTTGGGTTTATCTATACAAAACTTCACTAATTTCTTAGTTATAGTTTTAAACCTTTGGTGAACCTGTGGAGCTAGACAGGTGATGGATGTTTAGTCAGATAATTACTCCTAATGGATTCGCATCTAAACATTTTCGATTGTAAACTTCTATTTTCAATTTATGATTTGAATTTTGGTGTGAACTCGTGATGAACTTTGTAACATGATGTATAAGACAAAGGGACGTTTGTTAGTGGTCACTTCACTTCTCTTCACTTTTCTTCACCTCCTCTCCTCTCCTCTCCTCTCCTCTCCTCTCCTCTCCTCTCCTCTCCCCTCCCCTCCCCTCCCCTCCCCTCCCCTCCCCTCCCCTCCCCTCTCCTCTCCTCTCCTTCTTCTTTCTTCCCTGCTTAGAATCTCTCCACTTGGAATTTTTCCGTTGTTAGAACTTTTTCCTTTTCCTCACTTAGGACCTTCCCACTTTTCCCCTTAGATAGCTTTCATAGGAATTTTCTTATACTTAGCAATAAACTATAATAAATTCTTTAAGTGTCTTTTCTTCCTTGCAACCTCAAACTAACAGACTTAAGTTAGAGCCTGGCAGCGCCTGCAGAGACAGAAAAAGGCATTGCTTAATTCTCTGCTGTCCCTGGGCGGAGGTGCTAGTGCCAGAAACTGTAGTTTCTGGACAGAGGATACCAGAGAGCAGGCCAGCTACAGTAGCCTAGCCCTAGGTCTTACCCACTGTCGAGGCTCTTCCCATCCCCCTTGACTGCCTCAAGAAGAGAAAAAAGAAGATCACCTTCTCCTCCCACCAAACTGGGGATGGCTCCTGGCAATGAAGGTTAAAAACCGAGAAATGTGTTGATTGTCTCCAAAAATGCAAGTTCAGCACACTTCTACATCCCACAAATCTGGATGGAAGGTTGTCATTCTGAGGACTTGTTTCATTCTGAAATAACCAAGAACAGCCAGAGAAGTTTTAGGGAAAAAAAAAACCATGCATGTGCTCAGTCCCCTTCTGACCCACTTGATAGATCTTTCTGGGATCTGAAAAATGTCATGCACCTGCCATTTAAAAGTCACATCTAAATATACTTGCAACTCAATAAGTAATCTTTTATTTTTAATTGTAATATTATTTATGAGTTTTCACTCACCAGAAATTTTATGTCAGTCTAAAAGTGATAGCATGAGGCCCAATATATTAGGAGAAAGACATGTGCTGTTGAAATATGACCCTGCAGGTCATCACTCCACTGATGCACATTAGAGTAGAGACACAGGGATGAAGTTGAGGGATGATTCTTTGTGCTGTGCATTCTTGAATGATTCCTGTGGAGGCTGAGAATCTGAGAGTAGATTTTTATCCAGTGAAACAAAGTAATCAGAAAATCTTTGCCCATAGAGGGGACTGTTTAGAAGGAATACACCAACCCTACTCAGAGCCACGTCCAAGTTAAAGCACTGAAATAAAGTGAAGCATAAGAAAACAATTTCTGCATAGCATCATTGAGTAAAACTGAATGGGACATTGTCCTCAACTTGGGGATTTCTAACCACATAGATCTAGTTGGCTTCTGAGAGCAGACTGTGTGTGCATGATTGACTGGGCTCTTGGAGTTCATCGTGGTCATTGTGGGAAGTTCCATTGTTTTCAGCTCGGAGAGTTCTAGTTACAAATCTCTGATATTACACAGTAGTTTTTATTTTTTAACACATCTATATATTCATGATTACCTGGTGTTTACCTTTCCACAATGCAATTATTAAAACTAAGGTGACAACACTTTCCTTGTGACATTTAATTTACTTTTCAGTTTTCCTCTTCTGCTTTTAAATGGTTCTTACAGACGGAACCACTAATTCTCCTCAGTCATCAGACATAATTCTTTTTCATGACAAAAAAGCTTTAAAGTAAATGTCTAACATTCAGATATCTGCTAAAAAGTAAACGTCTAATATTCAGATATCTGCTACTACATTTCTGAATGGTAGAGTTATTTTGAAGTAATGTCTTGTAAGCCCAAACGGCAATGAAGGAATATCAAGTAGGTTTTCTGAGTTACCTATAAGGACTACTTCAGGATATGCATGCTAAGTACTCATGTAAAAGGTATTTTTTTCACAAGATTTTCTTGCTGTCTAAGGTTTTTTCTGTGGAAAAGTCACAAAAGGTTATGCACATGAAGGTGAATTGACGAATAAATCTTGCCCACCTATTTATTTTCTAGCAGATAAATCTTTCCCCTGTTTCTTCTGCATACCCTTAAGAATTCAAAAAGAGGAACTACACTTACTTTTGAAATAGTGAAGAAAATGTTTCAAAAAGAAATATGTGCAACAAGTTTAAGAACACAATTGGTTCTTTGCAGGTTTTTCAGTTGGAGAGCTGTGTCTAGCTGGGGAACTTTTGGCAGTTTAAGGAGAGAGAGTTATTCTTCTTTGGGGTTGCATTCATTGGTTGGTTGCCCATGTCCTAGTGGCTGGCCTCACACCATGTACATGTGTGGAGCACAACTGCATTCAGTGAGTATATTAAAAGACAGAAAAAAAAGACATGAAACGGGAATGGAGTTCTGTTGATGGATGTAGAAGAGGGAATAGGTTGAGGGTTGTTATGATCTATATACATTCTATACTTATATGAAATTTTCTAAGAATAAATTTTAAATAGTATCTAAAACACTGACTGTAATTGGAGCCTAACTCTGCTGGCTTGCCTTTCCTTTCTAGGGATAATCTTAAAGCAGACAATCTCCATGATATGACAGTTTTGCAGTAGGACAAGTTTCAGCTCCTCAGTAGTAACCATGCTAAAGATGTACTTTTTATTGCCTGCCTCCCCTTTTTCTGGTGCCATCTTTTCTACTATTATGTACAGAGATTGTCATAAACAAACGACTGCTATGTAAAAACTGGCCTTAGTTTCTGCTTATAGGATGACCCCAATTACAACAGCTCTCAGTTGTTTTCTGAGTCCTGGCCCTCTGGATGTCTATTGCTTGAATAGACAAAGGCTCAGTCTGTGGATGATTTCCTTAGGAAAATTTATCTACAAGTTGAAATTATAAATCCTAAAATTTTAAATATTATTTGCAATTATCCAGAAATGCTATCTGGTTGGTACCTTGACTTGAATATCTAATAGGCATCCCAAAATTTAATTTTTCAAGATAAACTAGTTCTCTGTGGTTAGAAACTAGATCTCTCATGATATTTGGAATTTTAGGCTGAGTTTATGGGCCCTACTTTTGCCACCAAGATACCTGCAAAGCTGCCATCAAACTCTTCAGTTGGAGGAAACTCACAACAGTTAAAGTGGACATGTTTCTCTTTCTCCTGAATTTTCCAGGGTTCAGGTTTAATAAATATGCTTCGCTCACATGTCCTTACAATTGAAACTCAGAAACTGGTTACTTTCTTCTCTACAAATACCCTTCTATGTAAATATCATTGCTATTTTCTAAATTTGACAACTGTATATCCATTAAAGCATATATATATGTTATGGTCTAATTTGACTGGACAGTAGGTTGTACTTATCATACATCTCCCTCTCTTTCTTCCCTCACTCTATGTGTGTATGTGTGTGGTGTTTGTGTGTGTGTGACAGAGAGAGAGAGAGAGAGAGAGAGAGAGAGAGAGAGAGAGAGAGAGAGACAGAGAGAGACAGAGACAGAGAGAGAGACAGAGACAAAGACAGAGAGAGACATAGAGAGACAGACTCAGCACATATTCCTTGCGAACGTCTTCATGTACATAAAATAGTTATTTTTTCTTATTTTTAATAAAACTAAGTAATCATCACCAGAACAATCTTGTCACATTTATTTTACAGAGTAGTCTTTTTTAAATGTAGTTTTGAAATACTTGAAATGTAATTTTCTAAACTCGAGGAAAGGTTCTGTGAAAGGATCAAAACAGCAATATAAATTTGTAGGAAGAAAACGGATGTAGTGGTGTGCAGTTGTAGTATTTTCTTACTTACTTTTTCTTTGTGACATTGATCTAGATGACCCACTGGCCTGTTCATCTGGTTTCTGGGGGAATTTGCAAGTTTGAGTAACTGTGAAAATTGAAAGGTAAGAGATCTGATTTTTAAACAATTGGAATGGAGTCTTTTACTTCCCTGTAAACTCTACTGGGTTAGCACCAACTGTTCTTCTTTTTTTTTTTTTTTTTTGCCCCAAACCACAGGAAAACAAAACACATCACAGAAAAATAGAACAAAACAAATCAGAACAGAAGTGGAGCCTGTCTTCCTTGCAGGGTCCTCAGGCTTTATCTGGGGAATTGTTCTACTGAGAATAACAGAGGCAAGTGTGCTAAGAGGAGAATCTTTTGCTGCAATTAATTATATAATAAAGCCAGTCAGTCTGTGCACAAAATAATACAACGGCAGTAACCCAGAGTTCTTATGTGTGAGTCACACTTGCAGTAAGCTCTTTTCAAGAATGTCCTTCTCCTCCCTCTCTCCCTCCTTACCTTTCTCTGTACCCCCTTCCTCCTTCCTTCCCTTCTTACTTCCCTCCCTTCCTCCCTCCCTCTCTCCCTCCTTCCTTCCTTTCTTACCTCCCTCCTTCCCTCTCTCCTGCCCTCCCTCTCCTTTTCTTCCTTCTGTCCTATCTCTCAGTGCATACTTAATATGTACCAGGACATGAGACAAAAGGGAGTTGAACATTTTTCATGTTAGAGCTTCAAATCCTGCCTTTAAAAAAAGGATGCATTTATTTATTTATTTATTTATTTATTTATTTATTTATTTATTTAT
>NW_021604684.1:441927-514250 GCF_004785775.1 Grammomys surdaster | reverse complement strand
ATTTATTTATTTATTTATTTATTTATTTATTTATTTATTTATTTATGTGTGTGTGTGTGTGTGTGTGTGTGTGTGTGTGTGTGTATTTGCCTGCAAAGTCCAGAAGGTATTGGGTTGCCTGGGGGGACTGGAGTTAAGGGTAGTTGTGAACTGTTAAATGTAGGTGCTGGAAACAAAACTCTGGTCATCTGGAAGATCAGACTGTGATCTGACCTGCTGAGGTGCCATCTTTCCAATCTCCTGTGTTGTTGGTGATACCAGTGGTGTGGTTTTTTGTTTGTTTGTTTTTGTTTTTTTGGGGGGAATTGCACATTTTATTTAAGTGTATGAGTCTGTGGGTATATCTGCATACATGTGTCCTGAAGGCCAAAATAGGATATCAGATTGCCTGGAGCTGAAGTCATAGGCATTTGGAAGCTTTCAGAGATAGGGACTGAGACTCAAATGTAGATCTTCATGATAGAACCTTCTCTCCAGCCTCCACATCCTGACATGGTTATGATCTATTCAAATAGGACTATAGTCATTAATTTTCTTGTAGAGTGATTTATGTGAAAACATAGTCTACTTACCAAGTAAGTGCAAATCAGGAGGTACAGACAAGTTGTGCATGTAACACTTAGTTGTCCTCAGTTCTTTTAACAGAGATGACATAAAGTGTGATTTTTATAGAAACCAAAATTAGAAGCAAAGTATAAAAGTATATTTGTGAATATATGTCTTTACATATATGGAAATAACAGCAATTAATGAAAATAGAGCTTTTGAATTTGGAAGAGAGCAGAAGGCATCTATAGGAGGGTTTTATAGTGTTTTTCAACCTTCTTCCTGCTGTGGCTCTTCAATACCATTCCTCATACTGTGGTGCTCGTAAGCATACAATTATTTCATTGCTACTTCATAACTGTAATTTTGCTACTGTTGTGAATTGTAATGTAAATATTCTATATGCAGGATGCCTGATATATGACCCCTCTGAAAAAAATAGTTCAACCCCCAAAGGGGTTTCAACCCACAAGGTACGAACCACTGGTTTAGAGGTAGAAAAACATGATGTATTTATTATAATCACAAAATATAAAAAAATAGACAGCAACCAAAACAGAAAACAAAACTAGACACAAAACACAACAGAAATGCTTCCATTAATGTTCCAAAATGGAAACTGATGTTTTCAGAAAGCTAAATTTCTCAAAAGTTTTACCCTGAAGAGCCCGCTCATTTCAATTGCTTGACGTGGAAATATCTCCAACATTGTTGGTGCCCAGCTATGGGATGGAGTTCATCATGCAAGCCTTAATAGCATCTATCAGTGGGCCATGAATATTAGCTCTAACTTCAAAAGGGATAAAATGACTAACAATGCCAGAACCTAAAACTTGATTCAATTTATAGACTGATTCTACAATGTGGCTAATAGAAAATTGGATTTTCACTATTATTAATTTTTAAACACTGCAGAAGAATAAGATAATAACTTTTTCATGTATATTTGAGTACTTTAACATTGACATGTCAGGCACTAAGAGAGCTTAATTTCAAAATTAATGAATGAAGCTATTTGAAAATGACAGTTTTTAAATTGAATTGTGAACCCAGCTCTTTGAAGGGACTATAACAAAAAAAAAAAACGAGGGGGTACACATAACACAAAATAAGGATGGAAGTCTGCCAGCACACACTGGTGTTTGAATTCATTTGAGATTGTACTAGTTGTTTAATAAAGAAAGAGTTTTTTTTTTTTAAATTGAAGACCCATGGAATCGAAGTTACTGCCTCATTTTGTGATATGAATGTTTGTAACCTTTAACAAAAGATATACAGGACGTAGAAGAATCAGCATCACTTTAAGGAAATAGCAAGGTGTAAGTGAGCAGATTTGTTTTCATCCTCTAATGAGATGAGCTCTAAGAGGGTTTTCCCATCTTGTTTTCAGGGCTAGCATGCTATATTATCTGTCTCTGTGCAGGTGTATGGGAGCATATCATGGTGATATGACATATGATCAGCCATTTTGAGAGCTTGCTCGAATAATTGCTTTTTATTTACATTTTCTTTATTTTGCTTTTAGTGTGCTTGCAGAAAGTTAGAACACCTTAAGGTGGAGTTGAATAACAATGTTTGTAGGCAAAGTTAAAATCTAGCTCTACGTCAAATTGGTCAAAGCCCCTCTAGTATTTACAAAACACAATAGATGAGATGTTACACAAAACCATTGCATCTGAAGATCTGCTTTTCCTTTATTCTCAAAGACAACTGGAAAAGAAAGCATTGTAATTACTTGACAGTGAGAGTATAAAACTGAACTGTGATGAGTCATAATCTTCTATTGTGCGCAGTCCCTCCTGAATCTGGCTTTCTGATGTGATAAAGCTTGAAAGAAAAGAGGGTATTTGCCTCTTTTATTGTGCCCTTTTGCTGCTATTTTAAAAGATGTTTTATAAAAAGTGTTGGCCAATTTGGACTGAGGAGAGAAACATTGAAAGCAGCACAGGGCTGGTGAGACAGTTCAGTGGGTAAAACTTATTTCCAAGATTGATGACCTGAGCTTAATACCCGAGACCTTCATAGTGGAAGGAAAGAACCAGCCTGCACCAAGTTGTCCTCTGATCACGTGCCATGACATTTGTGCATTCCCAAATAAATAAGTGAATTTAATGTTAAGGAGGTTTAGAGAAAGCATCTATTATAATTCAATCAATATTGTCTGAGCACCTTCTTTGTTACATTTCAGAGCAAGAAGAAAATTAGTATCAATGTGGCCCATGGAAAGAATGTATATATATATATATATATATATATATATATATATATATATATATACAAATATTACATCCAAACTGTAAAAATTTTATGCATGTAGCTATTACATATAAACTTTAAACATATGCATTAGAATGTAAGTTGTGTTTTACTCAAGTAAGTGTGGATAACTAGGAAAGAACCTATTTGTATGATATGATAGTAGATAATATGCCCATGTCCTGGGTATGGGTGTTTGATATTGGTTTCATTACCCAGGTACTGAAGTGTGACTCCTTGGATTCCATGTCTGACTGTCATTCACCAACTCTATAGTCTCCATCAAATGCATAGTGGATGGATTGAGAAGCTGTGTGGATTAAGTATGTGAATTTATTTAAGCACTTAGAATAGTATTCTGGGTTAGTGACTAATTTTTTGATGCATTGTATCCCAAGTGTTGAGAATAGACATGACCTATTCTTTATGTGTCTATATTGGCAGCATGTCCCAATCTTTCATCTCTGGATGAGAGTGTGTGAAACCAGGTTAGTTTTGGGGGACAGTGGTAGGTAGAAAACACCATGTCCAATTCAAGACTTTGAAAGATAATATCTAGATTTAGTGGTTTTGGTCATTTGCTTGTGTTTTGAAGTGGACTCTTGCTACATAGCCCATGCTAGTCTCAAATTCAGTATGTAGTCCAGTCTGAACTTATGACCTCTTACTTCAGCTTTCTGGGTGCTGGAATTGTGGGTATTTATCTCTATGACCATCCTATCTATAAGTTGTTCATCCTATCTATAAATTGTAATAACTAATATTCATTAGTAAAAATTCAAACTATATTGAGATGTCCCAAGGGAGATTTTGTGGTAATTTGAATAGATTTACACATACACACGAAATTATTGTAATGATCTGATGATTGTTTTAAGAGCACTGGCTTTACTGAGGCATGCATTTCATATATTGAGTCAGCTGTTCAACTCTCACTATCATTCCATGTAAAACCTTCCCATCACTTCAAGGAGATGCCCATGGCCACCAACAATTAATCTCTGTCCCTTCTACAAGAAATTATGAATATATGTGTTTCTCTAGACTTGCTATTTCTGGATACTTCATGGAACAGGATAGTATAATGTGTGTTTCATTCTGTTTCTTCTGTTTTTAACACAAAGGATTTGAAATTCATGCAGTTATCAGTAATTTTCTTTTTTAACTTAATAAGGGATTTTTGCCTTTTCATGTTGGTATATAGACTTACCTCTTTTTGGAGGGGGAACTATGAATTACTCCATTTTATGACTATGCTTAATATTTCAAATATTCTACAAAATATATAAAAATAGTTTGATTCTTAAATTTTCCTCTTTTAAATATTTTTAATTGAAATGGAGTATATCATTTCTCATTCTCTATTTTCTCTGTCCAGCTCCTCTCAGCTACCCTCCTTCAAACTCCTTCTGTAGGCTTAGATTTCTTAAATCTTCTTTTAGTAAGGGTTCTCAAATGCTTTAACCCTGCTTCTAGCCCATAGACCAAAGGTAGGGGAGAGAAGATGGTAACTAGGATAAGGGGATGTGGACATGTTTAGCAGTAGTTTCTTGGGGGTAATTCCAACCTCTGATTGTCAGGATACCAGCAGTCCAGTTTGGTAGTGTCAGGATAGTAAACATGGATCAGCAGTGGTAGCATAATCTAACAGAGATTGCTGGTCCTCCATCGAAGCAGCAGGAGTCAGAGGGAGTGACCAGGACCAGCTGGGACATCAGGAGAAGTTCCCTGCTATGCCTCTCTCAGTGAAGTGGAGCTCAATGAAGATGAGGATGAGAAACTAATGAGGACTTGCAAAGCTAGCTATGAAAACACGCGTGCCATCACTGTCTGTTGAGTCCTATTTATACTTTCTCCAAATGTCGCTTGCCCTCCCATGGGTTTTGCCTCAGCAAAACAGCACATGAGGCCACCTCATGACCTGAGTCTGTATCAGTAAAACACTTCCAGAAACTTCCACTTTACTCTCTCATCCATGATCCCCATGCTCTTAAGTTAAGTATATCCACAAATACAAATACACACACACACACACACACACACACACACACACACACAATGTTGAGCCTATTTTCGTTTTTTACATGTTTCAAGGCTGACCACTCTATGTGGGAGAGCCAATTAAGGGACTCATCCCCTGGAGAAACTAATTCCCCATTTTTCTGCAGTGTTGTTAATTGCCTGTAGTTCTTTATCTATGGGTGGGGCCCCATGAAATTTCCCGTTTCTGTGTCAACATCTCCACTGATGTTGGCATTTTTCTACTCTGGTTCATGTTGTCCACTGTAGGAGAGAGCATTTCCCAACAAACTTCCAGGGATTCTGGTTTTTACAGGCTTCTCATCCCCCTCTTCTGTGATGTTTTCTGACAAGGCCATACAAACAGTGTCATGTTTATACCAGTCAGTAAATTTTTTACAGTTCTGTAGGTTAATTTCCTTCAAGTGGATCTTTTAAATCAAATGGTAGAGAAAAGATAGATTTGATATACATTTATAAATTATTTTTTAAGAAATTGTCTCATTTTTAAAATCACATTAACAATGTGTGACTTGAATCTGCTTTCCAATGTTTTTACATATAATGTTATATGTTTTTAAAAATTGTTATCAGTATGATATCAAAAAATGTTATCAGTAGCTCTGTGTTGTAACTCTTCCCATTTGACCTTTAGTGAAACTAAATATCTTTTTACATTTGAATTGATCAAATGTTTCCGTGGCTCAGGGGATTGCTTAGTTTTCCATGTAAGTCCATAATTCATATAGCAGTAATATAATGGCTTTTGATATTTTCTTTTTGTTTCTTTTTCTTTTACTCCATCTGAGTAAATAACATTTGCTTTTCCCCATTGTGAGTTGCCTAAAATTTTTACATTTTTCTTATTATTTCCTTAAGTATTTTATGTGAAAAATGATAAAATTTCCATTTTCTCAGTTTGACCTTAAACTCGCTGTATGTCAAAGGCTCACTTTGAAAACCTGATCTTCCTGCATCAGCTCTTGGTTACTAGATCACAGTTGTGTACTGCCATGCCCAAACATATGTTTAAAAACACTTCAAATTTTAGATAATTTAAAATTTACCAACAACTTTTTTCCATAAGTATATATTTTGCTTACAGCCAAGCATGTTTTCAGTTAAACTTTTGCTCTGATGATGAGGACAACAAACAGCTCTGGACCCATGCCAGCTGCACTGAGGCGTGGAGGGATCATCTGAGGCATTTCTTTACTCAGGTGTGTAGATGTCTCTTTTCTAAAATTTTCTGAATTATACATTAACACTACTTTTCTGACTGTGTGCTGTATTCTAGCATGATAGTAGAAATTAGGAGATGAATTCAGATATCTTACTCCACACAGAAAGCTTCTTAAAGGAAAACAATTTATTTCTCTTTTGTAACTGAAAAAATTGAGACATAGGGTTATTAAAAATGACACCAAGGGACTGTGTTAGTCCTAATTTTTCATTACTATAACAGAATACCTGAGGCTATGTGAGATGAAAAAAAGAAGGTATTCTATTGCTTTCCTGTTGATGTGATTAAAATCAACCCACCACCTCCCTGCCAATTCCATGTAATAAAAAAATGTTTTATTGTAATTAATAGTATGAAGAATGAGACATTTGCTCCTTATTGGCAAATGAGAATGAAGCCATTCACTGGGCCATGGCTAACCTACCAGTGGCCATATAACTGGTCAAAGTGCTTAGTACAAATAACTCTGAGTGCTAATCTGTCTATGGGCTATTTCTATCAATAGCCCACTATCCAAGGCTCAGGGAAATTCCCAGCAGGTAAGAAAGAAAGCTATGAAATGTTGACTTCTGGACATGACATGGCTGTTGCACACAAAGTTCATCAGCTGGGGTTACCTGTACAAGGAAGATCCAATCAAAATTGAAGACTGGACAAAATGAGACAGTGGTTCATAGGCCTTACCCCTTTGTAGGAGCTATTGGCAGTTGATAGCCATGGGAGAGAGAGTTGCTCATCTTTGGGGAAATTGAAACTTTTATTTGGCCTTTTCTGAATTTGAGATAACTTAAAATGTAATATGCAGGGTTAATATAGAATTGAATGTATAGATCTGCAAACCTATAGGTACAGAGGTAGTATAAGCTTGATATATAAATTGATGAGTCATCAGAACATGGGTAGAGTTTTGGCCATGAGAGGTGGTGAAATTATCTCTAAGAAGAGACTGTATAATATGTCGGAATGAAATGTAAATTTTCAGGCTAGAAAGAAAGTAGCACATAGCAAAATAAAATTAGAAGAATGATTCCCATCATTGAATAAGAACACTTGTTCTGACTGACAAAACCAAAATAGTGTTAAGTATAAAGAATGCACAAAGAAAGAGTAGAGACATCACAATGGAATTTTATAGAAAGCAAAGAAACTCAGGTCTTGCCCATGAGCAGGCCATGGAGAAGTTAACAATTTCCCACACAACTGTGTGATTATACATTTTACCAATAGCACAATATTCATAGTCACAGATCATGGAATCTAGTACATCCAGTGCCTTGGAAGAATTAAACCATTTTCAGACTCACTGAGCTCTTGAGCTATCCTTTCTCAAGGAGTTGCTTGAGGATATTCTCCACAAAAATGAAAGAACAAGCTGAGAAAGAAGACATAAGATGCAGAAAACACAGGATTCAGAGGCTGGAGAGATTTCACACAAGCTTGATTATGTAAGTTCTATCCCAAAACCCATGGAAAGATAGAAAGGGAGAACTGACTACACAAAGTTGAGCTCAGATCTCCACACCAGCATTGTGGCAGGGATGTGTGCACCATCTCTTACGATATCATATGAATAATAATGATGATAGAAGAAGCCAAGCAGTCAAAGCAGCTGGTGGTAAAGGGAAATCTATTCACTAGGTTAGAAGACAATTAGTTCATGTTACAGAATAAGGAAGATACTTCTTCTAGAGGAAGGGAAGGGAAACAATATGTACATGTAGAAAATATGAGCAGGAATTTAGAAATGCCTGCTAAGAGGAAAAATATCCAGTGGATGTGTTTCCATGAATATGATATTTAAGGGTAGAACATTATACTCAAACAGTAAATTGAGTCAAGTTAATTACCTACATCATTAACATACCTTAGCAATTTAATTATCACTGATATTTATCTTTCACATCCAGTCTAGGGATAAACAACAGGAGACTAGACTAAGACTATAGAACAGAATAGTATGGTGGACCGTGTTATCATTGGAAGTGTACATACTATCTAGAGAAATAAGCAGTGGAGGAGGTCAGACCACTAGACGGAGGCAGCTTTCCAGTCTGTCCTGTTGTCTTGTGGACTGAGGAGGCAAGAGCTGCAGTCCATTAGTGTGGACCAAGGCATGGACGGTGAAGTATTTTTGTTGTTGCAGAGACACTTGGGGGAAAAATCCTGATAAAGCTATAAATAGAAGAAGCTGAGGAGGCGGAGTGGAGTCATTTGAGTGAGAGAAAGTTCCATCTATCATCGTGGGAGCCCAACAGATAAGACATAGTGGTGTAAATGTGCTAATTAAGTATTTGGAGTTGAGCCTTAGAGAAACAAAATGCAAGCAGTTAAAGAGTTTGCCTCTGGGGACTGAGAAGCAAAGGGAGGGAGGCAAAGAAAATAGAATTGATGGTTTTCTCCAGGAGCCCTTATGTTGTTTTTGATTCCTAAGCTACATGTATTTGTTACTTTGAATAAAAATAACAATGAAATAAAAACTAAATTATAATAGTGGAAATGTTATAAAAGGAGAATACTTATTAGGAATGTGCTAAAATGTTATAACAAAAGCTACTCAGGAAACCAGAAATCTTGTTAAAGAAAGAGAAAACATAAACATAAAACACAATTGGAAGATTCAACTTAAGTTGAGGATTTGGAGCTGAAATCCTATAGGACTAGTTTGGAAAAAATATTTAATTTTAAGAAAATTTTAATTAAAAAAAATTAATTTTAATTTAAGAAAAATTTAATTAAAAATAATGTTATTAAAAGTACCATGAGGATCAAAATGGTACAAAGTAGCAGACAGGTAAGGAAGCAAATAGGGATGGCCTTCCCTGCTTTTACTGGGAAGTTTATACAGCCTGTTGTGATAACTTGAGAACCAATATCGAAAACTAATTAAAACATGAAAGCATCAAAGAATTAGTGGCACTGATAGAAGATCATCGATAAAAAGGAGATAATATACTACAGGAAGTGTTTTGTAGGTTTTTATTGAAGATGGGATTAAAGGGATTCACACGCTTTAATTGTCTGTTGAAGCAAATTAGATGAAAGAAAAGAATCATCACAGGAGGGTTCATTCATATTAAAGATGACATGAACTTGACAGGAGGGTAATCAACCTATCCTCCAGTGACCATACGGAGATCACCTTCAACATTTCCTCTATGCTCCAGCACAGCAGCTAGTATTCTTGTGATATAAAAAACATGTTATATATAATCCAAATGGGATTAGGTTGTTAATAAATCACTTAGCACCTGTTGAACTTATCTTGGAATTAGAGCAAACTGTCTATAAGCTTAAGGCAAAAAATATGTTCATTCTATTCTGTGGAACACATGGAAAATATCCCTAAAGATGACCAGAAGAGCTTAGAGTATTGAATCCACAGGTCCTACAGCCAGAGACATTGTCCAGGAACCAGAGTTCACCAAGTTTTCAGACTGTAATTAGCAGTTTGGTTCAAGTCAAACTCGAGACACAGGAAAAGACATTAGCAACTCATTATACAGAATAAACAAATGGAGGTTAAATGTTAAGTGGCATACTCAAGATCAGAAATCAAATTAATAGGGAATCTGAACCTAGATGTTAAGTGGCTGGTGTTCCAGTCAATGGCCCTCAAACTAAATAATAACTTTCACATCACAACACATTAAATTCATTCATCATCCTGAGACTGAGGCTTAGACTTAAGGAACAATTTGTCAGCATTGTAAATGTCTACATTCAGCTGTGGTCATTCTTAAGTACATCTTGGTCCTTCAGCAGGTCACATCCTTTGAGATGCTAGATACTACAGAATTAGAAGATATGGCAGGGCCAAAGGGTTATCCCTGGAAAGCTCCCGCTTGTTCCCACAGCACAGTCAGTACTGGCATCCTCTTGCTTTTTAAATAGTATTCTATACTGGAAAATAATTACCCATGTGCTCCTTGTTTGTCTATACATGCTATGATTAGATAATACATATTCCCTTTTCTCTCTTTTACTCTCCCTTACTTTCCTCCTCGGCCATTAGTTTTTGAGATCAAGTCTTTCTGTATGGTCCAGACATTTCTTGAACTTATTAGCCTACTGCCTCAGCCTCCAATGGACTATGATTAAAAATGTGTACCATGATGTCTAGATCCTGGAATGTCTTTCCAAAGATGCTTATATAACAAACAGCCTTGAAGCATAGAAATAATCCTTCACTCTAGAGAAAAGTGTAAGCATGTTTTTGTCCTAGTAGAAAAATTGAATTCATTAAATTGAAAGTTTCTCTTGTGTAGTACAACCAACTCTAATAGAGTCTATATGCAGGCATATGTCTGCCATGCTTTGTGGGTAATGATAGGAAGCAAGTTTCGGTGACACAGAGTCTGCAGCTTAGTGAGTAATTTACTTTTCATCCTGATCCTGGGTCTTTGCCAGTACTGAGGAATCTGTGTTAAGCAAGCTTGTTTTCTAGCAGGCTAGGTAAAAACAGAATCTTAAGCATTCTTAATGTTTTTAGACTTACCCTAGACAGTCTTCTTTTTATCTTTTAAAAAATGAGTGCCTGACTTTGGGCTGGAACCGTGCTGGAGACTACATTTCCCACATGCCTTTGTGTAAGGACTCTGGTAGAGACTACATTTCCCATATGCCTTTTTATGAACATGTGATCCCTTTCTGGCCAAGAAGCCAGATAACACTTTAAGATCATGATCAAAAAGACAATGGCTACACATGACCCTTGACTTTCTCCTCATATGACCCTTGACTTTCTCCTCAACTTAGGGAGAGATAGCCTAATGGTGGCATTCTGAACCACACATTTTAGCCTTAGGATAGAAGTAAACTGTTAAGAGTGACAGAGCCACTCTGTTATCCAGGTGCCCTATACTAGGGAAGGGGATAGGCGCTTCTATTTGAATATATGTGATTTTGGCTGCTCTAATGGAAGCTTGATTGTACACTAGGAGATGATGACACGATCTTTTGGAGCCTCTGCTACACGTATTTTTTAATAGATGAGGAAATGGAGACCTGGGATCAATAAAGGACTGGTACATAACTGCAGAGTGAGCAGAACTAGAGTTAAAATCCCTAATTAAACGACCTCTCCAACTCCCGTTTTTCATATAGCTCGTGGCCAATGCACTCAATAATATTGAATAAATCAGCTCAGAGGTCCAGAGAGGTAGGAGTGTGGGGAAATCTTTACAGTGAGAGAAATTGCAAGAGTAACAACTGGTATCAATTATCCCGCCCCAGATGAAGAGATGAATATAGAGACATAATTTGAGCTTCATGAACTGACAATCAAGGTAAGACTGAGAAATTGCTGGGGTAAAAAGTACTCAGTGGAGGATGGATGATTTACACCACAGTGACGTGGTTGGCGGATTCTTTCAATTTTCATTGTTATGTCCCAGAAGTCCAATTCACTGCCTTTTTGGAACGGCTTCATTAAGCAAGTGAAATTTGAAGAGGGATCTGAGAGAGCCGAAATAGCTTTCATGGCTAATGGGCGAGGGAAAACTGGCTAAGAACTGACTTCATAAATCATGCAGTATCTTGTTTAAGACATTTCCTAAAATGCCTGTGGGTGTGGTGAAGATGTAATGTTTTCTAAGGCAATATTTGTGATCTAAAGAACATAGCATTTTGTGGAGTTGCAAGAGCAACATTAAACCATTGACATGATTTTATATCCAGGATCGAGGTAGATCATTCACAGAGACTATTCAACTTGAAAGATGCTTACGTGTTTTAAGAAACATCCTTTAGGAAGGTGAAGTCCTGTAGATAATAGCCAAATGATTCCTTCTTTAGTTGGGAGGTATTCATGATGCAAGTTTTATTATCACAGTTGTTTTAAAGTTTTGAAGAGATTATTGAAGCTCTCCTTGAAAACTTGTGGTTTTATAGATTAGTGTGGGAGTATTCTTGGGAGATAAAACTATCTAAAGATGAAATGAAAACTTTGATAGAGTGGTTGCTTTTGGATAGACATTGAAAATCCTTAGGTGTCAGGTATAAAACTCAAGCTGGAAAAGTTGCTTTTGGCTGGGATTCATCAGATGCATTCTCCTTGAGCAAAGGAGGAGTGATTCGGGGTTCTTAAAGGAGACATGAATCAATGTGGCCCAAATAAATCCATGGGTGACATTCAGAGACTTTTCTGTCTCTGCTACCTAGATTTCATGCTTTGAAAAAAAAAGACAAAAACAAACAAAAAACAAAACAACAATAACAACAAAACCCAACGACATTTAATTGTGAAAAAATGTTCTTTGTATTAAACTTATCTTTAAATAATTATCAAGCAAAAAGTTTGGTAGTGTGATGTCCACTGTTCTATGAAAGAAGTTTTCTGTAGTTTTGCATTCTGTGAAATTACTCGGTATCCATTAAATAACAATTCTATTTGTCCTGATCTCCATTTCCTGGAGAGCTCTCTAGGATCTTTTTGATTTTATAGACTCAACTATTCTAGATATGTCATGTAAATGGACACAGTATATATGTTTTAAAAGTATTTATTTTTATCTAGAGATTATGAATTAATTACAACATTTCTCTTGTTCCTTTCTTCCCTCTAAATCCTCCCATTTATGGTTTCCCACTCTTCAAATTCATTGCCTCTTTTTTCACTGTTATTTCATGCATATATGTATATGTATTTACACATATATATTTGTATATATAACCTGTTCAGTCCATATAAAGCTACATATATATATACATATATATATATATATATATATATATATATATGTGTGTGTGTGTGTGTGTGTGTGTGTGTGTGTATACATATATGTATAAGTAACCTTTTCAGTCCATACTTTTCAGAGATACTTATTTATATATTTTCAGGCTGATTATTTGACATTATACGACCACTTGGTGTGTTCTTCCCTGCAGAAGGCTACCTCTCCTATTCCCAGTTTTCCTATAATTTTGCCTATAGGCCTTTTTGAGATCCTGTGGGCTTTTCATTGTGTAGTTTGACATGATCATTAATGTAATGCTTATTCAGGTAGCCAGTCATATTGGTGAGAAATTTGAGGTATAGCTTCTGATGTTAGTAGGAGATACAATCCCATATCAAACTCCCTCTTCTCCCAGCTCTTGAATCTTTCTGTCCCCTCTTTTACAATGTTCCCTGAGCTTTAGGTGCAGGAATGGTTTGCAGATAAATCCACTGAGACTCTGTAGTGGCTTCTATCTGTGTGGTAAAGGGATGTTTCCTCTATGAAGGGTGAATATTACATATGTTTTTTTTTCAAGGCAGGGTTTCTCTATATTGCCCTGTCTGTCCTGGAACTCACTCTGTAGACCAGGCTGGCCTCGAATTCAGAAATCCGCCTGCCTCTGCCTCCCAAGTGCTGGGATTAAAGGTGTGCACCACCACTCCCCAGCTTACATATGCTCTTACCATTTATTATGGTATAAGATATGTCAGAATTTCCTTTTGATACTTGATTAATATTCAACTATATCCATATTAGTTACTTTTCTCATTGCTATAACTAAATACATGAGAAAAAACAACACAGAGTAGAAGGGCCAATTTTGCATTTCAGTTCAAGAGGATGTATCCGTCATCATCAGGAAAAACATGGCTGTAGTGGGGTAAGTATTTGGTCACATTGCAGCAGATGAAAGATAGTTGTTGTTGTTGTTAAATTGTAGGAGTATTTTTGATTTTATTCTGAAGATGAACTTTTTGACTTGATACACTATCAGTTTCTTACACTGTGGAATGTATCCTGGAATGGACAGATGTATTCAACTTTGATGTCTAATTGACTTAATACACTGTTACTGTACATCAGTTTCTCATACTGATATTAATTTCTCATTTCTGATACTAATTGTATCCTTTAATGGACAGACATCTTTAACTTGATGTAATCTAATTTACCTTATGTAGTTACCAGTGATCTTAATGTCATGTTAAAAAAAGATTAACTTCAATGTAGTAAAGCATTTTATTAAAAAAATTAAATGTTTTTAAGATATAGTTTTCAGTATTATATTTTCATTTTATCTATTTTGAATGTATTGTTTAAATGCATACTCTGTCTGCTAACATTAACTTATTTTTGTATGTAATATTTTATTTCTCAGCACCACTTGTTGAAGAAAATTATATTTTTCTCATTTGTGATGTCACAACTGTTGAATGTTGTTAAGCTTTCTATTGTGGAGGTTTTATTCCTTATTGTACTCTATTAGCATATGTATGTCTTCATGGCAGTACTTTATGGTTTGACTTATTTACATGTTTTTAAAAATTCTGCAATTGAGAGTTATGTACAAAAATATTTATTTATTTTAAGATTTAAAGTATTGAGTCTCTCTCTCTCTCTCTCTCTCTCTCTGTGTGTGTGTGTGTGTGTGTAGACACATGAGTGTTCATGTGTCTGTGAACACTACTAGTGTTCTTGTACCACACTGCAGGTATGTAGACGGAGAACAAGTTTGAGATGTGGTTCTCACCTTCCAGTTTGTTTAGGTAAGCTTTCCCTTGTTTCTGCTGCTGTGTAACACACTCAATGTATATAAATCTGTGAACTTTCATGGGAAATTCTGTTTCTACCTTCCATCTTGACATAAGAGAATTGGTATTACAGATGTGCACCAATATACATGGCTTTTTACATGTGTTTTGGGGATAAAAATTCAGGTTGTTAGACTTGCTCAGCAAGTGCTTTTATCTACTGGCCCATTTTCCCATGCATAGAAGATTATTTTTCATATTGTTTTAAAGAACTAAGTCATGGATATAGAAATAAGTATATAGCAAGCAGTTCGGCAACATGATCATTTATCAAAACAGAATAGTAAGATTCTCTCAAGAGTTTGTGAACTCAGCAGAAAAGCTCTTGACCAGATTTATAAAACCAGCAATCAGTTCCCTACCATGGAGATGGCTCAAATTCAGTCAGAAATTAATTGGTTGTTCCCAAGACAGTGATGCCATGTGTGCCTGAGAAGGCTTATAATTCTCTCAGACATTTCAAAGACCTCAGAATTCACAGTTGGGTAAAACTGCTGATAACATTTCTCTTTTATCAGGCTGCATAGCATCTTCTGCTGCTATGATGTATAGGTGGGAGGAATAATCTTTAAGCTTTATTTTTCTAGGTCGTGTGATCTACCTGTATGATATCTAGCAGTAGCGTCTCGCCATAGATTCCTGTTGGGAAGCCATGAATAATGACAGTAGACAGTGTTGTTTTAGCAGTTGTTAATGCACAAACCTATCACTGGCCAAAAATACTGAGAATACGGGTTGGAGAAATGCTTGGCCCTAAATGGGACAGATATACCACCACTTCCAAGGTTCAGGGACTGCCATGGAAGAAGGAGTTTGAAGGATATATGAACCAGAGGATGGGGAGCTCTGTAGCAAAAGATGTTTTCTGGACATGATGCACTATGGACTCAGGAATTTATGGTTGTCTGTACATACTTGAATGAGATTGGGCCCAACCACATTTGTTCATGGTTAATATAGGGCACACGAGGCCCCACAACTTCTCAAAGGACTGATAGCAAGTAGGTTTTTGTTTGTTTGGTTGGTTTTTGTTTTGTTTTTGTGGATATAAGGTTATTGTATTCTTCAGTCTTAATAATCATTGATCAGTTGCCTTTGCTTCAGGAAATAAGTTCTCACTGATATTCTTACAAGAAACTAACTAAATTCAGTGGCCATATACAAAAAGATGTCAGGAGATTAGGAGGAGGATGTGTTGAGAAGCTTCCCAGTATAAAGAGAGAAAGATGAGAGAGGGAAATTAGGGTAGAACTTATTTCATTGTAATCATGTATTATACTGCTATATAACAAAACAAAAAACATTAAAAAAGATTTCTTGGCCATTTGAGATACCTGAAGATTCCACATGAATTATTTAAAGATTTTTCAACATCTGTAAATATCATCATTGTGATTTTTAAAAATAATTACATTAATTTGAAAACTCGTTTTTGGCCACATAGGCATTTGAATGATATTGGTTCTTCTATGTCTTCTAATCTATGATCCATGAAATAATTTCCATTCCTTTGTGTCTTCGATCTCCTTTAGCAGAATATCATGGTTTTTGGTCTACAAGTCTTTTAGATCTTTTATTAATCTTATTCTTCAGTACTTTTCTTTTGGATGCTATTATAATTGGAGCTATTCTCTTTTTTCATTTATGTATTTATTTATTCACTTTATATTCCAATCACAGCTCACCCCTCCCAGACTTTCCTTACACAACCCCTCTTCCCACTTCCTCCTCCACTTCTCCTCTGAAAAAGAGGAGGCCTCCCCTGGGTACCAAGCCATCCTGGCACATCAAGTCACTGCAGGACTAGGAATATCCCACTGAAGCCAGAAAGGCAGGCTTGTTAGGGCAACAGGATTGACAAGGACAGCCTCTACTCCAGTTGTTGAGGGACCTGCATGAAGACAAAACTGCATATCTGGTAAATATGTGCAGGGGAAGGGGGGCTAGGTCTAGTCCATATATACTATTTGGTTGGTGGTTCAGTCTCTGGGACTCTCCAAAGGTTCAGGGTAGTTGACTCTATTAGTTTTCTTTAGGGGTCCCTATCCCCTCCAGGTCCCAGTAAGACTCCCTGAACTTCTTATAATGTTTGACTGTGGGTCTCTGCATCTGTTTCAGTCAGCTGCTGAATGGAGCCACTCAAAGGGCAGTTATGCTAGGATCCTATCTGCAAGCATAACAGGGTAGTATTGATAGTGTCAAAGACTGGTTCTTGCTCATGGGATGGGTCTCAGTTTGGGCTAGTCATTGATTGGCCATTCCCCCAGTTTTTGTTCCATCTTTTCTGTGCACTTCTCGTAGGCAGCACAAGTTTTGGGTTGAAGGTTTTGTGAGTGGGTCGGTTCGTGTCCTTATCCCTGCACTTAGAATTCTGCCTGGCTAAAGGACGTGGCCACTTTAGGCTCCATAGACTCAGCTAAAGTCATCCTCAGAGACTCCCTGCAGCCTTCCCCATCCCAGCTCTCTGGCGCATCCTACAGACCCCACCCCACTGATTTCCATTCACTCCTCCTTGGCTTTCCCTACATGCATGGCATATTCTCACTTATAAGTGGATATTATCCATAAAATACAAAATATGCATTCTAAAGTCCACACACCCAAACAAGGTAAATAGCAAGGAGAGCCCAAGGGAGAATACCAGAATTTCACTAAGAAGGGGAAATAGAATAGTCATCAGAGGTAGATAGAAGGAGGGATCTGGGTGGAGAGATGGTGGGAGGGCAAGTAGGGTATCAGGTGAAGCTATTTTCTCAGTGTCTGTTTCAGATTGTTCAGTGTTAGAGTATAATACTCTGTACATTGAACCATCTATATGTGAATGTTGTATCCTAAAAACACACTGAAGTTGTCATTTCTAACAGTTTAAAATCCTTAAATTCTTCTACTTTGAAGACATATGACATCATATTGTCTGTAACCAGAGATAATTTTAATTCTGTTTTTTCTTGAATGATTTTTTCTTGTTTAATTGTTCTGCCTAAGATTTCCATTAGTATATAACATTAAAAATGGATCAAATAGTTGCCCTTATCTTTTTCCTTACCTTAGAAGCAACAATTTTACTATTTTACATTCAATTGAAGATTTTCCCTTCAGGCTACACCTCATTTTCTATTTGGCCTCATGTTTAAAGAGAGCTTATTTTGAACTAAAATGGTCTTATCTCTTAAGACAGTAAAAGTACTGGAATCACCCAGAAAAGATTATATTTCCTTCAACTTAATTTCCTCACAATACTTGAAGAAAGGTCTAGAAGTTAGGTTTGACTGTTGAGTGTCTGACGACAAGGAAATAGGCGGAGTCTCCTGATGTCTGGGTCTGTATCCCTTGAAAGCTTCTTAAGGTTGGACAGTTTCTTGAAACTGTCAATTAAACATTATGAGCATCATTCACTGTCACTTTCCCTGTACGTTTTACAGTGTATTCTCTTTTTCTTGTCTTCCAACAATGATGTCTACTCTTTGTTTCTTTTACCCCCATTAAAGCTTTCTCTGATGCAAAATCCAGATAAGTATGTATTCTTCTGCTTGAGGAGAAAATGATACCAGAGGATGCTTCTTTCTTCTATATTTTAAATTCATTAGGAGTTGGGATCCATAGAAACATCACACTCTCAAGTTCCCTGTTGGAGGGACAAAGCACAGAGATGGTGGAAATTTAGTAGTTAACTTGGTCATACTGTGAAGGGTAGAACATAAAGGATTTCTAAAAGACCCAATTGTTTTTTTGTTTCTTTCTTTGTTTATTTGCTTTTGGTCTCAACATTCCCTCTGTGTTTTTACATGTACTAGTAAATTATGTGAGCAGTGTTCAGGAGAAAGCACTCAGTTTCATGCCCATCTGTGCTTTGCTACCAACCATTGCCTACAAGCTCAGAGTGTGTCACTTTCCAAGATAAATAGCTCTCCCCCTGAGCAGGACTGCACCACAACTGGAATCGTTTGAATAAAGGCAGACTAGTGGAACTGTAATTGGGAAAGAGGACCAGGAAGCCAGTTTTATAGACTCTAGAAGTAGAAAACAGAAGAGAACTCTGTGGGACTCCCAAATAATTTTAATCAATAGCCCAAATTAAAGTCCGTGAATCACCAGGATGCTTCCATTTTATAGACTCACTTTTCTGTTATCAGAAAGACTCTGTGCTTTTAGATAATATGTGTGCTCAGATTCTCCTGTTTCTAAGAGAAAAGGCAGCAGTTGCACTCATTTCCAACATACTGGAGAGTGGTGACCCCAAGGATCTGAAGGGGTAGTGATATTGAAGTATCTTGGATTATGGTAAAATAAAGCAACAATGGAAATGGCTCAATAGGATTACAGAGTGTGGACTTGAGTTCCACATAGCACCCAGTGTTCTTGTGTTCTAGAAACTGCCTTTGCTGCTGTACACACCACATCTGCTTCTACTGCTTCTGCTCTCAGCTTTTGCACCTCCATGTTATGGGTCCCAACACTACATTGCATTTCCTTGAATAAAAGAAGACAGATTTCAAAATGGTTCCCAAGGATGATGTTGAGGTTGACAGTTACAATTTACCTCTTAAGTGGATTCTACATCCTCATACTAAAACAGCTGTTATTCTAAATAGTTATACAATTTTTCAAACATAATGAAATGGTTGCCTTCAATAGCAGGTATTGTCTCAGGCAGGCCAATTCCAAACCTTGTGTTTTCTGTCACCCTTTTACTATTTGGTAATGACTTCTTGAAAATTAAACAATGATAGTTTTTGTTGATGTTGTTGTTGATGCTGCTGCTGCTGATGTTGTTGTTGTTGTTGTTAGTTTTACCATTAAAAGTGAGTTTGATTTATTTAAGCAGTAGTTCATACCCATGTGTGATTTTGCCTTCTAAAATACCTTTGACAACATCTTAAAATAGCTTTGGTTGTCATGACTTTGGGGAAGGTGTTCCTGGTGGCACATGCATAGAGTCCAAGGATGCTTTTAAATACCATATAATGCCAAGAAAATATTTCCCCCAAAGTCTTGTATA
Source organism: Grammomys surdaster (assembly GCF_004785775.1). NCBI lineage: Eukaryota > Metazoa > Chordata > Mammalia > Rodentia > Muridae > Grammomys > Grammomys surdaster. The sequence goes on along the minus strand of NW_021604684.1, from coordinate 494,660 downwards.
GCTCCAGATGTCAGTAGTGAGAAAGTAGAAATAAAACCCTTGATTTAAAGTCATTTTTAAAAAAGCATGTAACATGGTTAAATAGGTTGTTTTGACAGTTTTTGCCAAATACATTTTAAGATCCATCTGTGACTGGGATAGAATTTTTGGAGAGCAAACATAAAATTAATCTTATTCTATGACTCTCCAAGTCCTTAGCTCTACTACACACTAAAAAAATGTTGGCATATATGAACTGCATGTGCAAAGAATACCCTCCAGGGCTTATTCCTGCCTAGAACGGATCAGAGTATGAGCAGTTACCCAGGTGGACATTAATTCTATCTGGCTCATTTGATTTGCCAATAAATTAGACAGTTGTGAGTGAGAAAAGTGTCAAAATATAGTACTGATACACTCAGCTCTCCATTGGCTGCAGCCAGGATGTCGTCAAGGGTCCTGGCATTACTTCCAAAGTTTATATCTCTTTGTTTTCCTAATGGCTTTCAAAATCTAAAACAAAACTTGTAGTAGAGATCTGGAGAGCAGGTGAGCTCTGTATTTCATTTGTTTTCATAATAAGAAAGTCATGTGGGTTTGCTCACTGGAACAAATTACCCACTTATTGAATCAGGAAAGCACAATATTATTTACAAACTGTTCTCCATTGGCAGTCATAGCCAAGGGAAGATAGTTCTGCCATAATATAATGGCATCCCAACTATTATAGCATCAATTCAAGTAACCAAGCAGTTGAAAAAAATACAGCAGCACAGGGCAGCCTTGATGTTATGTTCCTGGAGATGGTTAAGTATTTAAAATCCAAGGCAGCAGAGTAGCCAAGAGATGCAAATGCAAAAGCAAATATAATATTAATTTTGGGGAAGGACTTGGAAAGGGAGAGGTTGTCACCTATTGGCAAAGTAAATTTTGACTTTGGAAGTGAATTGGAAGACGGAAAAATGCATTTTTCTTTTTAAGCTAATAGGTAAATCCAAGTGCAGTTTCTTAATGATTCTGTCCAAACCGCATTCATATTGTTGCCGTTGTCCCAAGAAACATAAATGAATGCAAACATCTGTGCATAGCCCATGCATTTGTACACGACATGCTCATGCTGTAAAGTTTCCCATAAAACAAAGCAGCCTGGATATTACTCAGGCTTATTTTATAATGCTGCCTGGGTGTGAGAATGCATAGAGGGTTATTATACTCTCATAAATCCAGGCCAATTAGGCAGAGAAACATTCCAAGCACAGTGCCACATGTTCTTGCATTCTATCTCTCCCTTTAGGTGCTATTCTGTGGGAGGGGGAGCCCTCATCAGAACTCTATACACAGTGTATTTTACTGACAGGAAAAACATGCCCATTTGGAGGATTCTGGCTCATTTCAAGCCGGTCTTTCATATGGGCTGGTGTCTGTTAGCCCCTATGATTGCTCTGCTTCAAAGGATGACACATGGTACCATCAGCTCAGGGAAGAGTTATGGAGAAATGGTGGGAGCAGATTACTCAGATATAGAATTATGAGGCATTGGAATAAATCAGAACATTCCACTTTTCTTGAACACAATATTCTATTCTTTATGACATTTAAAAGTCTTTTAAAAACGTGTTAGTTTTGTTTTTACTCTTCGATGGTTTCATGCATGTACATAATAATTGTTTTGTACACATTATCCTCTCACCCTATCCCTGCTTCTCTCACTACAACTATATCACTGAAGCCCACAATGGCTAGGAACCTCTATAATATTGTATAGCCTTCAGCTCGTCAGCTTAACAGGCTAGAAAGTGTCCTTCATAATTGCTTCAGTTAGTCTAAAACTGGTCTAAGCAGCTTGGCTAGTTTCTGCTTCCTCTAAGCAGCTGGTCTGGTCTCAGTGTCGTCTTTGCAGCTTAACTTGCCAGAGGATGACTCTCAGGAATCCACATTATTTCCTCAGTATTGTGAGGGCACACTACCAACCTAGTGAATCAGTTTCAGGAACTTCCTGCGAATGTTTTGAGATCTTGATCTTCCATATTCAAGTGGTTCCTACAGTCCACAGGAACATTCTACACAACAAATGTTGGTGGACTCTGGTCTAGGATGAGTAACCATAGCTGCTGTGAATTCATGAGTCCAAAGCTCACATTCCAGAAGCAATTTTTATGGTTTATGGTTTATAGTTTATGTACATCCCCAATGTCTTATATTCTTTATACTTCCTTTTCAGTGCTATTAGGCAAGCCTTGGAGGGGAAGTATCAGTTCACCAAAAAAATAGTATTAATTTATCAAGTGTTAGATTATTAACAGCAGAACTTAATTGAGTATCTGTAGCATATAAAGTATTACATGAAATACCTACTTGGCAAACAAACTTAAGGAAAGTTACAGGGAGCTTCAGATGAACTTTAAACAATGTCACAAGGGAAATTCACAGATAAATATCCTGATGAAATTTGACAAGTAGAGCTACTCACATTTAGAAGGATGAGCTAGAGAGTAGGCTAGTAGTTACAAGGTAGTCTGATGATTTTGTTAGTGGAATTAAGCATAGGATTTGTTGAGGAAACTTGCCTGAGGAAAGGTAGGGAGCCGTCAACATGAGGAACTAGTGAATATGTGAACCTACATCATGATGTACATGATAAAAGCAAAAGACAGAAAATCCCTAGAAATAGGTTTAGGAAAAGTTAAGAGTTAAAATTTCAAGATGCTTAATGTTTAAGAGATTTACCGTTTCTCAATAGTGAAATCAAAATCTCCAATAAGTACGAAGAGATAAAAGGAGTTCTGAACATGACACAGATTCAGTCTACTTTCAGGTTAAGTGAGGTCACTACATTTTACTGCTGTTTTTATGGGCACTGAAAAGGTTGCTGATCTTTCTACTGGACTAGCAAAGCTTCTGGAAAAGAATTATGTTAGATGCTTTTAATTAACTCTATGGTTCAGTGAATTGATTGCAGGTGAATTGCATATATATAAAATCTTTTATAAAAAATCATTTAATCCAATTTTTTATTCCAAAATATTTCCCAAATTAAAAGAAGACATACAAGAAGAAAGATGATTTTACAACCTGAATCACCACAGAAAATGCTCTTAAAGCATTGGTTAATCCAATTGCCTACTTGACTAGGTCATGTGGTGCCCACATTAAACATAATTAAACTTTATAATTGAACTTGTAGACATTGTACAACAATCTCTTTATTGTGATTGGGTAATCAAGTGTATCAAAGGTGTGGCCTGTAATCTTAATATGGCCCAGAACTATCATAGATATGGCCAAACATAAAATGGTAAATTTACTTAAAACATCATAATATATAAGATATATTTTTGTCATCCAATTGTACACTTCATGAATATGACCTTTATAGATGACAGTGTTCTGTTCCACTGTCCAAAGATTGGGCAAACCTGAGAGGCTCGAGTCAGGAAAAGAGAGAGAAAAGAGGAACCTACTTCCTTTGGCTTTCTGCCCATAGCTTTAGCTTAGATATCTCATCTTTTTATGCTCTCAGATTAGCATCTGCATAATCATTCCTGGGTCTTCTGCCTTTGAAGTTCACAGAGTGACACTATTGGCTTTCTTGGGTACCAGGCTTACATAGTCAACTGTGAAGCTTGACCTCCATATTTGTATACATCCTTAGATCTCTGCCTCTTTGTCTCTGTCTCTCCCTGTCTCTGTCTCTCTGTCTCTACTTCCCTCCAGCTTTCTGTGTTTCTCTATATTCCCCTCCTCAACTAGTGGGTGGTCATATTTCTCTGGGATAATCTATAAACATGTAAGATACAGACAGAAGGGTGAAGTGTGTTTATCCTAGATCATTAAACCGTGCACGCATGCTTCCTATACATTACATCTGTGCTTTGTTCTTTTAGAACAATGGTTCTCAACATGTGGGCTGCCACCCCTTTGGCAAACCTCTCTTCACCAAAATATTTACATTATGATTTATTACAATAGCAAAATCACAACTATGAAGTAGCAACAAAAATAATTTTATGGTTGGGGGTCACCACAGCATGAAGAACTGTATTAAAGGTTTTGAGCATTAGAGGTGTTGAAGACCACTTTTTTAAAGCATAAATACTATAAAGAAAGCAGAACAAACAGGATGATCCAATATGGAGAAGAGATACAGATGAGAAGAAAGGAAGACAAAGCTTAGCCTCAATCATGAAGAAATATATGTTAAGAAATACTGATTTTCTCCATTTCTATATTTAATAACTCTTCGAGTTCTGGCAGCAAGTGTTGAACAAGCCCACTTAGTATTTGTCAAAAATGTAAGGCACTTAGCTAATTAAATATTCTTTTCTTTTTAGGTTTGACATTTTCATCAACTAGAAACTTTTCAGGCTAAATTGTTGAAATAAAAATTTGCCTGATTAAGCCTTTAAAAATGAATGCTAATGCATTTCAACTAGGAACGCAACCATAGGAATAGAGCATCAGTTCATTTAAAGTGCCAATTAACAATTGAGAGCTTCAAGAGTCACTTGTTTATTATGCCTAAAATGGAATTTAATAATGTAAGTGGGAAGGTTGTCACATGGAGGGGACTCACAGGATTGCTATGTGACACAAGGATTTTTACAAGATAAGTACATGACCCTGTCTTAAAAGTTGATATTCTTCATGTTCACACTTGTCTTAGTGAGATTGTGTCCCTAACAATTGAGAGAACACAGACTGAAAAGAAATGAAAAGGAGGATCCCACGAGGGCCTAAGAATTCACTAGATCACTTCAATCTGTTCATCAAAATGCAGCCTTTTTGATTGGCCTTCCATCTGTCTACATTTTGAGTTTTAAAGTCACAGTTCCTGTTTCTCACTCTTCCTGTTTATGAGTAGACATTTTGGAAAACCTAATTTTAGAAAAATAATTTATGGACTGCTATCTAGTTTAGAATATGTATATTAACAGTACTATTAGTCATAGCCCACGGAACAAAATAGTTATTTAATAAACTAATAAACATCTGAAGACCAAGTGAATTACTAAGGATCATCCTGCATAGTGCTTTGGTAAATGAGCATGAGGGGTTAAATGCACTTCTTTCTTTTTGTAGTTAAAGTTTCTAGCACATCTTTAGTTTCTTTTGATTTTTATTCTCCCGTTATAACATTTGGAGATTCTCTAGTGGCTGAGACCTTTTATGGGTCACTTGTCAGCCCATATGGCCATTTGATGGGTGAGTCCATCTGTTGCTAACTTGACAGCTGTGATCAGCTGCAAGTTTAACTCTAAAGTATTTCCTGTATTTTATAACCTGTTTCTTGAAAGGCACGTAAGAGAGATGTTTTATGTTGCTAAAATAAAACTATAAATACAAATAAATAAATAAAATAATAAAACTATAAAACATATATAAAAATACATAAAACTATAAAATAAGGCAACATGATAAAATTATGCTATGCATGAAACTACAAGAGAACAGTTTTATGTTGCTACATTGGGTTCAAAATACATTATTAGTCTTTAGTATCATGGTGGATGATTAATTTCATATAAAGGGTGGATTTGTTTCTGTTCATGGGATGAATAAATTTTAAGTCTGGACTTGCCTCTGGAATTCACTCTCCTAGCCAGAATAAAAGGAGGTTGGGAAATAGATCGGTGTAAATCCAACAATGAATGCAGAGACAGGTAGAACAGGTGTAGCTTGGCTGTAGAAGAGAGTTCCTGAATACAGGATTCAGAAAGCAAAGACGGTGTCTGCGTGGAGGCTTGTAGATGTCTATTATAGTTCAGACAGAACAACAATTTGATTAGAATGCAGAATGCTACAAATCAAAGTCTGAGTCAAAGAGAAGTCAGAAATAAACATCTTCTGGTGAACAAGAAACTACTGCAGACACAGTAGGGGAAGGCATTGTATTGTCTTCTTACCAGAGAAGTTAATAGCTAAGGACATTGGTACCTAAGCTGTCAAAGATGGGGAGGAATATAATTCTGCTCTTTAAGCTACCATTTCTCCTCTTTTTGATAAGGATTACACATTAGTATATTCTACATTTGTTTTATATAAATGTGTCTAAATTGACTGTATTTTAAGTCTGAGGTCTTGTGTGCATGTCATCTCAATCTACTGGAGTCGTGTTGTCGCTAGACATTCCTGTGTAAAAGAACCATTGGCAGGTTTGAACTGTGCAGAGAGCCATGGATTAGCCCCTAATATATTACCACAGAAGTGAATAACAATGTCAACCGCATCCTTAGGCTTGGATGCTACAGGCTACAACATATTGTGTTACTTTAAATGATCCAAACATGCATTCTATTGGTGATATTTAGTAACATCATTTTAATGAAAAACAAAACTTACTCAAAACTGATATGAGGGCAAAACACGTGCCCTGAGACTGTCACAGTTTAATCTAGTTTGCACAGTGATTCTTGGACTAGACCAACAGTTGAATTCACAACTTTGAAAAATGCCTTTACAATGCTAGATCTTTTAAATCAATGCTTATAGGGATTGAAGAGATGGCTTAGCAATTAATAGCACTTGCAGTTCTCTCAGAGGATGATCCTAAATGTCACAGCACCCACCATGATGTGGCACACAATATCTGTAACTCTAGCTCCATGGTGTACAGCACTCTCTTGTGGAATATGTGGGCTTGCATACATCATACATGTGGCATGCGTACAAACATGTATAGTCATGAGTAAATGTGTGTGGGTGTGTGCATGCACATGCATGTGTGCATGTCTTTGCATGTCTGTGTGTGTCTGAAGGGGCTGAACAGATTGAATAGCAGTTAAGAATGTATATTGCTCTTGGAAAGGACCCACATTGAGTTCCCACTACCGCCTGCAACTCCAGCTCAATGGAATCTAGCATGTCTGTTCTCCACAGACACCAGCACTCACATCCACATACCCTCTCTACATATTTACCTCTTCTCAAAGACAAAATAAATTTGAAAACAATGCTTATGTGATGATGTGTCTTCTATTAGCAACCTGTAATTATTTAACACTGTCAGTTGACCAAGTGCAAGTGAACTTTGATGTTTTCTTTGCTCTCTACCATCTGACACCATCCTGCTTTCCGAAGAGATTACTGATCCATCAAGCCCTCTTTTTGAAAAGATTTCTCCTCTGTTCTGGACACCTACAACTCCTTGCTTCTTCTTCATTACAATGGCGTGTCAAGAACAGTTTACTGACTAGTTTTGTGTATTTGTTTGGTTGATTTTCTGCTGGAGATAAAACCCAGAACTGAACAATCTAGGCAAGTACTTTACTACTGAGTTTCACCCCAAGATATTTTTGAGTATAGCATCTTTTAAGAATATAATTAGCATTTCTTTATGCCATTCACAAAACTACAAATAGATCCTGCAAAATATATTGTTAAAACCAATGCTGATTTAGCTAATTGGTCAATGTAGTCTTGTGATTGCATATGTAGAGAAAACAGGCAGGGTTCAGGAAAAGAAGGTGTCTTTGGATAATTAGTTAATTTAAGTACCTGTAAAAATGAAGTTTGACAATGGCAATACTATATTATTAATATTTTAGTAGTCAGATGGATATCATAAAACTTAGAAATCAGTGATCTTCATAAAATACCATTCGCCAATTGTGCTTCATGCCCCCAGTGCTTCTATGATTATTATTTCAAGGCAAAATCATTCTGGATATTTTTCATTGGCTATTTGGTATTTAAATATAATCTCTTTAGGAGATAGAGACATGAGTCAGTAGGTAAGGGTGATTGTAGAGCACACATGAGTGGGAGGAACTTTGGAGGAGATGATCTGTGTTAGCCACTGGAGATGGGGGCAGAAAGGAAGGAGAGGTGCAGGAGGTGATCTGCTACAGAACACTCTCTCTCTCTCTCTCTCTCTCTCTCTCTCTGTGCATGTGTGTAATTATTAAGTTATCTATAGGTGACACGTGAAGAAACTGACCCTGCCCTGCAAGGTTATTTTTCTTATATTTGTTTATACATAGTGCATCATTACTGAATTGCTTAAGAGTACAATGATTATAAATTACACAGTGCATACAATGAGCTTGTCTATTCCATGACGTTTTCCTGCCCACAAGCAAGTATTTCTGACTGCACAATGGACATGGACTGAGTATCTCAAGGAGACATTGATAGTGGGCTCTCTACTTCAGTCATCAGGCTGGAGAGGAGGCAGTGGCCTGGGCTTCTTGAAGTTCATGCCTGCCTTGATACTACTACTTTACTCTTGGGAATCCTCCACTGATTTTCATCTTTCCACGTCAGCTGACAAACGCAAGAATAGTCCACTATTTCTCTATTAGTTGTAACAATGGATCTATATAGCTTTTATAAAAGAATAATTCTGAGATGAGCCTAATTGGGCAGAAAAACATTTTTGAGTGATTTTAATGTTGGAAAGAGAAGGAGGGAAGGTTACTGAGAGCCAAGGAAAGCCAAGATGTGCTGTGTTACAAACAATTAGAGACACAGTTTCCAACTTTGTCTCTGTTTCCCTAGGGAGGGATCTTGGGAAAATTTCATCCTTGTTTATTTCATTTCTCTTATTTGAGTTCTTCAAGGTTCCTTTCCTTCACGGTGCTCTGTTATGTGGTGTCTTTGTGAGGGCAGTATGCTTGTTAACAAGTGTAGCAGTTGCTGGGATGCTTTTGCAAGTCACCCATTCAATGAATTACCAGCACCTCTGTTGTAGAAAGAAGTGGAGGAAGATTGTGTTTTCATGCGTTTTGAGAACATCAAAGTGTCTATATTGTGGTGTTATGGGGATTTATAATACAATATGTGCCTAAAGGGAATTATATATGTGAATAATTTTGTGAATACATACAAAGAGTGCAATATATATGTGGAAGCATAAAATAAATGTCTGAGTTATGAACAATTCAATGGTCCCCAGCTGGGAGAGAGAAGTCTGTATTTCACTGCTTTGGATCATTCAAAATACACAGCACACATCAAAACCAGAGCAAGAGCCTGCTGTTTCCAGTTCTTGGTCCCAGGCTAGAAGCAAACCACACCAAAGCTAAATAACCATCCAGAATTCATCTTTAGAAGATCAGAATGAAGACTTTCTGGTTCAGCATAGAAAGCCCTTTGGTTCAAATTCATATTTGTCTTCTTAAATTTATTTGATCCATGACTTCAAGAACAAGAAGAAATAAAAATAAAATAATGCCATGGACAGATCAGAGACAGTATTCTGATATGAGATCATTTACAACAAAATATATTAAGCAAATGACAGATAAATAAATAAAATATTTAAAAAATAGCTGAAGAGATACAGAATGCATAAGCAAAGCAATAAGAATAATGTGGGGGGGGTTATAGCTAGGCTGAAGCAGCTCTTACACATAGACAGGTTGTACATGTTTTAATGCTTTAGAATTTAGTGTTTTATACTGTTCTAGAAGTCATAGGTAGGACCTCACAGGCCAGGCTGGTCAAGGAAGCAGCCAGGGTAACTATAGATCTCCTTTCTCTCCAATCTTTAAAATCCAATCCCTACTTTACCCCCTCACCCGGCCCCTGCTCTTTAGCAGACTACCTGTTGTGACCTCCCTCACTTTCTGTCCCCACACCTGGGGCTAAGCAGATACTGGTGGAACATCCTGCTTTTGTACCTCCTGTGGATCCGCTAAACTTACCCTCATTCTTGTCCAACCCCATTTCTAAGAGTCAGCTCCCAATATCTAGAAACACATTTTACCTGGGATCCTCAATGGCCCCACCTATAAGGATCCTAGAAGAATTTTCTACTTTGTAGCAGACAGCTGCCACACCCTCCTAAGAAGCAGAGGACAACAAAAACCAAGGAACAAAACACCCACCAACAAAGTCAAGACCAGATATCAGCTTCTAGAATTACAGTTATTCAAAAACCAGCATAAACTCACAATAAATAACAGGACAGTATATCTCCATTAGAGCCTAGTAACCCTACCATACTAGGCCTTGAGAACTACAACATAGTGAAGCAAAATACAAAGACTTTAAAATGACATTTATGAATATGACAGTGAAATGAATAAATATTTAAGGTATATGTGTATACCTGCCCACAAACAGTGGGAAATAATGAATAAAATATACAAGAGCTGAAAGTGGAAATAGAATAAAGAGAATCCAAATTGAAGGAAATTTGGAAACGAAAAGGCACAAACTCAAACAGGAATCTGAGAGACAAATCTTGCCAACAGAGTCTAAGTGGTATAGAATCTGAGGCGTTGAATACATGATACAAAACGTGGATGAATCATCTAAAGATAACATTAAGTAAAAAAATTCTGGCACAAAATAATCAAGAAATCTTGGACAGTACTAAAAAGATCTTCCTTCTACAAATTAACTTTACATTCATTGTTTGGGATTAAATGTGTGCTAAGGGCTTGTCTGTATTCCAGTCAGAGTAGCCATGCTGCTGGATTAAAATCCTTCTACAAGGCTAATCAGAAGAGATAGGAAATGACAATACATTGTCATCAAAGGAGAGAGCTACCAAGATGACATTTTAATTCTTAACGTCTATTCCACTTCAATGACCACCCTCACCAATAGGCAAGCCATCCAGACAAAAATGAAACAGAACTGCTGAATCTAACTGACATCACAGACCAAATGGGCCTATCAGATATCTACAGAACATTTTATGCAAACACCAAAGAATATACCTTCTCAACACCTTATGGAGCTTTCTTCAAAATTGAACATATTTTTTGGCACAGTGCAAGCCTCAACAAATACAGGGGAGTTAGCAAAACACTCTGCATCTCATCTGACCATCAGATACTAAAGCTAGATATCAACACCAGCATAAATAACAGAATGCTTACAACAAATTGAACAACTCACTAATTAACGAGACAGAAGAGGTCTGGGAGGAGGGAAAGGAGGAGATGGATAGTAGGCTACAGTCAGGATGTATAAGAAAAGATTAAAGAAAAATGCAGTTATAAATGATGAATAAGGAAGGAAAGCACCTTTCTTAGGTGCTTTATAAGGAATAATAATAATGATGATGATGATGATGATGATGATAATAATAATCTAATAATGTCTGTCAGTCTATTCTACAGCACTGATGAATTGAAGGCTGTTGCCACTTTTGTGTGGCATAAGATTCCAGGCAATATCTCGTCTGGTCATTGAAACAGTAAGCCAATCTAAGTTTGCTCTTTAACTAAGTTTGATTTTCTGGAACTATCTTGAGTAAACTGGTGACTATGTGGCGAGGGAGAAACTAAAACCTTTATAAATCTGAACAAAAATGAAAATACAACCTAAACTTACATGACACAATAAAGGTGCTTCTGAGAGGCAAGTCCTTAGCATTATGTGCCTACATAAAAAATTGGAGAGATCCCATATTAGTAACATAACAGCACATCTAAAACCTCTACAACTACAACCACAACCTCAACCACAACCACCACAACAACAAACCCATCATACCTTAAATTACTAAACAGCAAGAAATGGAGAAGCACAGAGCCAAAATCTAATAGAGAGGAAACAAATACAAAGAGTGAATTAAAAATTGGTTATTTGAGAAAAATCGTTAAGATTTACAAATGTTTGAGGAACGTCTTGTGCTCTGTATATTCAGATGCTGATTTATGTGCCCCATGATCTAGTTACAGTCCAAACAACGGCACCATCATGAATCTCCAGCATCAATGAGGTGTAAAAAATTCTCCCCAATTATCTCTGAGTGGTTAATAAGAGGATGAAGAGCCGATGACTGAGCAGAAGCGATAGAAAGGCTGAACTTTTGATCTCAGTCAGGGATCAGAGGGAGAAGAGCCAGGTAGAAGGAGTTTGTCACAAGGCAGGTGAGAGTACAGAAGGGCCAGAGGCAGATGGTGATGGTGGTGGTGGTGGTGGAGGAGGAGGAGGAGGAGGAGGAGGAGGAGGAGGAGGAGGAGGAGGAGGAGGAGGAAAAATGTGGGCACCGAGAGGTTGGGCATGAGGAGGAGTGGCCAAGCTACAGCGGAATGAGCAAATGAGAGACTAAATACAAGTAACTGGGGTGTGTGGCTGGGAAGTAACTAGATAGCATGGAGGGTTAAGCATATCTGCTTAGTTATTGTGCTTAGAGGTTGTCTCCCACCCAATTATTTGGCAGCTAGCCAGATTAGAGTAAAACCTGGCACTTTTAGATTTCATCCTATATGTGACACTCAATATTTGGCATAGAATCCAAGCTTAGAAAGAACTAGGCTTAAAGCCTATAAAGACAAGGATAAGAGCTACACAACAAGCTCTCCTCAAGAACAGAGCAGGTTCCTAGATAGATATGGGGAACCCAAGCCTAGTGCATTTCACAGGCACAGCTTCTTAACCAGCAGAACTATAGTGCCTGGGCTAGCCTTGTGCTCCCCCAGATGCTGAGAGAGCTTGGACCCAACGGTGGCTCACACACATGCTGCACAGAGCTGGAATAGCAGAGCAGTTTCATCCCATGCTACTAGCAGTGATTTTTCCCAAGTATTGCACGGTTCTGAAGAAAGATCAGAACATGTGTTAACCTGGTGCTTGTGCTTTTGTGGGCTGGAAAGGATTCCTGCATGGGATGAAGCTACACGCTCAATTGGACTGTGCCACGGGGGAGGCTGGGTTTCCGCTGACAAACATCCGAAATCCACAGGCAGCTTTGAAGTTAAACCTGAGCTAACTCAGCTTGAAGGTTCCATTTAGTTTCTCTCAGACTTTCTTCAGGGCGCTCATAATTCTGGAGGGTAAGCAGGGACAGCCTAGGGACATCTGGAATGCAAGAGGTGTCCGGTGTCTGGTGAGGCACTGTTCCCTGTTAAACCTCATGGTCATAAAGCAGAAACTGCTTCCTCCCTGTAACTAGAATTCTGGGTGCCACTAACCATTGCAATATCCTAAGATAAACAGAGGAGGAAGATAAAGAAAAAGACAGAGACACACAGTATAAATCTCAAGCACCCAAACATATGACCAGGTTAGAAAATGTTTAAATTGATAATTTTATGTTAAAGAGGAAAAGGACTGTGTGTGAATATTCATAGGTAGATACAAATAATTAAAAACAGGATACATTTAAAGAAATAAGACATATAAAGATAAAAGGCACAGCAAGACAGCTTTTGGACTCTTCATAATGACATTTCAAATGGTATAAAGGTAGAAACAAAACAGGAGATAAACTGAAACAGATATATTATCAATTATGTATAATATTATATTGATAATATTTAATTTAGTCCCGATAGCCAAGATGGCTTCTCTTGCCTTCTCACAGAAAAGGGCTTTAGAGATACAAGAAAAAGGCAAAAATTAAAAATGAAGTCTAATATTAGAAAAATTAATTAGAAAAAATCATAAAGAAAAATGAGAGAAATACTAAGATAATATAAGTACAAGAAAGAGAGAAAAATGAAAAATGGAGAGAAACCTTGGAGGAAAAATTCAAAAAATTTATAAATAAAAATGAAGTAGGTACTAAGATAATAGAGATACAAGAAAAGGAGAAAGATGGAAGTTGGAGATAATTCTTAGGAGAAAAATTAAAAAACATATAAATAAAATTGAGGAAGATACTAAGGTAGAGGCAGAGGAAATAAGACCAAAACCTACTGCACCACCATATGATGAAACTCAGAAACATCAAATCAGGAAGCTACCTTAGCTTATCGAGTTAATGTATGACACATGGCAGCAGATGATAACCACACACCCAACGATTTCAAGAAGATATGTGTCACCTTATAGACATATTGGATTTGAAAAATATATTAAAAATGTCACCAATTACAGAATGCATTCACAATTCATAATTAGATTCTTGGGCAATTCAAAATAGAATAATCTCCCAAGACTGGAAAGATGTGACAAGAGCAATATTAGAACCTGGTCCACAGTTACAATGGAGTTCATGGTGAAGAGAGGAGGCAAGAAAAATAGAATTGAGAAGTAGGGGAAGAAGTTAACATTTCTCAAGATCAGCTACTAGGTAAGAGTCCATATGCAGAGGCCCAGATGCAAGTGCTATATGATGAAGCAACCTTTGCCTTATGTCACGTGGTAGCTTTAAGTGTCTGGGACAAGACTGAAGAAACAGGATAAAGACTTGAACCATTTACTCAAGTTATGCAAGGTTCAAAGGAAACACTCACTGACAATTTACAAAGGTTGACTTGAGCTATACAAAGTATGGTATAAAATCCACTGGCTAGGAAAGGACTAATAGAACCGTTGCTTTTTAAAAATGCTAATGGTGAATTCAAGAAGATGACCAGGCCCTTAAAGGCAGGATCAGCAACTACTGATGAAGGGATTAGAAATATGAGTGATATTGGATCTCATTCATATGATATGATTTTAATAGGAGAAGTGATCTCTAAAAGTGTTGAGAAAATACAAATGCTCAAATGTCTTAATTGTGGTTAGCAAGGTTATTTTGAAAAGAATTGTAGAAAGAATTAAACTAATTCTGAAAGAAGGGCCATAACTCTGAGCTATGAAAAAGGTGTGGCAAAAGGCAATATTGGACTAATGAATGTGCATCCATAAGGGACATACAAGGTAACCCCTTATCACAAAGCATCCAGGAAGGCCTCTCTCATGCCCAAATATCAAATTCAGATTGGCCATTTCATATTAACAATGAAAAAATTGATTGAAAAATGGTCAAGAAACACTGTTCCAAAAATACAAATTAACAACTGTGATATCAAGGTCATATAAGCTTCAATAGATAAACCAGAAAATATAGGAAAGACCAAAAATATTTTGGCAACCTTCTATAGATGATTATAGGCTAAAGCTAAAGGTATTCATAAATGACATTGAAATTGAAATTGAAGGAATATTAGACACCAGACAGATGCAATTACAATACCACCAGAATCTTAGCTTCTAAATTGGCCTCTTCAAAAGTAGACACACAATTTCAAGGGGCTGGAACTTTGTCCCAGGTAAATCAAAGTGAAAATAGCTTAAATGTATAGGACCAGAAGGTCAAATGGGAAAATTAATGCCATATGTGGCTGATATAGCCATGAATTTATTGGGAAGGAAGAGATTTGTTGCAGCAGTGGGAGCATGTCTCAAACTTCAGGGGAAAGCCATCAAATAATGGATGTTCCTGATAAAGATATTTAAAATGTTATCAAGAATAGTCCATAGACTGTCCAAGTTGTCCATAGACAGGAAAAAGCATAGGCTGGGTCTTCACCTTTATTGAGGGAGTCACTGCTGATAAAATATCAGTGGCTCTACCATTAAGGTGATTGGCTGCTCTATCCAACATGTTTAGATAAACCAGTGGCATATGACAAAGAAAACTATTGTGGGAACTAGAGCAGCTGGTCCATGGACAGCTGGAGGTGTCACATAAATAAGAGTCCACCAGCTCTTTGGATTCTCCTGTATTTGATATTAAAAGAAATCTGGCAAATGAAGGATGTTGATAGCTCTGAGAGAAACTTATTCAATCAATGAGTTCTTAACAGCCTGGAATCCAATTGCTTTCATTGTTACCTAAGGTGTGGTCTGTTATGGTGACTGATTTAAAAGATTGCTTTTCACAATCCATTTGTAAATACAAGACAAATGTTTGCTTTCTCAGTACCTGCTCATAATAATAATTGCCCAATAAAGAGATATCACTGAAAAGTATTGCCAAAAGGAGTCTTAAATAGTCCTACCTTGTGGCAATATTTTGTACAAGAGCCATTAGAAATAATTCATAAACAATTCTCTAAATCTATAATTTATCATTATATAGATGATATTTTTTCTGGCTGTTGCAAATAGAGATACCTTAGAGAAATACTTGATGGTGTAAAGAGAATCTTGCCTTGCTGGGGACTACAAATTGCTCCTGAAAAAAAAAAACACAAAGAGAAGATTCTATTATTTATCTAGAACATAAGATAAGTCTGCAGGAAATTTGATCACAGAAAGTACAAATCAAGAAAGACCAATTAAGAACTCATAGTGATTTTCCAAAATTGTTGGAAGATACTAATAGGCTAAGGCCCATCAGTGGAATAACTACTCAAGAGCTAAGTAATTTATTTCATACCTTACAAGATGTTAAAGGCTAAATAGTTCAAAAAAATTAACAGCTGAGGATGAAAAAGAATTTGGTCTGTTAGAAAAGGAATTATTAGAGGAACATATAGATCATTTAGATCCAAAGCAGGCTTGATTTTAGTTACTTTGCCTTCTACTCATTCTCCCACATGAATTCTTTTTTTAATAAGTAATTTATTTATTTTTTCTCAAATCATAATTCATTCACCCAGGGGTTATAAACTCAGAAAGGCAGGATGTGGGGAAGGGGATGACACTGGAATGTGGGTGTTCAGGGGGGATACAGATATATTTCAGAACTGGGTATCTGCTGGGTGAAGGTTCAGGGGACAGGTCACTATGACTCTGCCTATGACTCACTTGTCCTTATCTAAGTTGGTATTGTCTGCCAAGGCTACCTATTTACAAGGTCTATGACTACTCGGGCTGGTAAATTTCCACAAAAGCTGCCTGTTTACAATAGCTTATAGCCATCTATTTCAATGTTTTTTCACAGAGACCCAAGACTTGGTGTTGGTATACACGTATAACAGGCCTATTGCTGATTTTAGGCCTATGGCTGATTATGCAGAGAGAATATACTATCTTATCAAGTAGATAGCTAATATCCAAAGTATATAGAACCCAGAGAAGTATCAAGAAAAAAATGACAAAATTAAAAATAGAATATATATCTAAAGAAAGAATTTTCAAAATAGGAACTTAAGTGGCCAAGAAGAATTAAAAGAAGTGTTCAACATCCTTAGTCATCAGAGAAATGCAAATCAAAACTATTTTGAGATTTCATCTTATATCCATCAGAATGGCTAAAATGAATAAAGCAACTAAGAGGTTATGCTGGAGAGGATGTAGAATAAAGATATTAATCCATTGATGGTGAGATTGTAAACTTGTACAGCCACTGGGGAAGTCACTTTGGTGATTAATTAGGAAGATCGAAATTATCTACCTCAAGATCCAGCTATACCATTCTTGGGCATTTACCCAAAGGATACTTCATCCTACCACAGAGACTTTTGCTCAATGATGTTTATTGCTGCTCTATTTATAATAGCCAGATATGGAAAATAACTGAGATATCTCCTAACAGAAAAATGGATAAGAAAATGTTGGACATTTATATAATGAAATATTAATCAAATGCTAATTAATTAAATCATGAAATTTTTTGTAGTTAAATGGATGATGCAGAAAAAAAAAATCATCCTGAGTGATGTAGCCCAGACCCAGAAAGACAAATATAGTATTATTTGGTTGTATGTGGACATTAGCTGTAAATCAAAGATAAGCAGGCCATTGAATTGCAAATGGTAGCTCTGGAGCAAGGAACCATGGGGGACAGATAAATCATTTTAAGATATGGAAATAGAATAGATAGTTATGGATAGACTGGGGTTAGTGACTTGAACTGGAGGGTCAAGTGGGGAGGCGAGAGAGGAACAAAGGAGAGAATACAGAACAGCTAAAATTAAGAGCCATTTGAGGGGTTCTATGGAAATTTAAAAATATATACGTATATGAAGGGAGCCTAAAGAAAATAATCAAATAATGGGGAAAGAGATCTCCACTGACCATCTATTGTCATCAAATTAAACTTCTTGTACCAGAAATTACATCTAATTGATTTGTTGGCCAAACAAGCCCGCTGGGAACCTCCAATCAACCCAGGCTATTGCTAAGGTTATAGGTTGTTTCCCACAAACTAACAGCAGTGTCCACTGCTGAAGACAGCACCCACACATCTCATTGAGTTTGGAGAAGTCACAAGTGCCTGCATAGAGCCCACATCCCTATGTACAAATATCTTTAGAACAATAGTGCACTCCGCATGCTACCAAAGAAGAAACATAGACACCAAGCCAGTCGCAAATCTTTTAATCTACAATGGTTCTGGGCCATTTGACTTGGGACCCATTTCACAAGATAAAATTCATAACTGACATTACTTGAGTAACCAAGAACAAGAGAGTAAATAACCGAGAGACCTAAGGTAAAACCAAATACTACTGTTCTAAAGGAATATAGGAATAAGATGACCCCCAAGGACATTCTGTTATACTCATAGATCACTGACCTGTTCAGACGTCATCGGAGAAGATTCTTCCTACAGTAGCTCTGAACCAATTCAGATACACACAGCCAGACACACAGTGTGTAGAGACTTTGGATCACCAGTTTTAATTAGATATCTTCATTAGATCACTCCTTTTGTGGCTCAGGTAATCCTGTGGAAGAGGAGATGGAAAGATTATAATATCTACCAAATAAACAAGTCCTAAATGCAATAGAAATAACACACATGTGGACTTGCAGAGACTGAAGTTGCACGCACAGGGCCTATGCAGGCTTTACATCACATGGGGGCCTAGAGCTGAAGGAGAAGTATAAATATGGACTAATCCCTAATGCAGAAGAAAGCTCCATGAAAATTTAGTTTCTTCAAGAAAAATCTTACCAGGGAAACCAACAAACTACTCTTAAGTGTAATCCTCATGCTCAATAGTAAATGGCCAACAGGAAATGAACTCAATGCCATCTCTGAAGGTCCCTTACCTTGCAATGTCATGTCATGTTATGTTACACTTTTTCTTTTTCTAAATTTTCTTTTTCTTTTTTCTTTTTATGTTTTTTCTTTTTTTATTTAACCATATATATTGCATATATATTATATATATTATGACATCCAGTTTATTGTTTCTGTGGGATTTCTGTAAGTATATGAGCAAGAAATATAAATTTCTTTTGCCTTTTCTTGGGCTCTTTTTCTCCCTTTTTTTCTTTTTGTTGTTGGTTTTAATTTTTATCTTGTTATATTCTGTTTGTATTATATTGCATCATGTTTCTATTAGAAATTTGTTTGCTTTCTAATGAAAGACAGAAAGGATGCAGATCAGGTTGTGAGAGGATGTGGGGAAGAACTGGGAAGGAGAAACCACAATCAGGATATATTACATGAAAAAATATCAATTTTCAATGAGAGGATAAAAAGAAATCCTATATAAAGAGAGAGGTATCTTAGCAGAGTCTACTAATGATATAATGTAGCTCATCAAGCCTTTCAGGGACTCTTTCCATGTTAGACACTGTGACCTGCAAATATAAGGGGAGAGTACTGGATTAAATTAAACCATAGCCTTAGAAAGCGAATCTCTCTGATGCTGTTGCTTCTGCAATTCCTTATGCTGATCCTTTCAGGTTTTGTAAAGCTGCAAGTTCTGCTAACTACAGTTTGGAGTTAGGTATGAACTTTAATTCATCTTATATTTCCATTTAAATGCTTTCTTCATTTTTAAGGCAGTGTATTCTCCCAAATGCCAAGCTGCGTGAAGACATATTGCACCCAAATAGTTGGAAAGTGTTGACACAATTCTGAAACATCTGGATGACAAAAGGAAGCATTTGTCAAATTTTATGAAACTGATTTATCTCCCTTGTTAAATATCTGCTGTTTGGAAACATCTGGGTCCTGAAAAACCTGTTTGCTGAAAAACCTGTTTGATGGTGGAAGGACATTTTATGTTATATCGGAATGAATTGAGACTGTTCAAGTCTAGGATCAGTATCCAGAGACTCTGGCATCTCTATTAATAAGACAGATCACATAGAACAGAAGTTGGAAGAAACTGGCTTTTTAAATGCCTTAAGATCTTTAGAAACACAGCGACAGAAAGCTGCATGGATAGATTCTTCTTCTTGTAATTAACCCATTTTACCTTTTAGCCCTAATATCAACCCAGCACGTTGGCTTGTTCATTTGTTGTCTTTGGTCGGTCTATATATTAAGGTTCCCCTATCAGTGTATTGTATCCATTTAATCCATAAAAACGTATAGCTATTGATCATCCTTTCTCTCACTACTCTATTTATGGTCCACTTAAGACCTAGAAACCTAATAATGATTTGAAAAGTGAGAATTTAGTTCTCATAGTCACAGGAGATTAAGGAGAAATACTTGGAAGTCAATAGCTGGGAGAGATGGCCAAGAAGGAATAAACAAGAAAGCTTCTCTGCAGGGCACAGATTTCAGCTGTCGGTTGGGTTGGCTGTAGCATACTATAGGGCAGAGAACTTGCTGAGTTGCTCAGGCCAAAGCTTATGCAGAGTCAGTAAGCCAACAACCAGGCCAAAAGCTGCTCAGGGAATCAGATACATTTGGACTCATTGGGAATCTATTATTAGGAAGCTGCCAATAAGCTAGCTAGGGCAACCTTAGTGTTCATCTTTAGAAAGTAGCAAAGATATCACTGGTAATCACTTCTTGCTTGGTCTTCTAGGGAAAATTTCTCTGGGCATTCTGAGTGGCTAAGGAACAAATTTTAAGTATTGTGAAGTCTTTCCTTCTGTGTCCTCTATAGACTAAACTTAACATCTTGAGAACTGCCAAGAGAAAAATGTTCAGTTTCCCCAGTGAAATGTTTTTCTTTATACGACTTGTCTGATCATGATGTTTCTTTGGAGCAAAAGAAACCTTAAGTCAGAAGTTAGGACCAGGAGTGGGATATTACTGTGACAGTTTTGACCATGCTGCATGCTGGGAGAGGTGGACTTTAGATTAGATTAGATTAGATTAGGAAGACAGTTGAATGCTCTAAGGAAGTTCCAAAATAGTGAGAGCATAGAAGACAGCAATGAAGAGATCAATATATATCATGACAGTCCAGGTCAAGATATTTTAGAAGTAAGGAATATTAGCAAGTGTTCTAGAGAATGTGCTTGTGACATTTTGGTGAAGAATGCATCTGCTTTCTGCCCTTTTCCAAAATATCTGCCTGACTATACTGAAAAGTTATGAAACCAGCTTTGGCAGAGAAGCTTTTCAGTCACTTTAGTATTGACTTTGTTGCTTAGTTGTTAGTGGTGAGTGATTCTTATGTAGATGTATAATAAAAAAGGAGCAAGCTGAGCAAGGAAAATACAAAATCTACAGTTTGAGAAGAAAAAGAGCACCAGAAAATGTAATGGAGCTAAGTCCAGTGCTCAGTTTGATCAAAAGTTCAAAGAAAAGCCTGGTCCTAAATGGGATAAAGGGAGTGGTGACCCTGGGGCAAGACCCCAGCCAAGCTTCCAAAGTCCTAGTGAGAGGGAATTAAACAAAAGCTTAGTGCCAGATGTGGTAGCACTCGTCTTTAATTCCAGCACTTGGAAAACAGGCAGATCTCTGATTTTGAGTGCAGCTTGCTCTACAAAGCAAGTTCGACTACCTTTGGCAGTGAAGGAAACAATCAAAACTAGAAAGCTGGTGACAATCTATTTGAATAAGGGCCTATGTTCCTGCCCCATCGAGCAGAAGTCCTTGTCAGCCTCAGTCATGTGGTTCTGGCCTTAGAATCAAGGATACAACAAAGGGGTTTTGGAATCTCCCTCTATGGTTAATGAGGGCCAGAGGGCAGGAGGGTATCAGGGTTGTTCCTGCATGGAGGCCCAGCAAGACCATTCCTAAGAAAGTGAAGCTTGAATTTTGTTGGAGACTCCAAGGTTGAAGATGTAAGAATCAACTTTATGCAAGGGATACCTGCCAACTGGGAGTGGAAACAGTCCAAGAGAAAGAAATGTGTTGCAGTCACAAAAGCTGAAAGGAGTTGAAAGATTTGAAGACTGCTGACATCAGACATAGAAATGCAGAACTTGAAGTTTTCCCAGCTTATTTTCAAACTATTTGGGGGGGGGGGCTCCAAATATTTCCTCACCATTTCTCCCTTTTTCTCCCTATTGTGATAGTAATACAACAGTGTTGAGACTGTGGTAGACTATGGGGACTTTTGAAGCTGGACTGGATGAATTTCTGAATTATGATATATAGCAACAAGTCTATAATGGGGAGGGAGTGAAATGTGGTAGTTTGAAAAAGAATGGTTGCCATAGGCTCACAGCTTTAAATGTTTAGTCTCTAAGGAACCAAGGAATGGCACTATTGGGAGGTGTGACCTTGTTGGAGGAATTATGTCACTGGGAGTGGGATTTGGGGTTTCAAATGCTCAAGTCAGGACCAGTTCCCCGCCCTCTCTCCACTGCCTGTGGATCAGCATGTAGAACTCTTAGCTACTTCTTCAGCACCATGCCATGATGATAATGAACTAAACCTCTACACTGTAAGACAGTCCCAACTAAATATTTTCCTTTGTTAGATTTGGTATGGTGAAGCTGTCTTTTTCACAGCTATAGAAACCCTACTAAGAGAGTTTGTTTCTCTGTCACTAATGGAAATTCCTCCAGAAATCAGACTTATACCTCTACATACTGACAATTCCCAGTTCATAATGGTTTTAATTTAGGTTATTTATTTATTTATTTATTTATTTATGTACTTTATGTGTTGCCAAGGAAGATGTGCATCCAGGAGAAATTGTTTTGAATTTCCTACAAAACTGATGTTTTGTTTACATTGTAAAAAAAAAAGAAGCAGACCCTGACATATAAGATACACCTATGCTTCAAACTGGCTGTTTCAGACTTTCTATGGTTGCCTCTGAAGTGTCTGTTACTAGTTGAAAGTCTCCCAGGCTCACTCTGTCTCAGTTTCCTATGAACCAAGTCACAGAAAATGTTCAACAGCAAGCAGGTGCTATTTGACACCAAGGTCATTTCAAGTATCCTTATTAGCCAAGACTTTTCAAACAGCAGGGAAAGGACCTCAGAGGTCCTTTTTTTTTTTTGTCACTGGAGAAATCATTTGGAATAAGTCACACCAGAGAAAATATGATTTTGAAAAGATTACCTTGTCAGAACACGTTCCAGACATTTGCAGTAATGACAGAAGGGAAGGTTGTTTTGTGATTTAATTTCCAACTCTAAAGGAACAACTTACAGTCTGACAACTATAGATAAACTGAAGAGATCCCATGAACAGCAAAAGGGAGGAAAGGGGAAACAAAAGAGAAAAATAATCACCAAGGATTCGCCTCTGTAGAGAATTACTCTTTGGAATTACTTTCTGACAGAGGTAGCCCATAACTCTGGGGTGAGATTGGGATTTCTCACTTGCTATCCTAGTTAACCCTCTCATGTGCTGTTAATGAAAGCAATGAGTCCGAGGAACTGGGGCCTGTGTTGTACCATTATTCCACTGAGGCTACCTTCCCTCTACTTACATTGACAATCCAATCTGTATTCTGAGAAAATAGGTCTAGGAAATACACGTTTTTAAAAGCAGTTTTGATGTTTTGGACCTAGGGTTGTTTACATTCAACAAGTGATTTTAAATTCTAATAATTTAATACTACTATATTGTTATAATATTTATTTTATGGGGATTTGTAATACAATAATTTCTCCCCTTCTCTTTCCTCCCTCCAACCTCTCTCTCTTGTTCTCTGTCAAACTCATGAACTCATTTTCTTTGATTGCTGGTATATATATATTGCATGTATATCTATACATATATATACTTTATATTTATATAAATAATATTATTTATATGAATAATTGTATTTATATACAATACAAATAAATAATTATTTATATAAATAATAAAATAATATTATTTATATAAATAATTTTATTTATATAAATAAATTTGTTCCATACATATTTAGGAATATACACACACACATACACACACACACACACACACACGCACATAAATATATAGATAGATGAATATGTATATTCTTAAATACAAAATTATATGTATATATATATATTTTCAGGGCTGATCACTTGATATTAGGTAAGCAATTTGGGAACTCTTCCTTGGTTAAAACTATTTATTTTTCCTGCGCTCAGCATCCTTTAGTTGCCTGCAAATCTTTGCCTATAATGGAGGCCTCCTGAATTCTCCACATTAGCATGTCTATTGGTGTTATTCTCACTCAGTTCATGTTCTTTGAACAAACTTCATTTGGTTGAATTTGGGGAGTTTAAGATTGAGGATGCTGAAGGACTATCAAGACTGAGATTACTGCCTTTGTTTCATCCAGATTTTAATGTGAAAGTCACAAATGTAAAATACTAGGAAGTATGTTGGAAGACAGATTTCAACCAAGAAAATGCCATTTAAAACTTTACAATCTTTACTTTAGTTCACTAACATTTTATTTTCTTATTGGTGCTGATTGATTATTTAAAGGATAATGGGAGGTTATATAATTCTTGAGGATGCTTCTGGTTTTGAATGGGTATTGAAATGTTTAGTATCATGAACCAAAGACCCAACATTCTTATGTATGACTGAAATGGCCAGTATATGACACTGTATGATCACCAATAATGGATATCAATATAGCATCCTTTGGAGCCTGTCAGCAGAATCAGAGTTTGCCTCAATCCCAACCCAGTATCCTTAATTCTTAATGCCGAATGAGAATTGCTTGGTAAAATGACACTCAACAACTCCCATAAATCTATGAGGTATCTGAAACCTCATCAAGTGGGGGAGTAATGACAATTGCATGCACTTTGAATTTGCAGTGTATCTCCCCGACACTATTTCTTTTGTTGTAAATATGTTGAGGAAGAAACACAGATAGAGAGCAGAAATGTAGATGATTTTCTTGAAGTTATGCTTTCAACGTAGTATTTTTTCCTCACCTTAAATATTTTTGCTGTGCCATGTTTGGAAACTCAAAAAGAAACTAAAGGTCTTACCTATGGCTGAGTTTTGAGAAGCTTCCCATAATAGGCTGGGAAGGAAATATGAAAAAGTATAACACTTTGTGTCATCTCTCCTGCTTCTAAGCATGTGCTTAAGCGGTATAGTGAATCTTGCTTGGGTATACTACACAGCCTGCTGGAAAGATAATCAACCAGCTTACTGTATTCTGCAAACCCATGACACACCACATACCTCCAAGGATAAAAGGACGGTCATCATTTGCATCTTTCATTTTGCTTAAATATGTAATGGCTAAAAGATATGGGTGAGGGTCAGGTGGCCTGGATAGCAGATCAGCTACCACAACTGAGGTCTGAACATCTCAGAATGTGGAAAGTAGTGAATATAATTCCTGCTATCCAATGAGACAGTATTTGGTAAAAAAAAAGTCTCTGTAAGTACCATGTCAATGAAAATGTTAACTGTGGTTGTTTCTCTGGGGCTTTTCTGTAGGTGATACATCTCTAGTTTGTACTCTAGCTCGTGCATGCAATTCTCAGAATACAATAAAGATAGTGTTCATATTACCATGTAATCTAGCATCAGAGCTGGCCATTTTCTCCTTTTAATATGAACACAATAGATTCTTCCTAGCCCATTCCTGTACTGTCTGTCAGCCTCAAACTACAAAACCTGCAAATGTTTCTGAACACATGTTACATGATTTATCACACAGTGCTTCGTAGAAGTCACATTCAGATTAATCATGGCCAGTGTGTTTTCTCCATAAATGTAAACATAGAATTCCAATCTGTACTTCCATTGTCCTCCTGTATAAATGGGAGGATTTCAGGAAGTTGGTATGCTGGATTATGTCAACCTTCTTGCTTCACATGACATCATTTTAAATTTCATGGATAAAAGTTTCAAAGCCAGATTATTTTCCTTTTCAGAATACTCCGCAGGTTCATGTATTACCTACACTTCCATATTGTCTCCTTTATGATGTTATAAACAATATCTTAATTTATTCATGCTTATGAGAATAGCCTCCACTGTATGGAATAGTGCTTAGAACTCAAAGGCATGATTTAAGCCCCGTGTTTATCATTTTTTAAGAAGAGTTTATTTAGCAACATAAATAGGCTGCATAATGTTTTCTTTAGCTGTTAAATGTCCTTCTTATTATTTGTGAGTAGATGGTAGAATTACTTTTGGGGAACAATGAACTAGCACTTTCAAAATATTTTCATGGAAAGGCTGGGCTGTTTCTTTCAACTCATTATGGGAAGTGCAATTCCGAGCCTATAAAGACAGCTGTCAAGGTGAATGAGCTTACTCTTGACCTTTAAAAATGTAGACCATCCTCAGAGAGAAGCTTGGAGAAAAACACTCAATTTTGAAATTAGAAAGGTAGATGGTGCATTTCAGTATAATATACATCTAATATAAAAACAAAAATAAAATAAAATAAAATAAAAAACCAAAACCAAAACCCAGTATTTGTGTATTTGTGTTATGTATTAGAATCCACTTGGGTCTGAATTTTCTTCACACTTTCTAAAGTCCATTGACAAATGGATTCTTGGAGCACGATGTTTTGGTTAGGCTTGTATTTCCTTTAGTGATAGAGAAATGCTATGAAGCTGTGTTAACTCGCAATTCTCATCTTTGATATTCATAGCAGTCAAAAGGCAGTACAATCTGCCATTGTGAGTTTAAGATTTATCCCTGGGTGTGCTGCCAAATTACTCCTTAGGGCCAGAGAACATGGAGGTAGCCTCACATAGAGTTGCTAACAGTCAATGAGTTCATTTCCCCAGTGATAGAATCAAATGAGGTGATAACAACAAAATGACAAATCATTTGAGGACTGGAAAGAAAAACAATGTTAGCTTCATAATGAACATCCCTTTGAAATCCTTCTCAGAAAGGTCATTACAAGGCAGGCACACCTGGAAACATATCCCAGCATATTTATGTATTTTTGTTATATGTAGAAAGGGAGAGAGGGAGTCCCAGAGAGTGGGAGGCAGTAGGGGAAAGAGAGAGGGAGAGAAAGTAATTTCTTCCCATCTATAACTATACACTACACTACACTACACTACACTACACTACAAACACACACACACACACACACACACACACACACACAGTTTTTGTAAACAATCTCCCACACTACTGCAATGGTACTTTGTAGTTCTAGTTGCTCATATAATAAATATGTGTAAATGATATCTCCAGAAAGACAAACTTCTAGGGAATAATGAATGAAATGTGCTAACCATGTGGTCATACAAACTATATTTTCCTTAACTCATTTCCTTTATGTTTCACAGTGTTATAGTCTACGACAAAATAAATCATAAAGCTGAATATTGATCCATTGAGAGGGTATGTGAAATGTCTAATGAATGTAATTAGTAATTTTTTTCTAATAAGCCCTTTAGCATCCAAGTAACTGTAGAAATAAATCCCCATGGTGATAGATATCATGGCCAACATTCTGGGAAAAAAAGAAAGCAACATGTAAATCCTTGAATGAATCTTTGATAAGCTTTACCCATTAGAATAGTATGATTTGATTTACATTTTCAGAAATAACTTGGTACTAAGTGGAGGAAGCCTGTGGAGATGAAATATAAAAGTTTCTCTTATAATCCAGTCAACTGGGGTATTTGCTGGACTACATAGACATAACTAATAATAGACTCTGGGGCCAGCAAAGACTTGTGCCTGCCATCCACTTGTGTACTCAGTTTGTTCATTTAACCTGACTTTAAGAGAACATTGTAACAGTCAACCTTACTAGCCTTGGATTTTCATGTAATTAACTTTTACAATCTAAGCTAAAATATAGCTGTAATTTTAAATGATGTACCCTTCCATGTCCCTACATAATGCAAGTGTGTTTTTACATCTGTTATGATAATCATTTGCTGAAAACAGTAAATATAGGTTAAAAGAAAAGGAGCCTTATAAAAGCCTTATAAAACAAATATCCACCATAAATGTTGAACATAATTTATGAGTATTGCTTGATAGCATTGGTTTGTTTGTTTGTTATCTGGGTCAGTTGGGGTCAGTGACTTAATCCCTTGTCAGTTCTTTAAAGAGCTCCATAAATTGTCAAGTTCCTTTCCTATGTGACACTTTCTGTGTCATTAAATAAAAGAGGGACAATAGCTGTTTGCTAGGGACAGATTCAAAATCTAGCCTTCACACAGACATGGATTCATATTCATAGAGGGGCAGGATAACAAAGGAACAGGGAAAGAGTGAGGTAGAGAATTCACATCTGCACCCATTTCTGTTAAATGGTACTAAGAGAATGTGCTCTGAGTTCTTTCCTTAGTGTGACACCCATTGGTGACTCTGCGTTTGTTACTAATCAGATTGTTGAAAAATCTTATTAGTGAGAAGGGAAGAGAGAAAAAGTAGAGATAGGAGTAGGAAGTAGAAAGAAGGAGGTATTGGGGAGTTGTGCTTGTATTTATACATGAAAACACAAGAGGGAATATTTTATAGGATGGACCCGTTAGAAGGTGGGTTTGCTGTGAGTAAGTTTAGAGCAGCAGAGTACACTAGACTTCCTGATGAAGTGGAAGTGACTACGGAGGGAAATGCAGCAGTCAACTGTAACTGCTAATGCCACCATGTGCAATTGGGAAGACCTTTCTAGAGAAAAATAAGCTGGCTGAGCTAAGTATTCATGCTGGTTGAGGTAAGTATTCATTCGGTTTCGTAGACTGTTGCTAGACTGTCTCTGACCTGACAGCTGCTGACTGACGACATAGACACTTATTATTTATGAAAGCTTAGGCCCTATATCTAGGCACCTCCCACCTCCTCTAACTGATTAATTCTAATTTGTATCTCCCTGGTTGCTTGGCTGGTTATCTCCTATTCAGTCCTGGCATCTGTTCCTTCCACCTTCCTGTCATGCTGGTGAATTGTGTTGCCTCCAATTCTTCCGCCAGAGTCTTTATCTCTGTGTAGCAGTCCCACCTTCCCTTCCAGGTTCAGCTATTGGCCATGATATCTTTATTAAACCAAGCAGAAGGTGAGTGAGTTGTGTTTACAAAGTACTGAGGCCGGTTATCATCCCAAAAATAACAATACCAAAGTCCAGCCAATACTCAACTCTTGCCTTTGATGTCTCTGAAGTATAGAAATAAACATATGAATAATAAAAATACAACCTTTACACAGTGTACAAAAAGATTAACTCAACAGTTGGCATTACTTTTCAGATTCTGCTCAGATTTCTAAATGAACATGACACTTGGTGAATTTATATTTGGCTTCTATCTAAGAGAGCTAAAGTTTGCTCACTGCTTCAAACAAATTAACCTGTTGGTCAACTTATGATATGCTTCTCAGAATGCGTCCCTGTTATTAAGTGGCATGTGAACATACACTGAGAGCCTTGTATGGAAAAAAGTGGTATGTGTAAATACAATGAGAGAGACTTAATGGAGCATGGAGCTTCAGTAGAGACTTATCTTTGGCCAAATAATAGTCAGTCATTGTGAAGTTCTTGTGGTTTCTTCCTGCTTCTACAGACTCAGGCTAGTAAGCAAGATTCGCAGTTTCTTTAGGATTGAACTGCCCTTGCTGGTTCATGTGCGGTGTCTGCCTACAGGACTGGACTGCAGCTGCTGCTTTGTACTTGGTGTTTGCTACTGGACTGGACTGCTGATATCCAATGAAGACTGGACTTATCATCAAAGAACTATTTCTAAACAGGTCCACTTCCCTGTATCCTAATAGCCTTTCTTTTCCTATACCTCTGGTGGGTGGTGGCCAACATAAAGCAAACTCAATGGTATTTTTGGAATGTTTTGTCTCATAATGTTTTGTTTTGCCTTTTGTATTTAACCATGACTTTTACTTATCTATTATAGTTTTCAATTTTGTGTTTTTGTATGTTTTGTGTGTGAGAGAAAATGTGTCTGTGTGTATGTATTTCTCGTGCTTCTTCTTCGTATTTTTTTCTCTTTTTGTCTGCTTACTCTGTTTTATTACAGTTTCCTCTTTTAGTGGCCTGTTAGTTTTCTAAACAGAGTGGGAAAGAAAGTGTGGAGATAAATGGGCTGGGAGGTGGGAGGATCTGGGAGGAGATGAGGGAGAGTGAAACTTAGAATATATCGTATGGAAACTGATTTTCAATGACTTTTTACATTTCTTCTAGTTTTGAGATTATAATATAAGTAAACCATTTATCTCCTACCCAGAAATTCTCCCATAAACTTCCCCTTGCTCTCTAACAAAATATTTTCCCGAAACAGATCATGAGAATTATTTTTTTTCTTAATTACCTCTTTATCACAGTAGAAAGTAATACCAGAGGGAATTTTTTCTTTCAATTCAAAAAATGTTCATAAGATATCTCTTTCTTCATATATATATTCTAGTTTCTACTTGGATCACCAAATATTTAGCATATGAATATTGATAAAGAGCTGTGACAGGAGATTTTGTTTTCATTTTATTGCTCATCAGTGGAGCCCACAGCCAGTAGGGCCAGTGTCTATGCAGTGGAGCCCACAGCCAGAAGGCCAGTGTCTACGCAGCATGCCATAAGCCCTTGTTGACCCGAGGCTTACTTGGCCTACACTCACTATATATAACTGTCTATTCAGAAAATGTACCCTTCAGTGGACATTGGCCTGGAAAACTCCAGGAAAGGGAAAGTTGAACACTTGAAGTGGTAATGATGGCATCTCAATATAGATCCTTCCTGTCACCTGTCCCTCTACTCCCTAGTCCATATATCTGTACAAACTTAAACCAGAGGTATTCACAAATTCCAGATCCTTTTGCTAACCACTGTCTACTAGCTCAAATGGAGATCAGAAAACTGTGAGTTATACCTTCTAGATTGATGTCAGTCATTACTTCCATTCATTTTCATGAAGTTAGTATTATACATTTTCCTTACCAAATTAGAACATTATATAATGTTGGACATTAAAGCACATAATCAGCATTTGCCAGGCTGATCTGAGGGACAGTGTGGTAGATGTATTAGAAAGAGCGCAAGAGGGACAGGGATTTTAAACCCATAATCCCATTACTCAGGAGAATGAGCCATAGGATGCTTTGAGTTATAAGTCAGCTTGGTCTATATAGCAAGTTCCTGGTTAACCTGAGCTACAGGAGACTCTGTCTCAAAAAAATTAAATTAAACCAAACACAATTAATTCCTCAAGAGTACAATGTTATCTACTGAATATTCAGTCAGGTAAGAGATGTATTCCACTAATCTATTATCCCATTCCTACCACTTCAAAACCAATGCTATTTCTTTGCTTAGATTTTGTGTATTATTAATTTAAGATAGGATCAGCTGGTCTGTTTAAATGTTAGCCACAGGATAGCAAAGAGACAGCGTGGGAAATGTAGAAGGTATTGGGTTTCATACAATTGAGGCTTTGGGCCTCCCAAAATCACCTCTACCTTCTACTTGATTAAACAAATGCATGAGAAGACTTATTTAGAGGAGAATCCAAACTTCTGCTCTTAAAATGAGAGACAACGAGGCATTGTTAAAAAGACTTACTGAAATCTCCCCCACCATTTTTGATTATAAACCATATTGTATATGAAAGCTGTTAGCCAGATACCGATGCTGCTTCTCTTCATATGCAGTTTATAATAAGTGACTGTGATAACAGAAATGGCTATGACAATGTTGAAGGCAATGATGACGATGGCATTTTTAAGACCCAAATCCTTATTGGTAGTTTTAGAACTCAGAGTTCTGTTTTTATTAAAACCAAAGCATCCCCTCCCCACAAGACACAGGGAGGCTCACTCAATCTTTTTTTTTTTTTTTTTGGCTTCTCATCATTGCTCAGCTATTGAGGTGGGAACAATGTGCTGACTGTCCCACAGTGTGACTGATGATCTACAATTCATTGCCAGAGAAGTCAAGAGTGCAAGGTAGATTATGACATCAATTTTGCCCTCTGAAATGGTAGCACAGGCCTGCAAATGTTACTTTTCAAATTATAATGTAATTGTGTGCCAACTGTGAGGTTAATTTGTTCAAAAAATATTTACCACAATATCCCTTTACAAATACTAAGGATGTGTCAGAGTACCGTACATCCTCAAAGAGTATCTCTCTGTTTTTGTGTTGAAAACAATAGAACCTTGTATGTTCAGTGTTAATGGTGTCCTTACACAACCTGGCAGCTTTGGAGAAGGTGCCTATCTAAAATGTGCCAGCTGTCTTTTTAAAAAACAAACTGGACTGTCTAGTTACTTTTATCTTAAGGAATGCAAGTCCAGAAGGTGGGACAACTACATGAGTTTTCTGGCTGTAGTAACTATAATCAGAATTCCCTGAGTGAAGAAGACAACAAAAACAAATAGAACTCTACTGAACTCATAGAGACTTAAAAGCTGCCAGGGTCTGAGAAACACCACAAAGGGTTAAATTAACCAGAACTTAAAACTTAGAAAAGTTGGCATGCTTGGAGTGAGACACTTCAATCAGGTTGTAGCAGACATGAATTTGGACATGGTCTTAATGTGACAATGTATGAGGGTTCCTTTCAGGGACCCTATGGGAAGCATTGATTTGATGCATCACAATAGATGGTCACTGATTTTTTTTAAAAAAAGTTCTTTTTGAGAAAGATATTTGAGGCTGACAAGATGACTTAGTGGGTAAAGGTGCTTGCCATCAATTCTGACGGCCTGAATTTGAATCCCAGGATTCACATAGTAGAACAAGAGACCAGCTCTTCCCTATCATCCTCTGACCAACACATGTGTGCATTCACACATGTCCCAATCAAGTAAATGAACATTTTTAAAAAATTGGAAAAAGATATCTTTCTGACATGGATATTTATAGGGAAGGCACTGGCTGAGTGGCCATTTGGGAGAAGGAGTAGTTGATATAAAGGGATAAGTACTATGTCAATGTTAAGGGGAGTGAATGCCCTTCCATAAGGGTTTTCAAAAACGCAATGGAGTTCGAAGTGAAATAGCTTTGATTGTCACCTCAATCCATCCACGAAGATTCTTCTCAGTATTTATAGAGAAAAGACAGGTCCTCCACGTTAGAAAGAGTTTTCTTTTAATTATTGAGGACTTTTTTTTTTTTTCCGCAGTCAGTCTGCCTTCAGAGGCTCTGTCCTTGTTAGATGTGGGTGGGCACTAAATTAATTTTGAGTCGACTGTATCTCATTGACCTTTCATTGACAGACCTCTTACCTGCATTTCCAGCCAAATTTACATAAACCCAATTGATTAGGTGGAGGCAACTGGACATGACCTTGACCTACAGGAGGAATAGATACCGGAGTGCCGTGAGAAACCTGAATTATTAGACCTCCATGGAGTGCCTCATCACTGCTTCTCTCATTGCCATCAGCAAGAGCAATAATTGTAACGAGTCTATTTTAATTAGACTGATTGACTATATGTATTCCTTTAAACACCAGCATCCTGCCCCTTCCCCAACCGAAACCACTGATTTCTTATCCCCTCAGAGCTGTAAACATGAAAGATCACATTCAACAGTTATGACTATTGCCCACATTTATTTTCCAGGATTTTCTTGCATAGAAAAGATAGCAAAAAGCCATAGGAATTATCTGGACTAATTTTGATTTGAAAAGCAAAATTTTCGTGGAAACGATTGAAATTTAACATCAGGCTAAAGATTTCATAGTCCCCTAATAGTATATGTGGCACAAATTCTACTCAGAAGCTTGTTCCATATTCCATGACTCTATTTTAAAATTTATTTTTAATTTTACGGGTATGTGTTTTATCTGCAGTTTGTCTGTGAACCATGTGCATGCAGTACCTAAGGAAGCCAGAAGGGGGCCGTGACAACATTCTAAAGCAGACATCACCATTTCACCATGACTGCTTTTCAAGATAGCCAGTAGTCCCCCCCTGAGGATAGTTCTACAATTACAGAATGATAATTCTTTAACTTCTTTACCAATTGACTTTGAAAGCTCAGACATAAAAACCAAGTGTCAGGACACCATGGCACTGACTCTCAAACAGTTCCTACGGCACAGTTAGGTTCTTCAGTCCCCTTCTCTCAAGTGGTCCTTAGCTAAACCTACTTGTGAGCCACGTTGACCGATTCTGTCAAAGATGCTTATCTGCATATTATTATCTTTAATAATCCATGAAATGAACACATAAAAGTTCAAAAAATCAACTTATATAAGTGATCAATTAATTCATTGATTGACTTGCTGGTAAATAGTTATCGAGAGTGTTTACTATATGTCAAATAACCTCATAGGATTGGCAGTAATTGTGGAAGACCCAAACAGTAAAAACTATCAGAAAGTATCCGTGCTCTCATGTAGCTACATTCTAAGGAGGAGGAGAGAAATAAATGTATGTCAACTGGTGATGGCGGATGCTCTGAGGAAAGGGCACCATGACACCTGCAGGCAGGGATTTGTGGTAGGGCAATCGCAAGAACGCAGACTATATGGCTGAGAGCTATGAACGCTATGAGAAACAGAAAGAAAACAATGTGTTTACCAGGTTGGTGGGAATGATCAGGAATAAGAAGAATAAGGAGTTGATACTAGCAAACTCATGGGGGAGGGTGGTGCCATGTAGACTTTTATAAGAAGGAGTGCATTGTAAGTAGGGGGGGAGCACGGTTTCTCTTCACTATGGAAACTAGACAGGAAAGACTGAAAAGAAGAGAATAGGCATAGTCCAGGGTATTTATTTTAAAATCATACTCAACTGAATAAGAAGGAACAGTGGACATGATGAGTGATAATGTGGGAGAAAAAATAATTAGAAGGATTGATTGAATGTTGGAAAGTGGTTAAATGTCATTCCTAAATGTGAAAGATAATATAGAGAACTGTGAGACCAAGCATGCTGTGAGTGGAAAGGAAATATTATCATTGGGACTTATGAATAGTAAGAGTCTGATCAGGTATCCACAGAGGGTGTCAACTATGAAGTTAGGTGAGTGCTAAACCAGCCTGAAGTAGTCTGGGAGAGAGGAAGGGAAGGCTGGAAAGAGGGAAGAGGAGTGAAGGAAAAGAAGGGAGAGGGAAGACAAAAAGGGTTAGAGAGGAGAGTGCCTGGGTGAGTATAGGAGCACAACCCTGTGTTGAGAAAGAAGCAATGCATTTAAGTAAAGAGGAAAGTCTAGGTATTACAAGGAGCCATATTCTTAAAACAATATCCATGCTACACATTAATCTGATTATGCAGTACTATGTCTTATTAAGCACACTAAGTAAGGGAGAGAGTTCACCTTGCCTTTTCATACCAGGAGGATCCTGCTCACGCATATTGGGGTCCAAAGACTAAAATTCTTGTTTCTCAGAAGATAGGTAGTAAAAATACTAAAGACACAAACGACATAAATGGTAGAATGTCATGTTATTGATTTTCACCAGGAATATAGTTAACAGGCAAGATAAAACCCTTCACCACCTGTTCACGGTAAAGCCATATTATAATCAGCAGGTGCCTATGGTGAATTTCATGCTCCATTCCTGGATCTTTGTTTGTTTAGTTTATTAGTAGTACTAGGAATTGAACCTAGGAGTTTGTGTTCTCTGGTCAAGTACTCTAATACTAACCTCAACCTGGATTTTAGCAGGAAGACAGAGTTACAGAGAGACATTCACACACATGCATGCAACATATTAATATGTTTGTATTTAGTTATCTTAGATAAAGAAATATCTTATCATTAAATTTAGGGTAAAAAATGCCTTGGAGAAGTTCATAAATAGTTTTGTCTCCTAGGAAAATATATTCATTGTGCACAGACCATGACTCACAATTCTGTAAGACAGATAGTTACATGTAAACATGATATCTAGAGCTGCACAGAGACAGTTTACTCTGCTAGGGCTATATCATCCATAGAAAACATTCAGTGCCTTATCTGTATTTTGATACAGGAAAATAAAACCCTCAATTTGAGGTTCGCCAAATGCTCTAATGATGAACCGGCTGTGCAGGCTTCTGATTGTGAATTCCCTTGAAGGGCTTATCATCTGTAAATTAAAATAAAACCCTGGGTTTAGCCATGTGTCTTGAAGACTGTGGTCCAGGGCTATGGTTCATATTCTCTATGATGGGTGCTTACTAGATGTTAATATTTGAAACATCACTCTACCTCCATCTCTGTATTCCAGATTTAAAAGAAACACAATTTACAAATACCTTGGGAAATATAAGTTCTCTATCTTCTTAATGTTTTCTTAATTTATTATCAGACTTTCTAGGATTTTATCTGCTCTTTATTTGGATTTGTTAATATGGAAGTTCACATAGTAAATTCATATATTTTTAAAAAATAAAATTAGATGCAACCTCATTTTTTGCCTCAAGGTACTAACAGAACTCTTGATTGAAAAGATCTCTTTGGCACTTAATGAATATCTTACTGCACCTGGCAGGTTTTATTTTTAATATAATTTTTAAGTAGGTGCAAATTCTTCCAATGTGGGTAGATTTTATAACTCATCTGTCAAGCTACTGCCATGCATTACTTCTTGATAGAATTTTAAGAACTAATACATTATTATGTTCCAAAGTATTAATAATGGCTTCAAGAAATATGCAATTTTCTAAGTATTTTGAATTTATCAAAAGACACTTGGAAAAATCTGATGCCTTACATTTTAACATGAGTTTCACAAACGTTGCAGGTAATATTTCATTAAGAGAACTTAGGTATGGGATATAAAAAGTAAGACAATTGTTCAATAATTAAATGTTCCTTGTTAAAAATGTCATTCTTAATGGGGTTAGAGATGATAAGCATACATTTCAATGTATCTGAAGAGCTAGAATATGGTTAGTTATTCATGACATCTGAATGGTATAGTGGGGAAGCATGTGCAGAAAGACTAATTTCTACATAGCAGTAAGTGAAAGATGTCATGGACTAAAAATCTGAAAACTCATTTTTTTAGTGAACCATCATCAGTAATAAAATTAGTAGTTCTATTTTTCTTTTGGGAGATGTTGCTGTGCTCATAGTGATGTTGCTCATTTCATTATAAGGAGATTACCAAATATTGAGCTACTTCTTGGATGCCATTATGAACTCCAGTTTCCTCCTGTCACTATGGAAATATCTTCGGTTCCTTGGCAGCTGCAGTAGTTAGGGTTTTACTGCTGTGAACAGACACCATGACCAAGACAAGTCTTATAATAACATTTACTTATTGGCTGGCTTACAGGTTCAGAGATGCAGTCCAGTATCACCAAGGCAAGAACATCATGGCACCATCCAGGTAGGCATGGTACAGGAGGAGCTGAGAGTTCTATGTCTTCATATGAAGGCTGTTAGCAGAATTCTGGCTTTCAGACAGCTAAGATGAGGTTCTTAAAGACCACATTCATAGTGATGCACCTACTCCAATAGGGCCACACCTTCTAATACTGCCACTCCCTGGGCTGAGCATATGCAAACTATCACAGCAGCTATCCCCTGGCCTCTTGACACTAAATTTCAGCATGCTTTAAGGCTCTGTATTGGACTTTGTCGTCACTCTGCTTACCCCACACACAGTCACACTGTCAATGCCTTTCTCTGAATCTGCTGTTAATGGTTTCTAAGATTTTTTTTAGAGTACCTAGCTGCCACTGTCTTGATTTATTTGCATACGCTCAGGTTTAACACATCATACTGTGCAGCATCTGTATAAATGGCAACACATCAAAAGCAAAGAATAACTACAACACTCATTATGAACACTCTTGGCTTCTTGGGGGAACTCCATGCAGCTGCAGGCCACATGGAAAACATAGCTGTCGTACAGAGTTTTCCTCACTCAGTGCCCCACACCGCTTTCTCTGAATGGGTTACTTGGTAATGTTCCACTTGAATCTCACTCAAGGGCATTGAATCTCAAAAGGTCCCAAATGCCATATTTACAAATTGTTTTCACCTATGGAATTGTTGAGTGTCATAGGCCCCAAGGAAGAAACACAAAATATATCTCTGGTGTATTCCATTTCAGCCTGGAATTCTATAAGTAGGAATAAATATTATATATATATATATATATATATATATATATATATATATATATATATATCCATAACTCCTTACAAATTGTGCTTCGGTTGCATTTCTGATTGCATTGGTACAGGCCATGAATGCTGACAGCCAGCAGACCTCTGATGCTTTTTAATCAAATAACAGAATCCTAAAAAGGTCAGAACCATAACTTATAAAAACACTTTTCACATGGCTGTCCTGAAAGGAATGAAAGATCAAAATGTGAGTGATTCCCTAAGCAGAATACAATCCATCCCAATATGAGTATCAAAAACACATTGTTTCAAAGACGACAGTACTCACAATGCATTTGAAACAGAAATAAATTTCTCTTGTACTGTGGCCAGTCTTCTGTTATTTTCTCTCTTTCATCTAGGTTTCAGACATTAAATTATTTTCATGGGCTTGAAAAATCTGATCCTCATATCAACAAATGGAAGAAACCATCCTTCCACCAATTACGTTAATAAAACAATTTGGCTCTTGACACATGAAATTTATTTACTTTTGCTGATAATTTCCCCCAGGATAGTTATAACTCTCTGACCATCATTGTATGCAATTTTATCTGGGAAGTAGAATAAAAATGGAGCCAAATGATCTTGTGATCTTGGAGTAGTATCCAAGTGAATGATTTTATTGATGTGTTTCTTGTCTTTATCAGCATTCCAATTTAAATACAGGCCGGCAATGGCCACTCATCACATGGACACAGTCATGCAGTGAATAACATAAGGAAAAATTAATGTATATTTTGTTTATTTCTTTTTATGTATTTTAAACAAAACTTTAATTGTAATCTTTTAGATTATTATTGTGATATATGTGTGTGTGTGTGTGTGTGTGTGTGTATACATTCATGCACATGTGCATCCATAAATATGTAAATTCAACCTGTTGAGTCTTTTTGTTGTTTGACTGCACATAGTTTCAGGACTGATCACTTTTTATTAAATAGACAACAAGGGATTCATCCCTGGAAGAGGCTTACTCCTCCTCCCTTAGATATCAATTGCCTATAGCTCCTTGTACAGGGATGTGACCCCGTAACGCTGTCCCGTTTAGAATTTTGCAAGTCTACTGATATTGCCATTGTTCAGGTCTTTCTATGTAGTTGTTTCTATGACAGACTATTTGACAGCAAACATCCTAGTATTCTGGTTCTTAGCATCTTTCCTACTCTTCCATGATATTCCCTGAGTCATATTGGTAGGAGCTGTGATGTAGATGTACCCACTAGGGTGGACTCCTTAAGATTCATTGATCTCTGTATTGTGTCCAGTAGTGTTTTTCTGTGATTGTCTTTGTTTGCTGTAAAGGAAAGACTTTTTTTTGATGAAGGGTAGTTGCTACACTTATCTGTGGATATAAGTATATGGTTTGGGATGTATTCAGGAATTGTGCTGGCTTAACAAAGGGTCAGTGGTAGATTTTTTCATGAGATCTATTACCGAACTAACTACAGAAAAATGGCTAGTTTTCTAGTACGAGGAACTGAATTTTCTGTCCCTCTTTTCTCCTTTGCTTTTTGTATCAATCTTCTTCTCACATCCCACAGAGGAGCCTCCTCCTGGGCTTTTGGTTCCTGTTTCATATCACCTGTATACTGTTACTCCCCTATGAAGCCACTCTCTCAGCTTCCCTTTATACCCTTGGTTTTCTCTGGCCACTGTCTGTTATATACTCACATTTAAAGACAAGGAGCTAGGAAACTCTGATGAAAGAGAAAAATGAAGCTTTTATTTTGGGGGCTCTGTACTATTTAATTTGATATAATCCTTCCTAGGTTCATGAAATTTGCTGCCAAATTTCATCTTTCTTTTCAGCTGAATACTATTTCATTTTGTAGAGGATCCACATTTCATTATCAATTCCTCTGTTTCTGTTTTCTAGCTTTTGTGAATAGTGTAGCAATAAGCATAGCTGAGCAAGTAGCTTTTGTTTTTATGAGATATGTATGTGATATGTATGTATGTTTGCTTGTGTTTTGGTGGAGGCTTCAGATCTTGATGACTCTTCCTCAGTCACTCTTCACCACATTTAGTGAGCTCTGTCAATGTGTCTCAGAGATTACCATTGTTGCAGGATATTTAATTGAACTGTGAACCCGGAGACAGTGTTCTTTACTGGGAATAAAAAGCTGTTTCTAGTTGTGGTTTGCCTAGGCCCTAGTACACACCTTTAATCCAAGATCTTTCTGTATATTGTAAACAGGATTACATAAAATCAATAACAGATCAAGAAAAATAGCAAGCAACCACTTGACAGGGTATAAATATAGAAAAAAAAACATAGAGAATAAGAGGAGGTTAGGAGGATGGATAGAGAAAAGCACAGGAAGTAGAAGGGAGGGCCATTCAGAATGAGGGGTTTTTGAGACAGTGTGAAGAATTTACTTTTCTCTTTTGGGATGTTGACTGAGGAATAAGGTCAACTGGGTGCTTTCTCTGCCTCTCTGACCTAGTAGGCTTTTACCCCATAATCTGACTCCCAAGTCATTATTGGTAAAATTGAAGAATTGGGGTTTAGTTAAAAAACAAAACAAAACAAAACAAAACAAAACAAAACAAAACAAAACAAAATCCTATAGAGCTAGTCTAGCAAACCAACTGCTTCCTTGAGTACCAAGTCTGCTATCAAAGTGCTACCATGGAGGAAAAGCATGTCTACTCAGCATTTATGTATGTTGAGGCCTAGGTAACTATTGCCTGTCTAGGGAGCCATTTTGTGTTGTTACTTATATTATAAGGAAACTTTCTAATGTGCCATTACTAGGACTTTCTCATGCCTGAGTTGATTGCATATTCTGCTATGTTCTGTGCTTTGATATTCTTGGAGACCAGTCACAATAGAAGTCCATTAGAGCTGCTTTGTGTACTTAGCCAGAATAAACTTGAACAGGAATCAACTGCCCAGCAGCACTTCCTGCACCTATATATGAGCTTTTATATCTTCCTGGCTTTGAAAGTTGCCACTGGGATGGCCACCAACATAAGAAAGACCCCGACACCAATATAAGCAGCCATTTGGAGTAAAACTTCCATTTTGAGTAGGGGTCAAATAAAGTTTAAGTTCCCAAGACCTCCCTTGGAATTGATATCCTACTTGACAGAAAGAGACATGTAGGTTCTGATTGGCCACTGAAGACATGGATATTAGACAAGGCAAGTCCACTCCCACAGTTGAATACCCCAACAAATGAAAACAGGAAAAATGTACAACAAATACATATTCCCAAGGAAATCCCCTATCCCTAAATCTTGTTTGTTTGAAGGACTTGGCACAGATGTTTGTGGATTACAGGCTTAAAAACTCTGAGATTCTAGCTGGGCATCACAGTTCAGCTTCTGAGTCCCACCCAGATAGATCAGTCTTGGGTTGTGTGTTCAATAAACCAGCCCTGTTTGACTGAGATCAGTGTCTGAATAGTTTGTGTGGCAATTCCCAAACCCAAGCAATGCACGTACTGGGGATCCGGGCATTAATCCTCCTAATTACATGATGTGAATAGATGATGTGAAATACATAGTTTGTATATGCTCAGCCCAGGGAATGACACTATTAGAAGATGTGATCCTGTTGGAGTAGGTATGTCACTGTGGGTGTGGACTTTAAGCCCCTCATTCTAACTGCCTGGAAGCCAATATTCTGCTAGCAGCATTCAGATAAAGATGTAGTTCTCTCAGTTCCTCCTGTACCATGCCTGCCTGGATGCTACCATGTTCCTGGGTTAGTGATGAGCTACTGAACCTCTGAACCTGTAAGCCAGCCCCAATTAAATGTTGTTCTTATAAGAGTTGCCTTGGTCATGATGTCTGTTCACAGCAGTAAAACTCTAACTACGGCATATAATGTGTGTGTGTGTGTGTGTGTGTGTGTGTGTGTGTTTTATGCACTGAGCCGTCTTCCTAGCAGTAACCAAAATATTTTCAAGCTTCATTTGCAATACTAGTAGAAATTTCTTCAGATGGGGAAAACTAAAAGTTGGAATGAATACATAGGAACTTTCAATGATGGCCATTTCTGTTACTCTTTTATTTTTTTCTAAAAGTTATACATTTACATAGTCATGGAATTCTTTGGACCCAATAAAAATGGTAACTTTCTTGTCCACATCATTTTATGTTTCCCAAGGCAGTTACTTTTATTTCTTTTCACTGATTATTTTTGTATCTTCTCTGCATGGATGTATTGCAGCAGGTGTAGGCACTGCCTATGAAAATTTAACTTTCTTTTATATTTTAGCTTCCTTACCAACATACTTTTGGTCACTGTACTGTTGGCATTTCAACATCATGACTTTAGCAAGTATTTAAAATAGTATTCTGTACTTACACACTAAATACATTCTTAGTGAAACATGGCGTATGCTAGCATATGAGCTTTTGCTTGTACAGAATCTTTTCCTTGTCCAAAGTTAATGGTTGATTGCTATTTGATTTGTCACAAAATTTATAGTACATTTCCTATCTATATATGAAAATACTTTGGATAGTCTATCAGCTTCATGTTATTGGAAAATGTCTCCCCCAATGTTTTAGTATCTGCTTCTGTATGAATTCATGCTTTCCAGACTTTTAGTAGACTGACAGCTGCAGAATTCACTCTGCCAGTGAACTCATGGCTGGTAGCTGATTGTTGAGGACAGACTTCTGGTTTTGATTTCTGTTTTTTTTTTTAATTCTTTCCTCATTTCATTCTTCCCTTTCTTTCTCCTTCCCTCCTTCCTTCTCTTGCTTTCTTCTATACATTCTTTCTCTTCCTTCTCTTTCATTCTTTCTTTTACAGTGGGAATGAATTCATATTCTCACTCGTACTGTGCAAACATTCTACTTAGTGCATCTAGAAAAAATCAGTTGGTTATTTTTGTTGTTGTTGTTGTTGTTACTGCTGCTGCTGTTTTAAGATGAGGTCTTGCTAAAGAATTCAGGTTGGCCTTAAACTTGAGATCCCCCTGCTCCAGATTCTGGAGTAGATAAGATTATAGTTCTGTGCCTTCATCCCCAGTTCCCATTTCAATTTTTTTTTAGATTTATGTTAAAAATATCTTACAATATCTCTAAAAATTCATGCATAGAAAATGTTTCAGATTAATTTTCTGCAGTCCAAACAGTATTTTTTTCTTAACTTTCCGTAATTTTGTCTTGGACAAAAAT
Organism: Grammomys surdaster; assembly: GCF_004785775.1. Classification (NCBI taxonomy): domain Eukaryota; kingdom Metazoa; phylum Chordata; class Mammalia; order Rodentia; family Muridae; genus Grammomys; species Grammomys surdaster. The sequence continues at coordinate 451,888 of NW_021604684.1, read as the reverse complement.
GGTCTAGACTGAAAATCACTCTTTCCTTGGCATTTGAAAGGTCTTTCTGATTTTGTAACTGTTAGGAGCATTTGGGGGATGCAGAGGTTTGAAGTGATCCCGGTGTGATGGTTTACCTCCTGTCCTCTCATCTTTACTCTACTCTGAATTTTCAGTCATATCCCTTGTATGCTTCAGCCTTGCTGATTGTGCTGTGGAATTTTAGGTCTATTCTATCTAGAAATACATATGCATAATTTTTTTTGAAACTTGAGGGCACTATTTTTATGATATGCTTCCTTCTCAGTGATATATGCCTGATGAGGCCACTGTTTATTAGAACTCTGGGGCTGCTCTTCCTTTCCCTTTTTCTTCTTGAGATTCATTGCTGGCAGATTTTCTTGACTTTTCACACTTAATCCAACTGAATTAATTATTTCCTTCAAAGGATATTTAGAGAATGCTATGAGTTTATTGTAAAGAAAACATCCTTTTGTCTCTCAGGATAGTAATATTTTCCTTTAATGACTGCTCCATTCTGTATTATGTGTAGATCATCCAAGCTAATTTCGTTTTGTGGTTTTGCTTTGTTCTATGCCTTTCAGTCTGAATAATGTCTTCAAACCCTTCACATTTAAAAGCCCAATATTTAAAAGAGCATTTCAAGTGCTATGCATGTGGATTCATTAACCACTGTAAAGCCTGGTGAGAGAAGTGTAAGAAATAGCTGTCTGGAAAAGGAGATACTTGAATTCTTCATGGAGTCAAGAAAGCAATGTGGTGATAGTGAGTAAGGTAGCATCAAAAGGAATTTATGACTGATTGGATCAGGAGGTAAGGGTACAGGGCAATTCTGGATGATACCCAAATTTATGAATCACTCAGTTCAGAGGAAGGTTTGATCATGCTCTGAGGTCGAACAGAAATGGGGGTCCATGGGAATGTATTCTTGCTTCTAGGTTCCAATTGGGGAAATGTTGAGACACAGATATATGTTGTCCATACTAAATAACTGATTCTGTAGCTAGTATTTTGTATACAACTGACCTATTTTGATTGTGACAAACAAAAGCGGCCACATAGTTGTCTGGCTGGTATTTCCTAAGAGGAGGCTTCAGATTTGTCAAGGAGAGCACTTAGTGCTGCTGCCCTGGGGAGATGAAGAAATGAGGAAGGGCTGGTGGAGAAACAAGTCTATCTTTGATTCAAATGGGTGGACCCAAAGGCAAACCTGGTTGTCAGCTTCTCCATCAATTCTGGGGAAGGGAAGTCTGTTTGCTGACCTGGCTCTAGTTTTCTTGGACTAGAGAGAGAAGAATGGGACAAACCAGGAATTTGAGCCCTGCATCAATATCTATTATACAAACCAAGATAGATAGGAATTGCAGTATTTTATGCAATTAATTTGGCTATATATTTTTCATTCAATTTGCCCAAAATGTAATACCATAAATAATGCTTGGGTTTAAATGTTTGATCTTCTTTTTATACTTTTTCTTTATATTCCCATTTCTTTCCAAGTGGAGAGCTAGTGACACAGCCATCCCCCCAGGATGTGTCCACTACACTTTGGTCGGATACCCTACAGAGGCTGGATCCTCTCATTCCCTAGAGTGAGCAGGCTCTTTCTGTATCAGCTGTCTTGTGCTTAGTGTGGGTACCCAGTCTGCAGAGAGACTGAACCATTTCTTCCTAAGACTTTCTGGAAAATGGAAGAAAAGTTAATACTTTACTTTGTACAGATTTATGTATATGATGAAAACCTGGATCACAACCCAAAGAACTGTAATATTAGTAGAAACAAGATCAAATGCCTTATAATTAATTGTACAATGTAATGATGTTTTAATACAGAATATTACATTAGGGAAACTTTTTGATAAAGATGGCTTTCTGACAGTTTGACAGGACAGTTTTTTCATCAACAGATGGAACATCCTACAATGTTCATTCCATATTATCATCTTAGCTCACCTAGTAACACTGTACCTCCAGTCAGAAGCACACATTTAAGGCTGGAAACTTCTTACACATCACTGCTAGTTCTTTTGTTCCATCAGTTTAAAGTAAAATAATTGCACATCTGGGCATGCTACTGTTTTATTTCTTTATTGGTAAACATTACAATGATGTGTAGCTTTTATAAAATATTCTTTCTTTATTTAATGTATATGTGTGTGTTCCTGCATGTATGTATATGTACCACATGCATGGAGGAGACCAAGAATGTCAAAAGAGGGTCTTGGTTCTGGTGAAACTAGAGATAATTGTGAACTGCCATGTGAGTGCTAGGAATCAAACCCAGGTCCTCACAAGAAGAGTAAGTGCTCTTAACTGCTGTGCTCTTCAGCCCCAAATGGTGCTGAAATTAATAAAATCAGTCAGCATATACTAATGACTTTATTCTTTGCCAAGATTATTGGATAAAAACCAAACCCATCTGCAAGGCAAAATAAAAGATGATAAACGAACAAATAAAGAGTCTCCAAAAAATAGAAGCAGGGTAAAAATTTGGCCAGTCTAAAGCTGTACAGAGATCCATCTTCATGTTGGCAAGATCGTCTGTTTGGATTCTATGTGCTAGGGGATTTTTCCTCACTCTGCCTGGTAATATGCCATGTGGTGTAATCCTGAGATGATTGTGATTGTAGCATTTTTTTTTTGGTATCTCAGGATGGTGCATTATTCTCTCCATCGACATTTAACTTAATATAATGTTTAATCTGATACTCTTACACTCGAACAAGTTTACAAAGAAGAAGAAAGGGCAAAGAGCTTTCTCTCACTTGTAGCTTTATCCAACAAACATAATTCAATTTTTTTAACCAGATGAAAAAGCTAAAATAAAAGATAGTAATAGTGATATATCATCTAGTTTCAATATTTATAATAGCTAGTGCACAATTCATGGAGAGAATGTGACTATTTATTATTTGTAAAGTCTCAATTTCCTGAAAATACTGACAGTTTGTTATTTAAAATGACTATCCATTCTTGCTTTGCAGCCAAAGAATCTATTCAACCCAATTATATTACTTTGTGGTTTTAAGTTGAGAATAACATTAGAATTCTGGTAGCTTCTTTTATGACTTGAATAGTAAAATTTCAGCTCCAGTTGGAGAGTGCTATTTACGTAAATTTTATTACAAAGTCTGGATTTTTATAGCCAAGAGAGCTATTTATTTGTAAAAACTTGAATAGTAAATATTTTAACATTTTTTTCTGATTAATCCTGTGTATCCTCTGTGAATGTAGAAAAATATGGTGTCATACAATGTACATTTGAGTTTAAATGAAACTTGCTCCAAGGGTGCTCCTGATTACTTTAAATAGGCCTCTTGAATCTTCTAAAGCAGTCTTTGAATTTTCAGATCAGGGTTCTGGGCACCGGTCATGGGCCTTTCATAAATTTAGAAGCCAGCAGAAGTTGACAGAGGTTTTTAATCATGTAGCTGAAGAAAAGAGAAAGTTCAAGAAGGAAGAGAAGTAAGAGACGCTCTAATGTTAATGAGGGCAGATTGGTTTTTATACTGCAATGTTACACAATTTGCCATTTTTACACATTGATTAATTAATGTTTGATATAATATACTTATGAAATAAAAATTTAAATAAAATTGAAATTCTAAGGAACACTTCCATTCACATGTCCCATGTGTATGCTCTACGACAAATGTCTGTCTGTTATCTGTCATCTATCTATCTACCTATCTGTGTGTCTGTCTGTCTGTCTAAGCCATCTCTCCTTACTTACCCATCATCTCTCTCAATACCTTTTTCTTCTTCTCCACCATATACTGTCATGTTTCTCTTTAAGGACAAATGTACAAAAACATGACTATGTTTTGACTATGCTAAAAAAATTAAGTGTAATACATTTTTAGAACTGACATAGACAACCAATACAATAAAATCTTATATTTGATTTTATTGAGACCTTGAAAGTACCTACTTATACTCAGTTTTCTTTGTTTTTCTTTTAACTCTTTAGATAATTAAATGATTTCTGCATTTGTCTTTATTTTGAGGTCTACTTTTATCTGTATGCCAAGAAATTTGAACCTTGTTTCTCCCTTCTTACATCATTTCAGTGGCTTTGGTGAGATTAAACTCACCACAACACAATTCACATTTTCAAATGCTCTTTGGGCGTGATTTTTCTCAGATTTCTTAATGGGAACATTCTTGAAACTTGGCCATGTCACCACAAAAATAAATTCAAGGAAAGCACTAGGTAGGCCACAGGACAGGTTGGAGTATGGAACAATTAGTTTACAGGAAGAGTTTGAGTTGTCATAAGTTGGTAGTGAAAAAAATTTGTGCATGGTATAGAGATATGAGACTAGGAGATCAATCCAAACCTCTTGGAAAATCAGATGAAGTGAAAAAAATCCCTAAAAAAGTATGTCTTCTTCTTCTCAGTATAGTACTGTCTTAAAGAAACAACTACCCAGCCATGCACTTATTTCTCCTTTAGCTTATATTTGGTTCACCAATGGGTTATGACCAGAGTGATGAGTGTCCCCTTCATATCAAGAAGCTTTAGATACAATAAGGCTTTACCTACTTATTCCTTTCTGTATAAGTGATGCAGTAACACAGCATCTGTGGAAGGTAATTATTCAAATGGTGACTCTATAATATGGAAGGAGCCTGGTTCCCAACTGCCCATTTGGTGACATGTGCTTATCAGGAACACATGGCATAAGTGTCACTAATGAGACAAAAAAAAGTCTGTATACATCGGTACTGGCAAGAATATAATGAAATAAAAAGGTGACTTGGTTAGAAGTGGTGTTAGAAAGAGGTTCAGAAATGTCTATAAAGGAGACAGGATTGAGACCAGGTACCAGATAATGATCATGGAGTGGTATGTTTTTTAAAAGTTTTATTATCAGAGCTAAATGGTTGAGTGTGGAAAACAATAATTATGTAACTTTCAAAAAATACCATTCATTTTTAAACTTTTAATTATTGTCTCCTTTATTGAAAATACATGTTTTTTTTTAATATGATGTATCTTGATTATAGTTCCCAACCCCTCTCTGATCCTCCTAGGTTCTTCTCACTTCCCTTCCCATCCTGATCCACTACCTTTCTGCCTTTCATTAGAAAACAAACAAGCTTCTGATTATAATAGACACATTAATTGAAAACAAAATGTAGCATATAGAAAGAAGAAGGAGGAGGAGGAGGAGGAGGAAGAAGAGGAAGAGGAGGAGGAGGAGGAGGAGGAGGAGGAGCCCAAGTGAAGCCAAAGAATCAGAGACCCACTCACTTATACACTCAGGAATTCCATAAAAACTCTAAACTGGAAGCCATAAAACCTAAGCTGGAAGCTCTAGCAGACCCACATAGGTCCTGTGAATGCTGCCTCAGTCTCTCTGAGTTCCTATGAGCTTTATTGATGTTGAATTAGAAGATTTTGTTTTCTGGGTATCCTCCATCTCCTCTGGCTCTTACATGCTTTCTTCCTCTTTTGGGTAAAAGAGTTCCATAACTATCAATGTAAGTTTGCACTTAATTTTTGAAGTGTTCTTCTGATGGTATTATTAGTCACAGAAAAGACAAAATAGTCTTCCGTTATTCTGTTCATATTAGTTATGATTTAAAACATTCTGTTAGAAGTAGTAAACTTAGTGAGTATGTCTCTATGGGATATAGGCCCTAGTTGTCCCAAGAAATTGAGTCATATTGTTAGTGATAAAAAATCAATTTCCTGTAATTAATTACATATTATGAATTTTCTGATGCCTTAGTGATAAAATTATACTATGTCACAGGAGTCATTAGCACTCATGTTAGGACTGTCCTCTCTAATTTCGTCTCTAGCAGATCCCAAAGAGACTTAGTATAACCACTGACCTTGCTGAGGAGGAATTATAATTATTACTAGGAGGGTAACTTTGACTTTTAGAACAATCTGTTATAGCCTATATTCAAAATAAGAGTTATATTTGAAATTTACAGTTCTATTAGCTATGACTTTGTTCCTTCATTATCAAAGGCAATTTCAAAAGCAGAAAGTGATGCTGAAGATAAGTTTAAAGAGACATGAGAGAAGTTTGACAAAGTCGTATATTCTGCAGCAAAGATGCTTCCTTTCTCCTTAAGTTCAAAGGCACTGCCCAGACACTGTGCTTCCTGTGTGGAGAAACTAACATTAGATATTCTAATGAGCGTCACAAATTATGAGATGAATAGATAGTGAGTAGGTCTCTATTACATTGCAGAAATTAATAGGAGTTTTAGTAAAAGGTCAGATTAGAAGTATACAAAACATTAATTAATAGTTTAGATAATTTATTGTATTTTCAGATTGGTTAAAAATACTGAAGTTTTTTTGATCTAGAGATTTGGTTTTGGAGCAGATATAAAAACAGGGCTATATAAGTGAATTGCCTGTGGAAAATTCTGGAAACAAAGGTGCTGAAAGAGACAACTGTGAGTGAGAAATTACTATGTCAAATTAGAAGGGAAGCTCAGTGGGAGAGACCACTCATCTTGTATAGCCTGCCATGGCTTGAATGGGAAAATGGAACCGTGAATGGAGTTTTTTTGCCTATGGAAAGTGTCCTAGGTCAATATGTAATCTGTCTTCTCAACCTTCTTGTAAGATCATTTGTTTAGGTTTTTATAATCTGTCTTAGAAAAGGATTCCGCTGTGCCAGTTTAGCAAGAGTCCCAACCCAACTTCTGTGGCCTGATGTTGTCCCTAATTGATCAGGTCCTTCACCATTTATTAGTCCCCAGGCAATGTCTGGTTACCCTGGCCCATCCCTGCTAAGAATTTTCTTATGTGAGTTTAGTTGTTTAGTCATAATTTTTCCTTACAACTTATGTAATTTTTTAAAGTTTTCCCCACTGACCTTTATACTACATTACCTTTGATGAATCTCTCTCTCCCTATCTTGAATTTTCCTGCCATGGTCTCTGTTGCTACAGTGATGATCCTTGAACGAAGTCTCTTCATCTTGCTTGACAGGTAATGTTAAGTGGGTCTTATCCTCGCAGTCACTGAAGAGTTTAGACAAAAGATAAATACCCTAAATCAGAAGCACAGTCCTCTAGGGGTGCAATTCTTAGAAAGGAGAGAAACTTTAATAATTTTAGTGAGAGTAGAAACAACCAAATATACCTGATAATAAACTCAGCATATTGGCTTGATATGGGGATGAGAAAAGAATTATAAGCCACTCAGCAAATTTACCAGCATGCAATTCAGCTAAGTTGCTCTAGGACTAGCTGGGCATTAAACAAAACAAAGCAAATGAACATACATATCCTATCATGCTATGATTTAAATGATATCTATAAGGGAAGTAGACTCTTTGAAGATAGAATTGATGGTCTTACTAAAGAGATTTTAGATATCTGATTACCCTAACTTATGTGTCCCTCCCATGTGGAGACAACATTTGCCCATTTTACCTTCCATTATATAAGGACACACACAGGAAAAGGTTCTTTTATGGAAGCAGAAGCTAAGCCCTTATCAGACACTGAATCTGCTCATGCCTTGATTTTAGAATTTCTGTCACCCAGAACTGAGAGATATATTTGTTACTCATACATTCCCCAGTCTAAAGTATTTTGTAGCAGTAACAAGGACAGAACAAGATGTTGAATTAGAATATACAGGGACAGTGGCCTGGAATGCTAACAACGACAAATAAGCTTTAAGGAAGAGCTTTGTGTTCATAGAAAAGACTGAAAATGCATAAAAGAAGTAACATGAATTTAGAAGTCACAGAGTCCTAGGCTCACACTCAGTCTGTATTGCTTAATAGATCTTTTAATTTTTTTTAAATAGTCATATTAATAAATCACATATCAATTAAATTCAAGGTATTTTGTTTAATTATTACATCACATCAAACAATTTTTGCTAAGGAAAAAGTAGATTCTACTTAAAAGTATGCTCACTGAAGTGGGAAATGTTATACAATGTAAACAAGGATATGGCTTTTGATTTTTGATAAATATTAGATATACTGTGGCCTCTATAGCTTCATATATTTGAATGCTTGGTCACCAGGAAGAGGAACTGTTTGAAAGGGTTACATGGTTTAGGGGGTGTGGCTTTGTTGAAGTATGTGTGGCTATGTTGGAGCAAATGTGTCCTTGCGGTAGACTCCTATCTTTCAAAGGCCCATGAAGACTCCTTTCACTTTCTGTGTCCCCCAGTTTTAGGATGTGGATCATGATGTTGCTCTCAGCTACTGCTTCCATGCCCATGCATGCTACCATGCTCCCCACCATGATGAAAATGGACTAAACCTCTGAAATTGTAAACAAGGTCCCATTGTAATGTTTTCTTCTGTAAGAGTTGCCTTGGTTATGGTGTCTCCTTTCAGCATTAGAACAGCAACTAAAACATATAGCAGTTTTTAAAAGAAAATCGTTCTTACCAATTTGTGATTTGAAATAGTCTTTTATTCAAATAACTTTTTCATAAAATATATTTTGATCACACTTGGAGATAGATTCTGAGATAGAGAGGTAAGCTCATGTCTACTTCCCCTTCTCAGTGCTGGGACCCTCTTTGCCTTGGACCTGTGAAGTCCCTGGGCATGAAGTTCCAGTTCATATGTTCACCAATCCTGTTATATATGGAGGGCCCCGGTTCCATGGTATCTTCCATCCATGCCAGCTCTTACTATCTTTTTTTCTCACTCTTCTACATAGTTTTCTGAGCCCTGAGGAAAGCAGATTGATGAAGACATCTAATTTAGGACTGAGTGTTTCAAGGGTTCTTTCCCTCACCATATTTACCAGTTGTGGGCCACTTAGTATTAGTTCCCATATTCAGCAGAAGGAAGTGTCTATGAGAATCGTTGAGTGAGACATTGATCTATGGGTATAGCAGAATGTCATTAGGAGCCATTTTATTGCTAGGTTTTTTATCAGAACAATAGTATTTATTTTCCCCTTAAATTCATATTCTTTTGAGTCTCAGGTTCTTAGCTTCTCAAGCAGTGTCAGTTCCATCTCATGAAATGGGTCTTACATCCAATCAGATCCCAGTTAGTCACCCCCTCAATCTTTTGCCACAATTTTTCCAGTGCATCATATAGACAGGTCACTATTGTAAATATAAGGCTTTGAAGCAGGGTTGATGTTTACCTTTTCCCTGGGTAGCTTGAAGAGGGCTTTGTCCAGTGCCATGAACACTAATCAGTAAGGATGAAGTTTGTAACTAGAGACCAGCATGGCTTCTCCATGTTCGACAAGATACATAGGTATAGTCTTCCCTACTGATGGTAGGGCCTACCATCAGTCTACAGAGAGCAACCAATAGATTTGACAATTATCTGAATTTTTAAAAGTATAAAAATAAAACCACTAATGACATTATTGGTTATAAAATAACATAGATCAGGAATCTGAAATTGGGAAACTCTTTGCTAAATAATTAAAAGAAGAAGAATATTTGTAGAAATGTACAACCTCATAACCAATACATCACATTAGTGGTGTAGTTTTCCATTGTATCCCCACATTGACTTACTAAGAGAAATGGCTACTTAACTGAGCAAAAACCCTCTCTACAAACATTCACCTATGCTTATGTACTTTTGTATAGTTTTTTTCTTAGATTATAAGTCTACTCACATATCACAGACACTTAAGCTATATGAATGTCTGAAATGAATAGAATTTATCATTAGTAGGAAGAAAGTTTCTCATTTTTTATGTAAAGAATAATATTGTCTCTTGACCTAAGGATACAGGAGTAACTTGCTACATGATCTTGGACTTCCCAGCCTTTAGAACAGTTAGAAATCCATTTCTGTTCTTCTTACTTTTGTAGGCTCATGTATTCTGTAGTAATAACACACAACAGACCAAGACTGACAGTGTAGTTTTTAGCACTAGGTATCATTAGAAAATGCAAAAGAAAAACACACACACACACACACACACACTCACACACACGAGAGAGAGAGAGAGAGAGAGAGAGAGAGAGAGAGAGAGAGAG
>NW_021604684.1:408496-436927 GCF_004785775.1 Grammomys surdaster | reverse complement strand
TTATTATTATTATTATTATTATTATCAATGTGATCCTGCTTGGATCACACAGTACTCTGTGGTGTTAAGTACCATGCGGTGGAGAGGGGCGTTGTTATAGCAACAGTGCTCATTTCACAGCAGATGATGATGATTCAAGATGAAGTAAGATGTAGTCCAAATGAGAACCGGGAAAGAACTGAGCTTATAAAGGGCACCATGAGTCCCTGAGAAATGAAGGCGGGAACAATAAGTAGGAAGTAATAGGGTCAAGATATCAGGGCAAAAACCAGAGACGTATGTTTTAAGATCAAATTAGTTTATTCCCACAGTTTTGGAGACTGGAAGGCTCTAGACCAATATTCAGACTGATGGATTCTGGGTTCTTCCAACCTCATTCCTGTGACTATTTATAAGGATTTTCTTCTTACCCATTGGTCTTCGTTTGCAGTTGGCTTCCAGATGAGCACCCCAATCTAAGAGTGAGACATTGAGAAAGAACAAGTTCAGCAGATGACAAACATTTTATATAACTGAATCAATCACTTATGCAGCATTCTGCTCGTTAGATGTGAGTCACAAATTCCTGCCCACATTCAGAGGAGGGATCCCAACTTCCTAATGCTGTGCCCCTCTAATAAAATTCATGTCGTGGTGACACCCAACCATAAAATTATTCATTGCTACTTCCTAGCTGTAATTGTGCTACTGTTATGAATTGCAATATAAATATCTGATAAGTAGGTTATCTGATGTTCGATCCCCAGGTTGAGAACCACTGCATTACTGTGTGAATATTGGAAATCAGCTATACTTTGGGCTCTATTTGAGAACCAGAACTATAGAAATCAAGAATTTGCATCATTTCTGGTAGGCAAAATGTTAGCACAACAAAATGACAAGTTATAGATTATGATTCATCTCAATCAGGCAAGAATACCAACATCTCTTATAATATGAGCGCCTTCTCTGTTTCAGGTTTGTGCAGATGGAAAATCTTTGAAAAATATTGTAACCCACATCAGCTAGTAATAGTGTGCATCCATTAGTCTTGTCCCATTTAAGAAACTTTACTGGGATTCATGAGGTTTAAATGGAAAGTTAGATGTCCAGGCTGTTCAGGTTTAATTCTGGCTCTGCTCTTCGTTACCAAGGTATCCATGGAGAAGTTACTCAGCCTCCCTATGCCTCATTTTCTTTGATTGAAAAAAAAGAGATATCTGGTTGTTGTCAGAATGAAATCATATAAAAACACAAAGTACTCTGGAATAAGGCTTACGTACAGCAGGTGCTCAATATTATCCAAAATGCTGGCTATTCCTATTTTCCTAACCACCAAAGAAAGCATGGGAAAAGCAGGCCATCCACATTTCTCTATGTTCACATTCCTAACAATTCTAACTTTCAGGTTACAGAACCAAAACATGTGACTCTTTTCTTTGAAGAGAAGGTAGGCATTGTTGAGTGGATGACATTGCTCTGGCTCTCTGAAGGTAACAGCAACAGGAAATAGTTTTCCAAGACATTAGCAGTACCTGAGACACAGTAGTCACTTAGAAACATTGCCTGTGTTCCATTTCTTCCTTTATACCTATTTACAATTAAGTAGATGTAAAAAGACATCTTTGTATCAGTGTCCAAAGCAACAGAGAGCAGCACCTGCAGAGTGATTGGCTCAGGCGCTTCCTACGATCTCAGCAGTGGAAATGGCACTCCAGAAAATTCATTGGCAGCTAACAAGGGAAATTAATCTGTACAACCACCTACAGAAGACAGTTCTGGGTTGGAACAAAGTTTCTCAACTATCTGCCAGCACAAGGGGAAATCAGGCCTTTTGATTCAGATATCCTGAGAGGGGAGATTCTATCCCCATATCTCTCAATACATTCCAATGCCTGTGTTTTCTTGATGATTAAAATGCTATTAACTAGAGTGTTTTCTCCCTGGGTTGTTGATGTGAAACTCAGCAAATTTACAAGCAAGTTCTTGACAAATAAAAGGAAATTTTCCCTTCCCAGAGTCACATGGATTAACACGATTGGTGCTGTTTTGTGTTTTCACTCTAGATGTCTCTGCTGGATTGAGTAGCCTGTACTGTTCGATGAATATGGATGTGTACTTCACAGTTATCCCACTTAGAGGGTCAGAATTCCTTACAAAACTAACTTTATCCCTTGACTTATTATTACAGGGAAATAATCTCCTTTTGAAATTATATTTTTAATAATTTTTAATTAATTATTCCATTCCTTTACTTCTCAAATGATATCTCCCTTCTCAATTACCCCTCCAAAAACTCCTCCATCCCATACACCCTCTCCCCATGCTGTTTTGCCTCTATGAGTGTGCTCCCCCACCCATCCACTCACTCCCACCCCACTGCCCTAGCATACCCCTATGCTGTGCATCAAGCCTTCACAGGACCAAGAGCCTTCCCTCCAATTGATGCCAGACAAGGCCATCCTCTGCTCATATGTATTTGGAGCCATTGATCCCTCCCTGTACACCCTTGGTTGATGGTTTATTCACTGGGAGCACTGGGTGGTCTGCCAGCCAACATTGTTCTTCCTATGGGGTTGCCATGCCCCTCTGCTCCTCCAGTCCTTCCGCCAGCTCCAATAATCATGGCAGAGTCAAAAAGGATAGCTTTTCACTTCTGAACTAAAACAAAAATTGAAAGGGACAATATACTATAAAACACCAGGACAATAATTAAGACTGTTAACTAAAGTCTTTAATGATTAAAAAACTGACTTTGTAATATAATGATAGGTTCAGAACACTAGTGGACTATTTTTTCTTTTTTTGGCATCAGTCTTTGAGTTGTCGTGTCATGAAGGATTTGCAAACACTATTAATTACATATTTGTTTGTAATGTTTGCCCTAAACTATGTTATGCTAGAAGATAGTGATTAATCAAAAAACATACTGAAAAGTGGTATAATTGCCTTTTAAAAAATAGCAATTGCCAGTATAATCTTAGTTAAGTTGCTTTCAGGAATAACTATTTGTGGATGAAATAGGAGTTAGTTTGGAACATTCTTCAGTGATTAATACTGTGGTGGGAAGTTTTCCATTCTTCTGGTTGATAATGGGCAAGATCTGAGAGACACTGAGCAATGGAAACATACAATGAAAGAGACAAACCCATCAAAATAGGGTTTATTCTTTCCCAGGACCAATTACTTAACACTAGCATATCATATTCATGTCCCCTCCCCTCTGCCTCTGTCTCTCTCTGTTTGTCTCTCTGTCTGTCTCTGTCTCTGTCTCTCTGTCTCTGTCTCTCTCTGTCTCTGTCTCTGTCTCTCTCTCTCACACACACACACACACACACACACACACACACACACACACACACACACACACAGTAGTACTCTTACCTTCTTCTCTGGCTTGACCAAGAAGAAAACAGGTCTTAATTTAAAGTGACATCCTTTGGCCTTTGAGTGGCTTTCTTAACAGAGAATACATACGTTATTTTTTAGCATAAAGTTTTCATTGTATTTCCTTTAATGATAGAATAAAATTATTGTTACACAAGAAAGACCAGGGGCATTGCCTTTTGGTCTTCTGACTTGTGAGCTATGTTGCTGAAGAGGTCATCTGAGGAACTTTGGAAAGGTCATGGGAAACTTGTTCCTCTGGAAGGCAGAGGCTAATTAACATTCCTCAATCCACAGAGGGAGGGAACTGACCTGTGGGTAGGGACACATTCCACCCACAACAAAGGAAGTCCTTGCCACCTCATTCCCTAAAGACTAATCAGTTAAAAAAGTCACACTGTTCTGCCAATCATATTGTGCCTAATGGCTGCTGCCCTGGAGACTGTATAAATGTCCTCTGAATAAACTGTGCGGGGTTGCCTCTCCTTTTGGATGCAGGATGATCCCAGCATGCTGGAACAATAAAATTTCTCTTGCTTTTGGATAGATCCCTGGCTCCACATTGTTCACTCAGGGGGTCCCTGGTAAGCTAAGGCTCATCAGAGTCTTACATTGCCTAAAAGCAGCACCTTCCAGGCAGACTGGCTGTTAAGATATTTAGTTACTGTGGGAAGTTTGGAATGTTGCAGATCAGAGCCTAGTTTCAATTTACTTTGGCCCATCTTTCACTCCCTTGATAGCAGTTCATGCCTCATCTCTGTGTCTGACTTAACATCCTTGTGACTATCACTTGAAACCCTTTGGACTGATTAACAGACACTAAAGTTCATCAGCCTAGCAGCTAAGAATATCTCCAGAAAACAGCTGAGGCCTGCAGCAGAGAGCTGCCTACTTTGAGATAACCTGTGTACCTGTTACATCCACCATTTGAAGTGTTTTAATTTATGACTTTGTTGGGTTTGCAACTATAAAATTGTTACCTCCTTGGAACATTGAAATTGGGATGCTCTAAACCTTTGTTCCTGGAGCATGATAATTCACTCATATTTGGGTCTAGAATAAACTACATATAACTCTCTTGGGATGAATGCTGTGATTTTTATGTCTCAGGACTTTTTAATCTGTATTGTTTCATGACCTTATGTAACCTGAATCCCAAAGAGCTTCATTTGTCATGGTAACAAGTTTGCCATGCAGCTTTAAACACTGTCCATACAATGAGGCTTGTTTGCTATCTCTGCTTAGGAACTGAGACCCACATCAGAGTGTTAAAGGAGCTGGTTTCAATCCTAGAGTCTATAAGGGACTTTTTTTGCTCAGAACACTGTCAGAATTCACCATTTATCGTGCATTCTACATAATTTCCTGTGTTTTTAAGCCAGCAAAGGTGACTTGAGACCTTTTGTCTTGTGCTTTTTCCTGAGTAACATGAAAAGAAACATCCAGTTACCTTAGAGGGAGTTCTGACAGACCCATAGATCCTATCCATGTCAATTTTGTGAATCACTAAGCTTATTTGGGTAGAAAGCAGGGGTGGTGTGAATCTCCTGGGAGGATCTGGTTTGCTTCCCCAAAGGCTTCAATCCTGTAGACTTAGTCATTACTGCAAAGACTGTGCTCAATCTGTTCTCTGGGTGATCCCAGAAACTCTGCTGTCTGATGTCTGGTGTGCAATGGTCATTCCAAATCTACAAACAAACAAACAAACAAACACCCAGCTCCATTATAGCCTACAGAGAAACAAACTTCCTAGTTTTCCCATGGTGATCTAGTGTACCTGTCCTAAGCTCACCAAAATATAAACCCTTAGGATATTATTTTGAGTAAATATGTTTTTTCCCAAACCAATTATTCAGAGTATGAAGATGCAAACTGTTGAGATTTCAGCTACTTATTTTATCTTCTGCTCAAAAGTATTATATGATATAGAACTGTGGCAAAAGTTTTGGAGTAAACCCAAAAGACAGGTTTGTTTTTCCTAAAAAGTTTCTACATCAGTTGGTAATAACAAGCCATTAACAAACTAGAGCTAACATCTGTTCTCCATGCAATACTGTTTAAAAAGTACTAATCAGGCAAGACATATGAATATGGGGAAATTTGTGGTGATTGCAACCCTGTGTCCACCCGAGTGCTGCCCCACAAGCATAAACAGGCAAGAAAGAAAATTAAAACATATTTAAACATTGTTGCTCTTACTTCTGGTATTTTTGAGAGGAAAATCAGAAGAAAATAGGAAAGTGTTAGCAGGTATTTTCAGAGGTGAAATTCCAGGTTCCTGTGATGCAGGGAAGAGAAATGGAGAGCTAAGTTGAGAGAAGATGTACAGAGATATAATGACCAAGCGTTGGATTGGCTGTCACATAGGACATGGCTGCACAGTCTCTTCACTCTGTGGGGAGCACAGCTCCTGATGAACTGCGGCAAGGTGGCTCCTCTGGGCACAGTACTCTGCCTGTTCACTCTGTTCTTTACTATAGGATGCTGGTCAGCCTGAGAAAGGATCACAGCATATTGTCAGGTTCTCTTCCAGTCTCCTTTCCAATTTTATTTCTCTCTTCCCCAAATTTGTGCACTGTCAACAAAATGTTAATGTTTGATGTAACTCTTACTTTAAGTAATAACTTAAGGAAAAATTAGATCAAGAGAGTTGGTACCAAGCACAAGGATTAAAAAATGAAACCTGTGCTCAGAGTATACTTTTGACTGATTGTATTTATTCTTGAGTTAATAACCCTGGCTAGGGGAATAGAATTGGTCATAGACATATGCTAAACACAGTCCTTTCCTGGAGATGAGTGACCATCAATCCAATCTAACTCACTCAGCTGGAAAAATCCAAGGTCATGTAGAAGGTGAATAGAGGCCCTTGTAATTTGCAAATATCTTCTAACATCTGGCAATAACTTTATAAAGATATTTCTATCTATTCCTTCATTCTAGCATGACCAATTTTTTAAATGATTGCTCTTCCTAGGCGATGAGATTAACACATTGTAGAAATAATGTATATATCATATTTGCCACATAGTTTTATTTCAAATTATATTCTTGGTTATTTTAAAATATTTATTTTCATTTTTGTGTGTTCACATATGTGTGCTTAGTTGCCCATGCATGTGAGTGTAGAAACCAGAGATCGATGTAGGTTTTGTTCTACCCTGATCTTCATTATTTTTATAATTTTTTGAGATGATGATATAATTACATCATTTTCCCCTGTGGAGGTTTGAAAAAATGCACCCCATAGGCTCATATATTTTAAAGCCCAGCCATTAGAGATTGGCACTCCTTGCATAGAGCCTTGTTGGAATTGGTGCAGCCTTTTGAAGAAAATGTGTCAGGACCAATGTCTCTTATTGTTGCCTGTGGATCTAGATGCAGAATTCTCAACTACTACTCTAGCATCATGTGTGCCTGCATGCTACCATGCTTCCTACCATGAATACAATGGACTAAACCTCTGAGACTGTAAATGAGCCTCAATTAAATGTTTCCCTTTATAAGAGTTATGTGGTCATAATGTCCCCTCATAACCCTAAAGCACTGATCAAGAGATCCTCCTTTCCTTTCTTCCTTTCAAATTGTCCTATATATACGCTCCCTTGCTCTCTTTTGAATTTAGGGCCTCTTTTTCTTTAATTTGTATGTGTGTGTGTGTGTGTGTTCCTAAATATATAAACTCATACTACTTACAACCTATTCATATAATGTTACCCATGTGTCTTAGTTAGGGTTTTACTGCTGTGAACAGACACTATAACCAAGGCAACATTTATAAGGAAAACATTTAATTGGGGCTGGCTTGCAGGTTCAGAGATTCAGTCCATTATCATCGAATTGAGAGCATGGCAGCATCCAGGCAGACATGATATAGGAGGAGTTGGGAGTTCTACATCTTCATCTGAGAGCCACTAGGAGAAGACTGCCTCCTCAAGGAGCTAGGAGAAGAGTCTCAAAGCCTACCACCATAGTAACACACTTCCCCTACCAAGATCACACCTACTTCAACAAGGCCACACACCTAATAGTGCCACTCCCTGGGTCATGCATATTCAAACTACTGCACCATAAATGTTATTTTCAGGTTTGACCATTTAATATTAGATAGCCAATTGGTGTGCTCTTTCCTAGGAAAGACTATTTCCCCTGCTCTTAGCATTCCATAGTTGAGATAGATCCCCAGCACCACATGGAAGCTTAGAACGGCTATAGCTCCAATTCTAGGGATGCCTATGCTCTCTTTTGTCCTCTGTGAACATATAGAGCACATAAATACATGGAAACAAAGCAACCAGAGACATAAAAAATCTGTATATTAATTTCTGTAAAAAAAAAGAAGCATTATGGTGTTGAGAAAGCACTCTTGACTTTGCTGGTAAAAAATTAAAATGTGCCAAAGTGAAATGTTCTCAGCCTTCAGGGCAAGAATCAGTGAAGAGATTCAGGCTGAGAATAATCAGTCCTTGGAACCAGATATACAATCTCATAGCTTAAATGACATTTAGCCTTACTATCTATGTATGCATTGTGTGTTGAGTTAATTAGAACCCCATTGTTTTAGACTAATCAAGAATAAGTAATTTGACTCAGAAAGTATTTTACTCATAATTTCAGTAAGTATATGCATTGAAACTTTTAAAAATATTTTTTTATTTCTCATGTAAGAAATTATTCTTAAAGGTCTTCAAGCTCTAAATTTAGGCATAAAAAGAATTTAAAAGCCATTTAAGCTATCATTTTCCTTTACTATGCAAGATGATTGAATCTTTTCACATTCACATTCATGTTTTTGATTGCAAACAATTCAATCTTGAGTTACCTGTTAGGGCATTATTTCTGAATAAAAGATTTGAAATTGGATGTTACAGGTCATGGATCTGTATTTATATATCTAGTTCATGCTTCAGAAAATGAGCTTCTTGTAATACTTGATTACCAAATGATATTGTGCATAAAAATAAATGTGAGTATGTGTTGTTATTCCAGTGCTGGAAGAAGAGAAGGAAATTAGATCGCCTAAGGAAGAGGCATAAAAAGCAAAGTTATTACCAATTGTTTAAAACGAATCCATTTACCTCTTCTAAACTACATTGTTGGCTTAAGCAAAAAAAAAGTAAAAATAAAAATAAAAATGAACCTTCTAACACGTGAGGCATGTAATAGCCCAAGGGAGGGTTGGTTTCCTTAAACCAAACCATTTTGCATAAATGATTTATAAATTAATTGCTACAGGGAAAGAGCTGTATTCGTTTGTTGCTGCTGTCTGTGTGAGTAAAACACTGCAGAGTAGTGACTGCGAATATGAATCACAGGGTTCAAGTCCATCCTCAACAGAATAAAGGTGCCACAGAGAGGAATAGCATAGACATAAGCATCAGAAAGCTAAGGTAAAATTGCTCCCATTGTTCACTGGTTTTACTTTGTGTTTAGAGTCCATTGGTTATGGAAAGTTTCCCTGTACAGGTATTCAAATGCCCTACTTTCCCAGTAAATAATATTTCTGGCTTCTGGTGGTGGTGGGGATGTTTAACAGTTGACAGATACGTTAAAATATAAACCAATGCAGGCTCAATTCTAAATTTGGTCCAACTTTTTGCTAGATGATTCTGGAAGGTTTTTCTTGGAATTACGTTAGGAGAAAAATTAAATTTAACAAATGCCAAATGGGGGAAACAAACAAATTCACATGTAGAGGTGTCTTTTTGTTTTTTTAAGTGCATAGTTCCTTAAGGTAGAAAATAAGAAAAAATGATGTCTGTGTAAAACATGTAAGAACTTTTCTTAGCTATTCCTAACAATATAGTTTTAACAGCTGATTACATGGTGTCATGGTGTTTGGTGTTTATATTGTACAAAATGTTTTAAGTCATGGGAGATACCTCAGTGCACGAGAGAGAGAGAGAGAGAGAGAGAGAGAGAGAGAGAGAGAGAGAGAGAGAGAGAGAAAACGCCTAGGACTGAGCATCTTATGATCTTGGTAGCTGCAAACAGAAGCAGAGCCTCCATTTGCTCTGAAGTTCCTCTAGATTATATCATGTGCTCTACTGGGGAGCTATAAGGTGGTTTTATTTGGTACTGTTTTGGGAGATTGGATGAGAGATGGCCATGGAGTCAGAAGTTCATAAACAAAGCAGACACGTTTTTAAATGTAGAGATGCTCTAATTTAAGGAAACATCAAAGGCTTTATTTGTGTTTAGAGCTATAAACAAAGGAAAACTGGAAGTCCATCAAAAGAAGGCACCTACTATACACAAGGAGCAGATCCATGTTAGACTAAGGATCTTCTCTAACCAACTGAGCCGTTCTATTCCATTGTGCTTGAATATAGGATTAGGTTTGTTAAGTTTAATAATGTGTCCCCAGATTTCATATATACCTGAGGCTATTGATCAGGAAATGGAGTCTTTGCAGAATCATAGTTCAGTGGGTTAGACCCTAATGCAATGGCTTCCTCATTAGAAGGGGATTAGACAAACATTTGAAAATTCTCCGTTAAGAGACAGGCAGAGACTGAGTGCTTTCTAGCAAGCCAAGGAAGCTCTAGGTATTGCCAGAAGTTTTCCCAACCTAAGAAGCAGTTGTTGGATAAGCCTTTATCAGATCTTCCTTAGTGAACCAATTCTGAAAATTCCTTCACTTTTGACTTACTATTCTTTACAATTGTGAAACAATTTGGCTCTTTGTGTGTGTAGTGCTTTATCACGGTAACCTTGGAAAGCTAATATACTTTCATAAAGAGTATTCTCTATTGAGATGGAAAGGAGAATATTTTTTAAATTTCTAGTCTTTTCTTGGTGATTAAGATTCTCTGATGTTTTGCACAAATTCTCAGGCAGTCAAGAGCTCATTACAAATCTACATATCATGAGCTTTATGGAGTTACCGAAATATCAGAGAGATTTTTGATGTAACCAGCTTGAAAACCTGGCAGGTGTGGTAATGAAATTTATCAAAACAAACACAATTATTATGTATCTTTATTGCTTATTATGTATCTCCTCATGGCTTGTTCAGTCTATTTGCTTACTCAGGACTACAAGCCAAGAGGTGATACTACCCACACTCACCTGAGCTCTCCTACAACAATTATTATTCGAGAAAGTGCCTCACAGATTTGCTCAATGGAGGGCACTTCTGATGAAAGCAATCCCTCAGTTAAAGTTCCCTCTTCCAAGAAACTCTAGTTTTTGTCAAGTTGATGATAAAAAACTAAAAGCACAAGTTTTTATTGTTAAGATAATTAGAAAATATTCTGTGAAATGAATTTTCTAATCCTAAATGGAAACACTGAAAATTCTTAGCAAATAATTATTATTCATTCTAAAAAAGATTTATCAATTTTCCTTACATTAAGAGGAGAAAAACAACACAGTGCACTTTAACATGTTAAATAAAAAAGTTGGTATTTCCTTAGATTTGTATTCTCTGCATACTTATAAACTCACATGCATGAGAGATAGCATACCTCTCTGTCTCTTGCTGTCTCTCTGTCTCTGATTCTGTGTATGTATGTTGTGTGAGAAAGAGCATGTATGTATGTGTGTATGTATGTGTGTATGTATGTGTGTGTGAGTGTGTGTGTGTTCTACTTGTAATTAAGCTAATTAAGGAGATGGTGTTAGAACCTCAGACCAGAATTTAATAGAATGTGGCAGAAATACTAGTCTAGTCCAAAAGACAACTGCAAACAGCTTGAGGATTGGTGTGTTGTAATCTACTGTCAAGTAGGCAAGACAAATCAAACTGATGTAAACAGAAGTTTTCTGGCACAGACTGGATCACCTTAACCACATTGATTCTGAATACAATGGTTAATTAGTCTAGTTTGCTTGGCATGGACTTCAGAGCAATATGAAACATGTGTCTGAGGTCTACCATGCCTTCTGATGAGCTGAGTTAAAGATGCCCACTCAACTACATTTGTGGACACCAGTGGGACTCAGTCTGTGTGGTTGTAGAAACCTCACTTGCCTCTTAGGCTAAAAATCTATTATTTTTCCTGCAATTTGAAGTTAAGTGACATTGCCCTTTCTGATGAACTAATCCTACGACAACAGACCAAGTTCATAGCTTGCAAACTAACTACTATTTTTATTCAGTTTTGGTTAAAAGAAAACCATGCAATTTGTTTATCTCCCTGTCATATTTCTACATTAACATATTTTTTAAAAAAAAGAAAGAAAAAGAAAATGATTGACCTCAAAGGTTAATTTCTTTGTTATCTATATCTGGCTGCCATAATTCCTTTCTTCCTTATTTATACATGAGGAGATATGAGCCTGGAATTCAAGGGATCCTACAAAGTAAGACCAGGCTGTATGGGATATTGGTCCTCTGTTATCAACTCTCCTATTTATGGTGAATACCAGAATCCTAAAAGGACTAGAGGACTATTGATTGAACCACAGCAATGCTGTGTTTTGGGCTAGAGCATGTATGTTATGCCTGGTGTCTGGGTTTGTAGCTGAAAGCAGCAAGTCAAGAGATCTCTTTTTCAATTATCAGTACTTAGATTTGAATCAAGAATGACATGAAGTGACCGATTCAAGACTATTCTAGTGGTACTTTGACTTTGAGTAGGGCTTTGTTGTAACTATGACATGATGTGTAGATATTAGAGTTATTTCTTCCATACCAAGTTGCCATAATCAAACCTTTGACCTGACATATTATTTCAGGTTTTGGATATAGTTGTTGGAATTTAATCAAGTGTGTATTAAATTTCAAATTTCTTTCTTTTTGGAGACTATCAAATAAAACTCATGCAAATCAAACAGCAAGCAAATTTAATAGCTAAAAGACATACCTATCCTTTGAAACGGAAAAGCTTCAGTAAGGCAAAGGACGCTGTCAATAAGACAAAACGGCAACCTTCAGATTGGGAAAAGATCTTCACTAACCTTACATCCAATAGAGGGCTAATATCCAAAATATTCAAGAAACTCGAGATGATAGACCTCTAAAACAAAATAACCAAATTAAAAAATGGGCTACAGGGCTAAATAGTAAATTCTCAACTGAGGAATCTTGAATGTCTGAGAAGCACTTAAAGAAATGTTTAACATCCTGAGTCATCAGGGAAATACAAATCAAAACAACCCTGAGATTCCACCTCACACCAGTCAGAATGGCTAAGATCAAAAACTCAGGTGACAGCAGATGCTGGTGAGGATGTGGAGAAAGAGGAACAGTCCTCCATTGCTGGTGGGATTGCAAATTGGTACAACCACTTTGGAAATCAATCGGGAGGTTCTACAGAAAATTGAAAATAGTTCTACTTGAAGATCCAAAATATGTTATATACCCAAAATATGTTCTACCATATCACAAGGACACTTGCTCCACTATTCATAGCAGCCCTACTTGTAATAGCCAGAAGCTGGGAACAACCCAGAGGCCCCACAATGGAAGGACAGATACAGAAAATGTGGTTCATTTGCACAATGGAATACTACTCAGCTATTAGAAAAGAGGACATCATGAATTTTGCAGGCAAATGGATTGAACTAGAAAATATCATCCTGAGTAAGGCAACCCAGACCCAAAAGGACATGCATGATATTCTCTGGCAAGTGGATATTAGCCAAAATGTTCAGAATACTCATAATATAGTTCACAGACCATATGAAGGTTAACAAGCAGGAAAGCCTAAGTGTGGATGCTTCAATCCAACTGGAAAGGGGAAACAAAATAATCATGGGAGGCAGAGGGAAGGAGGAATCTAGGTGGGAGAGGGCAAGGAGATGGAAAGGGGGGCAGGATCAGGTATGGGGGAGACTAGAGAAAAGCTCAGAGGGCCAGGAGAATGAATAGAAATATGCGGCAGTGTAGGGTTGGGGACTCTAGAAAGTCCCAAACACCAGTGATGTGAGAGGCTTCCAGGATCCAATAGGGATGACCTTAGCCAAAATGTCCAACAGTAGGGAATTGGAACCTGATGAGACCAACCCCAGTAGATAGACATGAGCCCCAGTTGAGGGATAGGGCCACCCAACAATCTCAAATTTTTTCACCCAGAATTGTTCCTGTATAAAGGAAATCCAGGGACAAAAAAGGAGCAGAGACTGAAAGAAATGTCATCCAGAAACCATTCCAATGTAGAATCCATTCAATGTACAGGCATCAAACTACAACACTGTAGCTGATGCCATGTTGTGCTTGCAGACAGGAGCCTGGCATGGTGGTCCTCTGAGAGAGTATACCAGCACCTGACTGAGACAGATGCAGATACTTATAGCCAACCATTGGACTGAGCCGGTGAAACCCTATGGAAGAGTCAGGGGAAGAACTGAAAGAGCTGTAGGAGATTGCAGCCCCACAGGAAGAGAAACAGTATCGACTAACCCGGACCCCTCAGAGGTCTCAGAGACTAAGCCAAAGAGCTTACATGGGCTGCTCTGTGACCCCTGCTACATATGTTGCAGAGGACTGCCTTGTCTGGCCTCAGAAGAAGGGCATGTGCTTGACCCTGTGGAGGTGTGGTGCCCCCCAGAGAAGGGGGATGCTATAGGTGTGAAGTGGGAGTGGATAGGAGGAACACCCTCGGTTATGGTTTGTATATACGTGGCCCAGGGAATGGCACTATTAGAAGGTGTGGCTTTGTTGGAATAGGTAGTAGGTGTGTCACCGTGGGCATGGGCTTTAAGACCGTCATCCTAGTTGCCTAGAAGCCAGCATTCTGCTAGCACTATTCAGATAAAGTTGTAGAATTCACAGCTCATCCTGTACCATGCCTGCCAGGATGCTGCCGTGTTCCCAACTTGATGATAACGGACTGAACCTCTGAACCTGTAAGCCAGCTCCAATTAAATGTTGTCCTTTTATGAATTGCCTTGGTCATGGTGTCTGTTCAGAACATTAAAACCCTAATTAAGATACCCTCTTAGAGACAAAGGAGGGGGGATGGTGTGGGGGCCTCTTGAGAGTTGATCAAAAAGGGGGATAATACATTAAATGTAAATAAATAAAATAATTAATAAAAAATAAATAATTATAAAGTAAAAAGAATACCTATCTGATACAATTTAACAATTTTAAAAGATAGCCTTGCACTTCTAAGTAGACTTTTAAATTTCCCGATCAATAGTAATTAAGCAAATCAAATAATGCATCAGTGGATGAAGAAATTAAGAGATATTTAAGAATATATTTATTCCAAAATTATTTTGGTCTATTCGAAGCTTATAGAAGATATAAAAGTATGATTATAGCTATTTTGAAGTTTTATGTCCTTAAAAATAGGAACAGGTCAGAATGTTTCGTGAGTACTCATCACACAAAGTCATAAAGACAAACAACATATGTGTAGCTTCCAAAGATTTAAAGTAATTAATTGGTAAAAAATCATCAAAAGGAGATGTGTCAAGTAATTTACAAAGTGTTTTTTGAGACAGTTTTCCAGATTAAGATGCTGATGTGTATAGGCCTGGAAAAGAACATGAAGATAAAGGTAAAGCTGCTGAACTGAAGCACAAAGAGCAGGTTTGGGCAGGTTGATTTACTGTTTTGTAGAGTATGATTTTTCTAGTGGAAAGAAACATTCTGTGACATGTGCAAGCTGGAACACTAACATTGCTACTCCTGTTCTGAGTGGTTGATAGAGTTTTACAAGAACTCTGATCTACTTTTCAATAGCAGGATTGTGGATTTTTTGTTGTTGTTGTTGTTGTTGACATTTAGAAGGAAAGTGTCTGATTTGAACCTTAAAGAGACTGCCCAAGGAAGTGTCAAGGACATGAAGTCATGAGCATTTAGTGTTAGTAAATAGAGATCTGAGTAGACCCTTTGGGGATAAAATGACCTATTTGCAGCAGGACTCAGATATGCATGGGCAATAAATATTTATTCTGCATGACGCTAAAGGATACTTGCTGTCAATGTAAGCTGGGTGGGATACTGTAAATTGTGATTATGTTTATGACTATTGTGTGTGTTTCATGAACATTCATGTATTGATTACATACTCCAGAATCAAAGATGTGCAACAACACTTGGGTAGTTATCTTCAGCTCAAATCTGCTCTTCCTTACGTGCAGTATGTATCAGGTTCTCTTGGAAATAGTTGAGCATTAAAAGTCCTTCCATGAACATCATTCACTCAGATCGAATTTTCTTAAGCTCTAAATTCTTATGATTAACAATTATGTTGTATGAGTATGCATGGTTAGTGGTCTTGTGTGTTGTGACACGAATGAACTTCTGTTTTAAAATAAATCAACTAGTTTAATGTATATATTTATGAGGAATCTGGATTTTGTCACTCCATCAACCTAAATGAATATTATACTCATGAATATTATATGGTAGATATAATTAAGGTAAAAGAAAGAAAAAGGGAAAAAGGAAGAAAGAGGAAAGAAGAGATGAATAAACTTTGCTTTACTCTGCAATGTGTGTGTGTATGTGTATGTGTGTGTGTGTGTGTGTGTGTGTGTGTGTGTGTGTGTGTGTGCGTATCTTTGACTCTTTTTTAGTGCATGAAATCATTTTTGATGGGCTCATGTTTCAGAAGGTCAGAGTTCATGTCCATGATGGGGTGAATAGTGGCAGGCAGACAGCCATGGTTCTGGAGCAGTGGCTGAAAGCTTACATCTTGAGATGCAACCATAAGGCAGAGAAGTCTAACTGGGAATGGCATGGGCTTTGAAACCTTAAAGCTTGACTCAGTGCCACACCTCTTTTCACTGGGGACCAAATATTCAAACATGTGAGCCTATGGGAACTGTTCTCATTCAAATCACCACAGCTTGGTTATTGTTTTTTCTACTTCTGTTAAAGGTAAGGCCCTTGAGGTCAACTCACCTTTAGTTTTGATTCTTTCTCACCTTTTTCATGGCATATGATTTGGGATTATAGTGTCTGGATGATGGAAAGTATCAGCTGATCTCTAACATCTGAAGGAGTCTTTGTCTGAGGCAAGATGTTTAGTTAGAATGTCCTCTGCCTGTTCACTTGGTGAGAACTGTCACCATCTACTAATTCTTAGCTGTTCATCAGCACCACAGAACTCACACTATCTCCTTCATCACCAGAAGAGGTAGAGACAGTGACATGTACCACATGATAAACTAGGAGATAGTAGAAGCCCCCAGAAACAGAAATTAGAGTTTGAAAAAGGACTGCTTGAAATATAAAGCATTATAAATCTGGTAGTGGGTAAATGAATATTTAGCCCTAAACTGGGGAAGAAGTGGAGGGTTGGATAGGATAACTCCCCTCAGAATTAACATTAGCTGAAATTATGTAAGTTTTGTATGGGGATGGGGCAGAAATAACAATGAAAGAGAAAGGAAAAGTCAATACCACTCTGAATAAATTAGCTGAATTTTTCAAACTTTTCCTAAATCCTTTTAAAATTTACCAAACTGTCTTTCAATGTAAAAATCTTTCTTATTCTAAAACATTTCTGAATATTTTAAAATAACAGTATCCCCTACAAAGCCATGTGATAATAGACGACAGACTTCTTTCCATTTGCTCTTAATTTTTATTCTTTTTATTTTAACTGGCATATACAAAGAAATGTTTCATTATGATTCCTTTGTCCATGTATGTCACTATATACTGTTGCCTTGGCATAGCTTGAAAGCTTCAGAAAAGTGACTATGGGCATAAAAAGAGTAGGACTGTGAACTCACGGTTGCAGTGAAGTTCTCTGCAGCCCGTGAACATCCTGGAATCAGAGTGATGAGATGCTTTACAAAACAAGAGTATAAGCCTTTGACATAGCAGTCAGTGATCATCATTCTAGGTACTATGAATCTTAGAGCTGGTCTTGATTAATTGATTTGCTTATTGTTAGCATTATTACAGCATGCAATAATATAGTATAAACATATAACAATATAAAATTATTACATCATATGATAGGCTTTATTACATGAGTCATATTGAAAACAGAGATAAACAAGAAGCTGATGGGGTACCTAGAGCCAAAGCCACTATAATTGTATATCTAAGGATTGCTCACTCTGAAAGCAGCCTATACACTTTCAGTAACTCATCAATTATTGTTTAAAGTTTCTGTAAATCTGATTCTCTAAAACCCGTTCAGATACCAGAATAGTGGTTTCCTTGGAGACTTTGATTTTCTGATGAGTCTATGAAAATCTATGACTGCCAATTTCTTCAGATATTTTCTGCTTGTGAGTATGTGATGTTTTCAGACTTTCTACACTAATATGAAATCAGAATGATTCATGGCTTTCACATATCTAAAATGGAAAAGTAAGGTATTCCGACAAAGATTCTAGACAGGAAGACATATAATAACCACAGTGTATTGCATGTAGTTGATGTGGATAAATGTCTCTTCCTGAATTTCATCATATTGCATTTATATGGAATAAAGTCATAGATTTGCAGTAAGCCCCGGTCTCTTTGTTTTGTGTTTATGCAGTTACAGTTTTGAGTACAAGATCTGTAATTTGCATTGCTCTCTGATAAAGTCTGCACAGATTCTGTGTATGTCTGAAGAAACAGTCCTTATCAGAGATGATGAAGTTGAGGTGTGGGGAGAGTTTCTACAGCTGCAGGCAGACATATCTCAAATGTGCTAAATAGGAAGCAGGCAGCTGTGACCGGAGGGAAAAGCACTCTATGATTGAGCCAGAATTTGGGGACCCAGCACGAAGACTGAACTCAATTCAGATTAGAGCCTTCTGGAAAAGATCAATTTGCCATAATAGTATTCAATGTAATTTTATACAAATAGCTTAAGTGCACATATCGGCCCTACCATAGGATGCATGCTACAATTTTACAATGTGGCAAAGATGCTAATTAAGGAAGAACTGAACTTTTTAATTTTTTGCATGCATATATATTTCAATGCCATAAAAATTAAGAGTTTATCTTGTGAGTAAAAACTTAGGACCAGGCATGCTAGCAATAGGCAAATTTATAAAAATCCTTAAATCACATGAGAGAAAAAATATAAATTCATAAAAAAACATAAAATCAGTTTGTAGTATATGCTTATACAAAATTTATCTAAATATGTAAAATCATAAACTATGAAAAATGCTTGGTACAAAAGGCATCATCAAAACTAATGCTTTTGCCTTTCAAACTTGCTTCAGGAAATGGAAAGACAATTGGAAACCTGGAAGAAGTATTTGTTAGGAATACCCAAGAATGCACTTATAAAGAATATAGAAAGACCTCATAGAGTATTGCAAAGATAGCTAATGTAAAATATGCTGAAAGATTTTAACACATTCTTCACAAGATGAAAGCATTCACCACTAATGGGAGAAGGAAAGATGCTTAGTGTCCCCAGTCAGCAATCAAATTAAATCTAAAATGAGGTATAATATTCTGGTTAGAATGGCTGAAGTTCAAAGGGTAATTGATATAGGATATTGTTGATAGCATGGATTGGAAAACCCCTATATTACTGATGGGGGAGAAAAATGCCAGAACCACTTTGGAAAATTACATAGTAGATGCTATAAACTTAAACTGACATATAAGATATAACTTAACCATTCTACTCCTAGGTAACTGCCTACCAAAAACGAAAGATTGAATTCAGGCAATGATTAAATATAAGTACTCATCATATTATTAATCAAACCTAAAGATGAAATTCAAATGTTCATCTGTTGGAGGTTGTAACATACAGAAATAGAATTTTAATATATTGATACCGTAAATACATAGACTGTTAGAATCTATTTTTTTCTTCCTGATTGCATTACCCTTAAGTCATAGAGCAGAATTGGTAAAAATCACTATAAACACACTTGAAATTTTGATAAATAATTGTCTACATTTAATAGGCAGACGTATCCCTTATTGTGTTGTCTGGGGATCATTCAGCATCTTTGGATTTAACTTTTGCGGGAGGGTAGGGTACCAGTCTTTCAAATATTCTAAATGCTGAACTCCTTTGGGTAATGGATTGAATTTGAAATTCTCTATATTCCTACATACAAGAATGTGTATAAAAGATGCTTTCTGAACCATGAGCATGAAAGGACAAAAGGAAAGAGTTTATCATGCAGGTTCAGCACAATCATAAGGACAAAAGGAAAGAGTTTACCTTGCTGGTTCAGCACAATCATCTGTAAGTTTGTTTAGAAAATAGTGTGTTTGGATCTGGCTTATGGCCCTAGATGATTTCCAGGCCTATTGATTTTTTTCTTCAAATACAATAATTCCATAATTTTTATTACTGAGTCCAGGCTCGTTGTGTTTAAAAAGCCATATTTTTATTCATTCACTTGCTTGTCTATATGTATGTATATGTTACATGTGTATGTATGTAAGTATACATAAATCCTTGTGTAGTTAATGAGACAGATGTTTGGGCATGACCAGGGTGTGTGTGTATGTGTGTGTGTGTGTGTGTCTGTGTGTGTCTGTGTGTGTTTATATGTGTGCTTAAATTCTCCCTTTTCTCTCTGTGTCACACCGAGTTAATGGGTTTCAAAGCCTTTTGCCTGGCTAGAAAGAGGTCCTTCTTAGCAAGAGAGAAAAGAAACCAGCATTAATTAGCACAAAACAGATTGAGAATTACAGAGAAAAGAATCCAATGCTTATCAGCACAGAACAGTAAGAAAGAGTTAGGTTTCCAGGGGCCATCAGCTTCTGGCCCCCAAGAACAGTAAGAGAGTTACAAGGCTATAGATCATCAGTCTTTGGCCTTTATCCAAATCTGTGTCCCACATCAGTATTTGTGATGCAGAGAAGGTCCCTGGCATACAAGCATCTCACAATGCCACTTGGAACTTTGAGCATCAGAGATATGCTAATAATAAATAATAAAACTAAATTATAAAGTTCTCTAAAAATAGAAGCACACATTTGGACATTGCAATGGGCCTATGGAAACTCAGTATCTGCCTCCTCTTTCTTCCTCACTGAATTTGAAAACCTACTGGTCTACATGTTTGTCAGTCTCTGGTATCAGCACAGTGGCAACATCATGCCTAAGATGTCCAGCATAGTTTTAAAAAAAAGCCAGGTCCTTAGACTCTCTCAGGAACCTATGTACCTATAATGCATACTTAAACATACATACATACATATATATATACATACATACATTCTTAAACATACTTAGACTCTAAGGAAACATGGCACCTGTAATACATACTTAAAATTTATCTTAGAATGCAATTACCACATGACAAGAGTCTTTAATCTAGGGCTTGGATGGAAGATGCCCTGTGCATTTTGGTGAGCAAGGTGCTAAAATTAATTTTATCCTTTCTGGATTTTGTCATAACAAAATTTTAATTATTAAAACCTAAATTCTCAGCTGATGGTTTATAACATAGGTCTTTAAAACAATGAAAAGAAACAACACTAGAAGGAAATAAAAGAAAACTGTGTCAGCTATTTCTAAAGATTAAAAAAATCACACAACAATAGCTTTAGCCTAAAAATATAATTAGTGTCTTTGAGAAAAATCTCCCTATGTGTGTTCCATTTCTAGGGGTTTTAAGGTGAGAAAACAATTGTGTTCTACCTTGTGTTGGGTGTTACAGATCTTTCAACAACACATTCCCTTTCTGATTAATTGCTTGTTTAAATGCAAACACTCCCAAATGTATTCTTCCTCATTCACCACGTTGTCTACTACTTATCTACTCAAGACAAACAAGCAATAGTTTATTTTTTAGCAGCCTTAGTAGAAGATGGTAAAATGTAAGGCTTATGAAAACTTGCTGTCAACATCTAAACTCCCAAGTGTTAACAGATGATGGCATTGCAGTTCCTATATACTTTCTTTGGACTTTTCTAGGACTTCTATTTATTATAGAGACATAACTGATGGCGGCCAATAAGGTCCTCAGAATTTAGGTGAGATTGTTTTTGCGATATTGAGTTAGAATTCTCCAAATACCTTCATTTCTTCACATGGTGTGCAGAAGAATCCAGGAGAGCATCTGCCAGATGCTAGAGGGGAGGGGTTGCGCACTGCCACTAACGTTGAGCATGCAAGGGTCAGGAAACACCACCTTTTGTCATAATATCTTTAGGTATTCTGAGAAATCTGATGTAATCACTGCAATTTAGCAATTCAACTCCATGACCTTAATTTTTATCTATTCATTGGGAAGTAAAAATGATTCGGGCTTAGATCTGGTTTGATAATTATAGTATGCAAATTTTCATCTATCTGTGCATCTTTCCATAGTTTAATATTTCTATATAATTTTCTAGCAATACTTTAGTTGGCATTTTAAGCTATTGATTGAATGGATTACTTATACATATAAATTTTTGCCTACTGTACACTCTTTATTATGTGCATGCTTTCTATCTGAACTTTCCACATATCTGAAGCCTTCATGAATGTGAGCTAAATCAGGGTATTCTCCTCCCCTCACTTTAGCTAGTATCTGTTGTGTTTTCTTTAACTATTGTAGGCAGGCTGAGTGGTCAGAATTGCTAAATTATGTATTTCTCTACACCCTCAAAATCTCATGTATATCTATCTATCTCTTAGCACATCTGCTTTTCTCTTGTGAACTAGACTGATTTGGAGACTACCCAGAGGGCTTGATATAGGATGTGGGCAGATTGCCTCCACCTTAGCCAGGGCCATGCTAAGCAAGGCCAGCTATGGACTGGTGCCAGAGCATGGGGACAGGTACTAGAGTAAAATATTTTGTGTGACATAGCAAAATGTACCTTGCTAAGGGGGACCTTGAGGTACCTTGAGCTCCCTGCAATTCTGTTGTCTTACGTTCTTCATGAACTTGCTTTCTGCTTCTCATTTGAGGATGTAAAGAGCTATACCATTAGTAGATGTACTGGTCCAGGTCTCTTCTAGGCTTCTTGAGCACAGCTTTTGACTCTTTTCCTTTATTATCTCATTATTTCTTTTTCGGCCTTGGACCACCCACTGGGGACCCAGTCCAAAATCCTTATATTGCAAAAAGAGCCACTTTTCTATCTGACTATTAATATAACTCATAATAAGGACATGTACTTTACAATATCCTGGATATCCTATTCCTTCTCCTGATAGGCCTGTATTTAACCCTTTATTTTCTTGTTTATCCATGTCTTGCATACCAACGGAACATGCCAAAAAGGCTTACCTTTGAATGTACATTAGACAAGAGAGGTCTATGAAATTGCTGTCATTAATACTAATCCCCTCTGCCACTGCTGTGCCTCATGATCGACTTTGACCACCAACTCTTTTTGAGGAGGGGTTGCCCTCACACCTATTCTTCTGTAAGCAACCTTGGTGTCACCTACATTTTGTCCTTTCACCTCTAAATCTTCTACTATCTACAAGTTTTGCATGTGTTCTTTGTATTTAGTAAACCATTTTTTCCTTAATTCAGATTCTTTGCACATTGTACACATACATAACCATACAAATATCTGTGAAACTGCACACCTGCTTAACACATTACCATAATCTTATATAATACAATTGTATAATTGAGATGCATTTGGCTATTTTATATTTAAGTATGTAAACTAAATAATACAATATGATAAAAATAGCATTTTACATGAACTTTTAAGGATGGTTAAAAAATGTTAGCCAGATGTATATAGATTATTAAAAATATTATAACATTGCTTTATATAAATATGCCTCTTTTTTCATTTTTCTTGTCTTATGCTTGTTACTGTCCTATTTCTTCAATATGTCTAGTGTGCTCTTCATTTCCTCTTCTCCTCCCAAGCAGTTGACATTTCCTGTAAAACTTGGCATCTCACATCTCTTTTGACACTCTTGAAGTGGCTAGGATGCTAGTAAGGGGGAGATCATAGATTTAAAGTTTAAATCTCTAGAAAAGTTTGTGTCCACTTTACTGACTTGAATTTGAAATACAAATTATAATGCAAAATATCTCGTTGTCT
Organism: Grammomys surdaster; assembly: GCF_004785775.1. NCBI lineage: Eukaryota > Metazoa > Chordata > Mammalia > Rodentia > Muridae > Grammomys > Grammomys surdaster. Next base: position 413,718 of record NW_021604684.1, on the reverse strand, counting down.
TAACTTTAAGAAAGCCTGACCCCCCAAAAGAGCCACCTGATCCCCTAATACTGTTTGAAACAGAATCCCAAGCAATTTCTAGCTTATTCTCATACTAAAATAATATTTAGAAGATAGCTTAGAAATTAAACATAAAATGTCTCCTGTGCTCTTTTCCTAGAACATGAGATTGTAATGTTTCAGTAGATATTAAATTAAAAGTATACTTAATTCTTTAGACAAATAATTTCCCCAAATCCTAAAGTTGTGGGATGGTAGAAAAAGAGAAACTGATGTCTGTGTGTGTGGGGAGAAAGACGTATTCATTTACAAGCTTCCTTGTTTGTTTGTGACAGGGTCTCAGTCTATGACCTGCATTGCCTATAACAAACTATATAAACCTATCTGTTCTAAAATGTTCAGCGATCTTTCTTTCTCATCCTCCAGAGCAATGTGACATGTGTCACCATATCTGCTGTGTCTATGTGTGCCCATATGCATGCATGTGTGCATATATTTCTGGATTCATTACAAAGTCTAGATTTCATTGTACAGCTCTACTGCTAGTATGTGCAGACACCAGACCCTGACACTATTGCTGATGCCAAGAAGCACTTGCTGAAAGAAGCCTGGTATGACTGTCCTCTGAGAGGCTGGTGCCAGCACCTGACTAATACAGATGCAGATATTCACAGCCAACAATTAGACTGAGCCAAGGAACCCCAATGGAACGAAGAGCTAGGGGAAGGAATGAGGAACCGAAGGGGATTGTAACCCCATAGGAAGAACAATATCAACTAATCTGACCCCTCACCCCCACCAGAGCTCCCAGGGACTAAACCACCAACCAAGGAGTATACATCCAGGGACCCATGGCTCCAGATAAATATCTAGCAGAGGATGGCCATATCTGGCATCAATGGGAGGGGAGGCCCTTGGTCCTCATAGCATTGCCCAAGGATAGGGGAATGCTAGAACGGTGACATGGGAGTGAGTGAGTAGGTGGAGGAGCATTCTCATAGAGGCAAAGGGGAGAGGGAATGGGATGGGGGTTTGTGCCGGGAGCCAAATACAGGAATGGAGGGGAATCCAGGAAAGGGGATATCATTTGAAATGTAGATGAAAAAAGTGATTAATAATAAAAAATAAATCAGAAATGTAAAAAGCCAAAGAAATATTAAGATGTTTGTGTGTAAAGGAAACTAACATGAGGGTTCAGAACTCAGTTGTGAACATTTCAGATTTAATTAAAGTGCTATATCTGAGATTATAATAAGCCAAGATAAGAAAAATATCCCTTCATAATACTGAAGTTTCCCTCAACATAGGACCTAGTTGAATTCTACTTTTCTGGTTATATCATGGAATTAATGATAACTTGTTTCAAATACTTTTTGTAACTGTTAAGCATTTAAACTTAAAACTTGGCTGATGCAAAATGTTGCATCTTTACTTTGAAATGTAAATCCTTTCATTGCACAGTGGAGTCTAGAATTTGATAGGGAACTGCCCCTGCAAGTCACGTGATCTCCTTAAGCTAGTAGATAACTCTTGTTATTTAACAAAAATTAAGGAGATAGTGTTCAGATGTCCTGATGCAATTTGAATACTATAAACACAGGAAGCTCCCTTCTTTATTGATTGTTTGGATTTGCATAACCACACTAAGTACAATTAAAATAACTTTAGAAGAACAGTGTATCATAAAGTCATACTCAAAATGCCCAGCAAATGAATCATGTAATAAGCCTTTGCATCTCATGAAGAAAAGTTTTGTCTTGTTCTTTCCAGTGCTAAGACACTGTAGCAATGGCCTCTGAAGTACATAAAGCCCAGAAGACAGAAAGGTACTTCTTCTCACTGTGCCCAATCCAAACATTAGCAGGAAGTGTTAAGCTAGCTTGTAATTAACTGACTTGGATTCAGGAACGGATGTTTCTGATTGTTTTTTTAATTCTGTTACAAACTGTTTCAGGCACTGAGATAATTACATTCGTAAAGTTGTTAATGAGGAACTTTCCCATCTTACGGCTTCACTAGAAGGAGCATCCAGAAGGTCTCAGACCTCAGCTCCTGGAATCTTAAATGTGTGTTAAAAATCAAGATAATAAATGGAATAATAAGATTGCAGTGCTCAAATTATTGTCTTCTCACATCTTAGAATGGCTAAAACAGTCTTACTCTTAGGTGTATTTGTAGTTCTGTTTTAATGTATAATGTCCATTATTACTAAAATGAAGCATCTTGAGATATGAGATTTCTAAATATCTTACAGTGTTTCATATTTAGATAGGATTTTAAATGTATTGGGAAAAATAATTATTAGACAGTAAGTAGTTATGGGTTGAATCATATCCTCCAAGTTGAATCATATTCTCCCCTTCCCTAACAAAAAACATATGTTCAAATCTAAATCCCAGTAGCTTACAATGTGATCTGATTTAGAAATAGAGCCACAAAAGCCTGAAGTTGTGGCTCAGCTGTAGAGTGTCTGCTTGGCACATGAGAGGTCTTAGGTTCAATTCTTGTACCCTTCTGTCCAAATCAACAAAGCAATAAGGTGTTTAGTATAGGTTACCAGGTTAAAGTGAGGTCTTCAGATAAAACTCGAATTCAGCAAGACCAGGATCATTATGCAGGGAGAAATGTATGCTGAACCATGTGTACAGGCATGGTGATGTACTAGTTCAGGGAGAAGGTGATCATACGCTTGGAATGATGTCTCTAACACCTAAGAAACTTCAATCATTACCAGAAAGTACATGAAGGTTGATGAGCAAGGAGTTTTTCCTAGGGTCTTCAGCCATATCCTCTCTTCAGACTTGTGGGTGAACCACCAGACTGTAAGTTGCTGTTCAATTAAGCCACTTAGGTTTTGTGACTTTGTCATAGCAGCCCTAGGAGGACAGTACATGTGTTTGAAAGGTTGGCTTTAGACTCATTGGTTTCCTGTTAGTTCTTGCCTGCCATTTCTAAGATGTTCACTCTAAACCTGGGAAAATCTCTTTGGGGTACACTGTGTTAATCTATAAATTAGCAACGTTTTAAATAATAGATTGTTGAGAAAAGTATGTAAGTTAAGATATGTAGAGTGCTCAACATAGTCAATTGTATGGAGTAATAATTGTATATGTTGCTTGCTGTAGCAAGTGGTTTGATTCTTCACTCTATTTATTATATAAGCATGTATTATTTAATATAGATTTCACACTTATGGCTTTTACTCTCCCTTGCTGCCCCAACATTTCATGATGGGGTTGATCCACCAGAAAAGTGTTGATTAACATCCAGGAAGGCACTACACAATTTATAATTTTAGTAGAAAATTAATGTTTTAATATTGCTCCCAAACTGTGAATTTCCATCCATCATATTTTACATGTGTTATTCTATAAATGCATTCAGATATTTGAAGCATCATGGAAAACTTAGCACATGTTCCTAGAAAATCATCACAGCACTAGCACATACTGACACTTATAGCAGCAGCAAACCCCTCCATGATTCTTCAATACGAAATGATAGTTTCATGAATATGTTAAAGAGATGCACTTTGTGTCAAAACTAAGATGTAGTTAATAAAGCAGTTTGGTCTTTGGAATGGCCTGACTGTGACTGGTTAATAAGAAGAATCACTGCCACCAATAGAATTGAGGTCAAAGAGTCAAGAGGGTAAACACTTATTGGGTATGGAGACCAGTAGTAAAGTGGCCATGTCTTGGATTAGGGGTGAGGTATTGCTTTGCTGGGAAATCAAAATAATGCCTAGCATTGTTAATTGGATCAGTACCATGACTGACTGAAGGAATGTTTTGGTTATATTTCTATATAACCTTATGTAACGATTACCTGAGATTACTATATTATTGTAAAGGATTATTGTTAATTCATTCTTGATATAAAAGTTCAAGATGGCAGGCTATATTTGTCCTGATTCCTTGAGGTTGGAAAATATTGTTTATAACAATCCAACTGCCCATCTTCTACTGAAAATCCATATTTATAGAGTCACACACAGTTTTGATGGGTTTGGAATTCTATTGGCAAGATTCCCAAATCTTGCTCAGGCTTCACCCTCTTCACATAGTCTTTAGTGTTTTTACTCATGTGCGTCTTAGATTGTTCGGGATGCTACAGAAAGTTGTAGAGACTGGATGATTTGAAAATGACACATCTGTGTCTTACAAATCTGGAGATTGGAAGTCTGAGGTCAGAATGCAGCAATGCAAGCTTCTCTAGTGTGTTCACTTTCATATTGGACCCCCTGTCTTCACAGCCTAGAAGGCGGGGCTCCCATGGCGTAAGTACACAGAACCTAAAAAGCAATATTCTGTTAGTAATTTTCTTATTCTCCACACATCCTTGTGAGAACTTCTGATCCATAAAAAAAAATCATAGTTTATGTTTAGGCTTAAAAAATATAGTGTCTGATCTAGCAAGATGGCTCAGCTGGTACAAATGCTTTTACAGGCTTGACAACCTGAGTTCAGTTCCTAGAAACCACTTAAAAAGGTGGAAAGAGAGAATAGATTCCAATACACTTGGCTACACACACACACACACACACACACACACACACACACACACACACTTCTTTAATATCTTAAAAAATGTATTGTTTTAGAGGGATCCAGGGGGTACATGAGAGGATTGGAGGGAGGGAGGAAATCATATAATTATAATTAAAAAAATTAAAATGTATTATAAAAATGAAGAAAGAGGCTCTAAGAGCTCTCTGTGGTCCCCCTACAAGAACAGTAGCCTCATTCATGAAGTTTTCACCACCATGTCTTAATTCCTTCCCTATGCACCAATCATCACCATTGTGATGAATTTACAACTGTGCCTTATGATTATTTTATTTTTTTAGATTGAAATGCTGCCGTTTGCTTAGGATCACACAGCCTCTTTGACCTGGGTCTTGACATTACTTTGTTCTCAACCACTTCTTTTTCCATTTTCTTTATTTGTTTCATAAGCAAAAAAAGTACAAATTTATAGTGTACTGGGAGCTGGGAGCTGGGAGCTGGGAGCTGGGAGCTGGGAGCTGGGAGCTGGGAGCTGGGAGCTGGGAGCTGGGAGCTGGGAGCTGGGAGCTGGGAGCTGGGAGCTGGGAGCTGGGAGCTGGGAGCTGGGAGCTGGGAGCTGGGAGCTGGGAGCTGGGAGCTGGGAGCTGGGAGCTGGGAGCTGGGAGCTGGGAGCTGGGAGCTGGGAGCTGGGAGCTGGGAGCTGGGAGCTGGGAG
>NW_021604684.1:364861-408096 GCF_004785775.1 Grammomys surdaster | reverse complement strand
GGAGCTGGGAGGAGCTGGGAGGAGCTGGGAGGAGCTGGGAGGAGCTGGGAGGAGCTGGGAGGAGCTGGGAGGAGCTGGGAGGAGCTGGGAGCTGGGAGGAGCTGGGAGGAGCTGGGAGGAGCTGGGAGGAGCTGGGAGGAGCTGGGAGGAGCTGGGAGGAGCTGGGAGGAGCTGGGAGCTGGGAGCAAGTGCAAGTGCAAGAACCAAAGAATCTCCTGCTAGGCAATTTCTTTACTAAAGCTTTACCGCAGCTTGACAGTCTTTTAAAAATTCAACTACCTAACAAATTGCCTCTCTCAGATACACTTTAAAAATTGAGACTTTCAAAAATCAGAGGCAGTCAAATAAATTACACAAATTGTAGTATATAACAAAAGCAAACAGTAATATGATCATGTATAAAACCTTGTGGACATTGTCTCCAGCGTACTTTCCCATGTTCTAATACTTAAGGTCTGACTCATGTTTGGCATATCCACATCACACATTAATAAGGCTATATGAAGCAACAGACAATATACAGATTATATATTTATACATAAAAGTTATATGCTCCTTAATTTTGTTTACCTTTATTTTATGATCCTACAAAAATATAAGATTTTTTTATGAATCGTACATTCTTTTCTATCCCTCTTACAATTCTGATAATCATTTGTTTTTATCTTACTTCTCCACTGATGTAGGAATGATAAATTTTATTTTTACTTTTCATTTTGCATTTTAAATATTTTTGTTCACTTTTCTGTACATTTCAACATTAGTAATAGACACATACATATACACATGAATATTGGGCACTCAGATATTAAAAAGACACATATGTATACAGACAAAACTGGCAGACACACACTATGAACACATGCACATACACACACATGAAGCAAGCAGCATATTTTCCCTTTGCTCTTTTCTACATCCTTACATTTCTTCTTACAGAAAGATATTTTTAGTCTAATTCTAAATATTAAACCACATTTAAAGTTTTTTCTTTATTCTTTAAAAAAATTTTATTGGGTATTTTATTTACATTTCAGATGTTATCCCCTTACTCTGTTTCTTCCCCTCCCCCTGCCCAGGAACCCCTATCCCATCCTTCCTCCTCACTTTTTGTCTTTAAGGAATAATTCTTATTTTTTTTACTTTGCTTTTTAATCATACACAATAACTATATATGCATTTTATTAAATTTTTAACTTTAAAAATTAATATATCAGAATTTTTAAAATCCTGAGACAGACACACGAAAGCTGGAATGAGATAAAAGTCCAATGTCACAATCAATGATGGCTTGGAAAAATGAATCTCAAGCTCAGTAGGAGAAGTTTGTATAAATATGTAATGTTCCCCATAGAGCTCCATGGTTGAACATTTCATTTTAGTTCTTGGTGCTGTTTTGGAGGGCTTTGTTTATCTTTCCTATTCAAGGTTAGGATTTATAACTCATATATTAACTCATATATTTGTTAATTTCAGTAAGACTTTACACTTGGAATTTTGTTCTCTGAGATTTTGTAACTTTTGGACTAAAAAATGTTTAATCTTCAATTATGAAACCTCTCTCTCTCTCTCTCTCTCTCTCACACACACACACACACACACACACACACACACACACAATCTATTTTTCTTTTGAGTTCTTTGTACCTTGATTTTTGGTTCAACTCAAGTGATTGAACTCATATTGTTACCATTTCTACCCTAAATATTTTCAAGATGAAAGTAGATTCCTCCTGTGCTGAGAAGAGAGAGAGACTGTAATTTATATCTAGAAAATTAAGACATTCTTAGGAGATTTGTAGCTGCGGCGGAAAGAGCAATGATGATCCCCAACAGGTTCTAAAAATTGTCACCCCCCCCAGTACACGTGAACAGACCCACAGACCTCTCCATCAGAACACAGAAAGCTTTTGAATCCCAGAGCAACCTGGGAAAGGGCTGAGTGTTAGATGATCATCAGCACCAGAAAACCTATTGAGCTCCCAGGATACAGTAGCTAATCAAGACATACTGATGCTGCTTCCCCTTGCAGAATTACATATAAACAAGAGTAATTGAAAGTTCATAGCAAAGAATCACCACTCTTCCCCCTGCTTTGTTTGAATGACAGCCAAGTGACTTGTTCACTCCTGGCAAGTTGTTACAATGCAACCTTAAATAAAATGAGAGTCCCTGCTTCAGGGACCTGCTAGCTAGAAGAACAGGTCTAGGATGTGCAGGCCAGCCAAAAAAATTATGGTTTGCTCTCCTTCAGCTGCTTTTCCCATGGTGGGGCTTTGTTTATCTTTCAGTCTCCTGAAGGTAATTGATTCAAGTATCTGTGATTTGAACATGGATTTCAGAAGGGAGGTTGAGGACTGCAGGTAATAAGAAAATACATACAGTTGGCCATGATTATCAGAGACTTTCTCAGTTGCAGATAAATATTACTGTATATGAATGAAGCAGTCTTTGATCAATGTCAGAAAAAATGAGAATTTGATTTCTATGTATCTTTGTATCATCTATTATCTACCTATCATCTACTTATCTGCTAGTCATCCATCATCCCTCTATCTATCTATCTATCTATCTATCTATCCCTCTATCTATCCATCTTCTGTCTATCTATCTATCTATCTATCTATCTATCTATCTATCTATCTAATCTATTCCTCTAGCTATCCATCATCTATCTATCATCTATCTATCTATCCCTCCATCTATCCATCTTCTATCTATCTATCATCTATCTATCTATCTATCTATCTATTCCTCTAGCTATCCATCATCTATCTATCATCTATCTATCTATCTATCTATCTATCTATCTATCATCTATCTATCTATCTATCTATCTATCATCTATCTATCTATCAATCTATAGATTTATCTTCTATCAAAATTCTCTGTGTCTAGTACCTACACTTTTTCTTCTTTCATGAATTTATAATAAAATCTCTGATAAAAGAAATTTCAGAAATAAAGAACGTATTCCGGCTTACAGTTTCATAGGCATATAATCCACCATGGTGGTGAAGATTACAATAGTCAGAGAAGCCATGGAAGCAGGAACAGGAGGTCAGCTGATCGTACTGTTTCCACTCTTGGGAATTAGACAGTGCACAAAAACTGGAGCAGAGCTGTAAAGTCTTAGTGCCCATTTTTCAGTAACCTACGTTCTTTATCAAAGATCTACCACCAAATTCTCCGCAACCCTCCAAAACAGCACCAAGAACTAAAATGAAATGTTCAACCATGGAGCTCTATGGGGAACATTATATATTTATACAAACTTCTCCTACTGAGCTTGAGATTCATTTTTCCAAGCCATCATTGATTGAGACACTGGACTTTTATCTCATTCCAGCTTTCGTGTGTCTGTCCCATGATTTTAAAAATTCTGATATCTGTTTTCTGTATTTCTCTGATTTTCCTCCCTGAGTAACCTTCAGTCTTTGTTTGTTCTCATTTGTGTGGAATTCTCCATGGAGGCAGGGGCATGGAACAAATCATCTCTAAATTCATCTTCTGTGAAGCATGATACTTTCATATGTAGGTATGTCCACGAGTGCGTGAGTGGGTGCGTGCGTGCGTGTGTGCGTGTGTGTGAGTGTGTACTTGTGCACATGCACTGAACATTTGAAATTACTAATGTAGTTAAGGGATACAAATTGATGTGTTGGGAGAACTTTTATTATTGTGGCAAAATACCCGAGAGAAATCAGCTTAAAGGGAGGAAAAGTTTCCTGTGGTCCACAATTGATGGCGTTTCAGTTCATAGTGTCCCGTTCTCTTTGCTGGGGGATAGAACCTTCTAACAGACTTCATAGAGTGGATCAGAGTTGCCTGTCTAATGGTGACAGAGAAGTTTGCCAAGGACTTGGAATAAAGTATGCCTTCTTGGGCAAACCTCATTTGTGGATGTGCTCCTCATACTAGACCCCTCTTTAGAGTATATCACATTCTAATAATGCCATCACATTTTATCTCCATGGGCTATTTACTGATGAGGTGAGAGAACCCTTGTGTAATCATTTCTCAAAGCCCCATCAGCTGACAACCAACCCTTCAACACATAAACCCTTCAAACAGAAAACTATATATTAAATATTGATAAAGAAAAAGCAAGGTTAAAAAACAATTGCTAGCATTTAAGGATAGTTTTATTGTTTAGAAACAAAAATAAACTGAAGTCAATGGTTACCAACAAGGGCATACATAACCAGATATACTTTGTGTTTGGTTTCTTAAGTTACAGTGAGGATACTTCTAAGTAGTTGAATATGTAAGGTTAGATAATTGTCATATAGGAGGTGTCCACGATTTAGTATCAGCTATTCAGTTTTTGGCTCTTACAAAGGCTGGAAATATGTTGTGCCATGCTCTTTCTTAAGGCAATGCCAGTGGCAACCATCAACAGTTCCCAGTAAGCTTTTTGACCATGAGAGTAAACAACGGGTGTTGTATAATGGGCAGTATTGATAATCTATGGTATTCTATGGTTAAGTGGATTCAGCATACTTTAGACTTCTAGTATTTACAACCTACATCGGTTCGTTTAATGACATATTGGAATTTTAAGACAAGGAACATTAATCCTTTGAAGCAGGACCAAAAAATTTGGTTGAGGAACTAGGTTATGGAAAAGATGGAGTAGTCAATCATGTGGGTGCATGTTTTAGTTTGAGCAGCTAAAAGAAATAAATGTCTCTTATAAGAGGAAGACTCTGGAAGGTGTTATAGAAAGATATGGTCAACATATGGTGGTGACTGAAGTCTTGATTTAAGGTTTCAGCATATTGAAAGTAAGGGATCTCCTGGACATTCCAATGGGTTCTGGTGCTGTTTAATGAAAGGATGGCTGTGGTCAGGCAGCCACACAGTGTCCATGTATACAGATGACCATGGCAGCCATGGATTCATTAGAATATATACTATGAATGATCTCACAATAGAGAAGATCTGAGAACTAACCCTGAGGCACTAGAAACTTTATAGTTTGAGACAATGAGGAAAACAAATGGAGCTTGAAGAAGAACGAGGAGCGAGTGGATATGATATAGACCATAAAAGGTAATTGAAAGAGAAAATAAATGTCAGATTCTGTGGGGAGGTAAAGTGGAATTATTAAGATTAAAATAATGGTATGTAATTGATTTTTAGAAACAGTAGAGGCACCAGAACATCGATTTAAATTATCTTTACTTATTGTGGTATGTGGTGACTAAGCAGGAACAAAGAGAGCTTGGCAGGACCCCAGAGGATGCAATGAAACAGCTCTGTGTGGCCAAAATTGCAGGAGCTGAGGGAGATGCTGGGTTCAGCATTAACAGCAAACTCAGCTTCCCTTCCTTTTCTCCCTCTCCAGAGGACTGAGGTGCTCCTGTGGGATGCCTTAGGTAACTACAAGCTGCAAAAAAGGCCATCAGCTTTTGTCCTTCTCTCTTCTTCTTTGCTTTAAGCTAAGAATTATCCTGTGTGTTGGGAAAGACATTTCTGAAGTGGAAAATTTTTATTGCTTTAGACATAAAACTTCTTCCCACAAAATGTAAAAGTGACTTCTACATTTTTCTATGTTATTGAGTTTACCACTTCCTGAATTAGGTGAAGAACTGTGTATATCTAGGTATGTAGGTATGGGAGTATTTTTTGGAAAATTAGTCATAGAACAGATGTGTATTCAGAGAGAGTAGGGGAGGAGAAAGAGGCATGCACACGCACACATGCACACATTGACCTGTTGTAGTCATACTTTTGGCCAGGGTGAGCTTAATAGAGTGCATAGATGACATTTAAAGAACCAGTTATGGCAGTGCTCTTTTATTTATATTCCATTCAAAGTGCTATGGTGCCTTTGTGATTTTCATATTTTCTTGGAGGGTTGGAGAGTTCCCTTTTCCTACCAACAGGAAGAAAATCCAGATGATGATATAGTAGATGGTTTGCCTCCAGTGTTCCTGATAAATCATGCAATGTATACCACCAACATTTCTATTTTGGGTTAGAATATTATTTCCCAGAAATTAAAAACATGAATTTTAAAAGTATAGTTTCACCAACAATGAAATTGTTTCCTATTAAGTTATTTGGGAACTATCTGAGAGAGAGCATAATGATAAAGACAAATGAGTGAGACTTCAATAGTCTCCGTTGGTCATGCAGCAAATATTTGATTTGTAGATATGAAGGTTCATTGCGACACACAAGGCCAAAATAGTGTAAGTTCTAAAGGAAGCTGTTTGAGTTTCCAGTACAGTTCACTAAAGCATCACATGTTGTTCCTCAATTTGTCCACTAATATTTACATAGATATTGGTTTAACACCCCACAATTTCTTGGTACCTAGTATATTTTACAATGGATTTAATTGTTAAATGTAAATAATTCTGCTAGTCCTTACTGGGTAATATGTTTGGGTTTGTTTCATAGTATTATTAAGGCTGCATCTTGGATAAAGCTTGGACTTTGTAAGTTTTTTGACAGGAACTGGACTTGTTTCTTGTCTCTCCATGTGGCCCACATAAAATTAATATGATGCAGAGGTGAACAGTTTGACATAAATTTGCTATGTCTGAAGAGAAATAGAGTGGCATGATGGTTAATCTTCTTTGACTCATTGATTGCATTTAGAATCCCCAGGGATGCACATCTTTGAATTTGTGTGTAAGGATGCTTCCAGAAAGGTTAATGGAAAAAGAAAGAGCCACACTGAATGTGAGTGACATCATCATGGGGATCCCAGGTTGAATAAATAGGATAGAGTGAACTGAAGCATAGTGCCCTTCTTCTCTGAAATCTGACTGCAGAGTCAATGTGATCATCTGCTTCATATTTCTATCCCATATCTTTCCCATGATGAAGGGATGTATCCCCTCACTGTGAGTCAGGTAAGCTTACCTCTCTTTAGTTATTACATGTTAGGTCATAGTAACAGGAAAAGATACCAATGCAAGTGGCATTTGGAATTATGGCTTTGATTATGTTACTTAATTTACTGAAAATCAGATTTTTCAATGGGTCATAGTTGGCCCTGCACACACACACTCACACATTGTGATGAATTGCTGCAAATTTCAACTTTTCTAGGCTATCATTGCCCGCATATTTAATCACACACCTTTCTGGCTGTGACTATGAGGTTTTTTTCTTGAGTTTATATGAATCAGTAGAGTTGAAAAGGAACATTGCCCTCCTCAATGTGGTTTGCCTCAACTAATCCATTATAGACCCAAGTAAAGCAAAAAGGCTAAATAAGGAAAGAAATCATTTGTCCTCTTTACTTGACCATCTTGGAACTCGACATTGACCTGAAATCAAGGTAAATGTCTATAATTGATGGCTATAATTGTGTCTATACTTCTATGTTTATAAATCTATACCATCTGCTCTCCAAAGTCTCTAGTTTGTCACTAGTGGATCTAGAGACATCTCAGCCACTACAATTGAATGAGTTAATTCTTTAGAATGAAAGTTTATCTATTTTTTTTAACCCATTTCTCTTCCCTTCCCCTTCATTCCCACGTCCACATATCCTACACAACTGGAATCTTATTCTTCCCAACTAAGACTTTTGATTCTAAAGGTCCAATAACTCAGGGTTAGCTATCTATAACAACTGAACAGATGGACATTTGTGAAGACAAGAAAGAGCTTTATTTTCTATCCCTAATTCCCGGGTAGGGATAAAGATCCAATGACCCAATGTTTATTTTCAAGTTACCAATAAATACAGTTGGGTTTAAATACAGAGGAAACAGACTTCAGCAGAAAGAAACAAGTATAAGTAGGCTTTCTTTGCCAAACTGTAGTCTGCCTGATTATTAACTGGTCAACCAGGTCCTTGGATAAGAATATTTCTGCTGCACGGAAGGGGTTGCCATTCTTGCTAGAGGATATTTATGCCTCAGAGTGGCTGTTTCCTAGAATCCAAGGGAGCCGCATGAGAAGTTTACATAGTGAAAGGACCAGATGCAGAGTGACACAGAATGAGTCTCTGTAAGTTTCAGGCAGTGATTGGAGACACTCTAGAACAGAAAGTTCTAAGAGATGGTAGTTGAATTCTCTTAATTATGACAGAACTTTAAACATTGGAAACACTATAGTTATTCTTGACATCTACAGCATTGGAAAAGGGTGAAGGTAGAAATATATTCCATATTATAGTGACATGACTCTTCTAGCTACTTTTCTGCTACTCTGATTGACACTTTGACCAACAGTTATTTGGGGAGGAAAGGGTTCACTTCTTCATCCTCGAGTCTACCATTAGGTGAAGCCAAAACAGGAACTTAAGCAGTAACCTGAAGCAGAGACCATGTAAGAATACTACTCACTGGCTTGTTCCAGGTTCATGTCCAGCTACCTTTCCTATACAGCCTCAATCCTAGCTCCCTAGACATGACACTTTCCACACTGGGCTGAAAATTTCTCTATCAACTAGCAGTCAAGAAAATGCCCATAGACATCTCTACAGGGCCATCGGATGGAGGTAATTCTTCAACTAAGCTTTCTACTTCTAATGTTTGTCAAGCTGACAACCGAGATTAGTCATATTCTGCATACTTCAACTAGAGTTTAATTAGTAAATGGGACATATGAAAATATAAATGCATTGCTACCAAATTGTAGTTATCCTTTGATCTTCTATAGGCACAATTATAGATTCTGTGGCTTATTGTAAGAGTAGCTGTAAGTTCCTATCACACTACTGATTCTGTTTCTCTGTGGAAACTTGATTGACCCACTACTTACACATGGCACCTAAAGCAATGGAGAAGATACAAATATGAAGAAAACAAAGTCCCCCTCCCAGATCTAGAGCACAAGGTAAAAATAAATGAATATGAATATTTGAATGAATGCATATCTGCTACTGTTAGAAGCTATGGAAGCCTCAAAAGATATAATGCACAGAACCTAATTAGGAAGAACATTTATCTAAAGAATTGTTCTCAACTTTCCTAAGTCAAGTATCATGAAGATGATGAATATCAATCCTTTAATTAAGTTCTGTATAAGTTACTGCCTTCATTTAAAAGCCACATTTTTTTATTTTGCATTCAAATGTTAATATAGGGGACCAAAGAGATGCTCAATGGTTAAGCGAACATATTATCCATGTGGGGGAAGTGGTTGCTGTAAACCCCTACATGCTAGCTTACTACTATTTGTCACCCTTTTTCCAAGGACTCTGATAGTCTGTCTGGCAGCAGACCTCCCAGGAACTTATTCAGGCACACAAATATACACATATATTTAAAAGACTGAATACAGATTTAAAAATAAAGTATCACTATAAAATGTGAGAGAACATAAATTATCCACTGAGTATCAGCACCCAATAGGCAAAAAGAGATGTTGGAAAAATTAACATAATGTTACTTTAACATTTTAATTTTCAAACTACAAAAGCAAAAGATAGCTGCGTTTGAAATTTCTTATATCTTTACCACCAAACTAAATCATTTCAATAAATCATTTATATTTATTTTTGTTTTTAATTTCAGGTATTTGTTTAAAAATTCATTCATCTCATTTACCTGATTACTGATTACTACAAATTCGTACTGAAGCATCATTATGGAGAAAATACACTATTTTCAACAAAAACTCACTGCTCACCAAGAGCACAATAAATTCCCCAGTATTAAGTAATGTCTTACTTTACCTTATTAAAGATGGTAAATAATGTAGCAGAAAGAGTGGGAAGAAAGATAGAAGATCTTGTGGCACACTTGCAAACTTTAGTGGCATGAACCCATTCGATTCTCTTTTAGAAAGTGAAGGTGGACAGGGCACAGACATAAAAACATTCCAGACAGAAACTGGTCAGCATAGAGAACTGCAAAACACTCTCTAAAAATATCTTGCTTATTGATTCCAAATCAGTATTAAAACCCCTGGATGTGAACTTCACAGAAGATGTTTAAGCTTTCCTTTATAGCCCCAAATCCCTATCCCTCTTAACATAGGCATTTTTTGATATGGGAATCTAGCAATAAAAAAATGATAAGTTATAAAAATTGTACCAAATTCCAATAAAGAAACCTGACTGTGAAACATGGTAGAGGTGAGTGTTGGAGGTTGTTGTCAGAGACCATGTGCTATTGAGCTTCTTCAGCTGAGGTCATGGCAGGAAGATCATTAGTCAACTTATTAATGTTGCTTCCCGAGGTTCAGTCAAGGGAGGAACCTGAACCTACATCTGCCTTGGAAACGTAACATCTGATAGGTGAGAACTTCTAAAGATCTTGCTTATAAATCGTGATAAAATCCCTGAACACCCACACTCCAGTGTCATTCCCTTCCCCACATCCTGCCTTTCTGTGTTTATAATCCCTGTATGAATGAATTACTATTTGAGAAAAGATAAATTATAAAAAAAAATTTTAGATCTGGTTTTCTGTGTCTGTTTTAGCACAAAAAGCTGACATCACGTAAGTCCATTGTTGAAACAAAAGTGTTCTGCCAGCTCGAAGGTTTATAATGTTATTTTGTGCTCAAAACAATGGCAGCAAACCCATTCTTAGAATGTAAGTGTCCTGCAAGGGAATATAAATAAAAGATAAAAGTATCTCTCTGGGTTCCCTGAGGAACAAGCCTGACTGCATAGGGGTTGATGTCAAAAGTATCCTATCTCCAGGAAAAAGATATCGGGACGGGTATGGCCCTCATGCCTCACTGGACAACGACAGGCGGACCAGAGCCATTACAAGGTCCCCTTCAAATACTGGAGGTCAGGCCTCTATCCCCGCCTTCACAAGAATAGAATTGCCACAGCCCTTCTATACTTAGAGAAGGGAGGAGATGTCAGGGGAAGCCCTGTTTACACACTGTAGGCCTAAAATCAGCCATAGCCCTAAAATCAGCAATAGGCCTGTCATACATGTATACTAACACCAAGTCTTGGGTCTCAGTGGAAAAACAGTGAAACAGATGACTATAAGCTAATGTAAACAGGCAGCTTTTGTGAAAACTTACAAGCCTGAGTAGTCATAGACTTTGTAATAGGTAGCCTTGGCAGACAATACCAACTTAGATAAGGACAAGTGAGTCATAGGCAGAGTCATAGTGACTTGTCCCCTGAACCTTCACCCAGCCGATACCTGGTTCTGAAGATAACTGTATTCCCCCTGAACACCCACACTCCAGTGTCATTTTCTTCCCCACATCCTGCCTTTCTGTGTTTATAACCCCTGTGTGAATGAATTACGATTTGAGAAAAAAATAAATTATAAAAAAAAAGAATGTAAGTGTCCTGAAGTATGCCTTTTGCTCTTCAAAAGGACTTGCAATTGAAAGTTAAATGTAACCTTGAGAATTCTAACTCCTTAGCTACAGAAGACTATTCAAATCTATTTGTTTCTGTGGGCAGATGTGTCTTATTTTATTTTTTATTTTGTGTTTGTACATGGATGCATGTAGGAAGTAGGAGGGAGAAGGGGAAGATGAGAGAGATGGGTAGGGATTTGTTCACTATTTTAACTAGGAATTATTTGCAAAGTTTGTACTCAGAGGTTTCCAGAACATATATTTCTTAATTGTGGATAACAATTATTTGACATAAATATTCTATTAATATTTCCACTGGGAAATAATAGACATTAGAGTACATAAAAGGATTATTCATGGTAAGAAATCAAAAGATTATTTGCCCTCATGCCAAATAACTTTCTTTCCTTTTATCTTGAAGAAGAGGGTAAGTAAGTTTTCATTATGTTCATGGTAAGAAGCAGGAACCTGACACAGTGTGAGGTATAGTGGTGTAGAACTGAGTGTATCATAGATAAAGGAGCAATTCCCAGAGATAATCAGAATGGCATGAACCTGAGGGAACATGATAAATATGTAGAAGAACTAAGCATGAGAAAAAAGGACTCTGGTGTCATGTGTAAATAATGGCATACATAGGTTGGGATAAGAAAGATCAATATTGACTATGGAGCCTTGGGTATTCTTGGAACTCTGAATGTAATTATCAGCTTTGGTATTGACTAGGATATTTATGTCATTGAAGTATGAAGTTAGAAGTCCTCTTCTACACCATGCTGAAGATTATGTCCGTGCTTGAATATTCTGTTGACTTCTCTGGTAATAGGAAAGGAGGAAAGGGAGAGACAGTTCCAGCTTTCTATCCGTAGTCATGGTGTGCTGGAGAATTTTATGTCAACTTGACAGAAGCTAAAGTAATTTCAAAGGAAGGAACTGCAATTGAGAAAATGTCTTATGATCAGGCTGCAGGCAAGCCTGTAGGGCATTTTCTTAATTAGTGATTAATTGGGAGGGCCCTGTCTATTGTGGCTGGAGCCATCCCTGGGCTGGTGGTCCTGAGTTGTGTAAGAAAGCAGACAGAGCAAGCCACAGGGAACAAACCAGTACGCCAAACCTAGCTATGGCCTCAGCATCAGCCCCTGCTGCCAAGTTACTGCTCTGTTTCTGTCCTGGCTTCCTTCATTGATAGACTACATTGTGGAAATGAAAGCCAAATAGATTTTTTCCTGCTTAACTTGTTTTCATACCAACAATAACACTACAGAAAATCGTGGTTTCGTAACTCATTGACAGCACATACTTTACAACAAAAGTCCTGGTCTGCCTTACTACTACTATGGGGTAATTTTAGATCCTCCAGAGCAAAGGGTTGTACCTTTGTTTTTTGTTGGTTTCTGGAGATAAAATGATAACCAAGTATAGATTTTTAAATTGGATAATACCATAGGATTAATATCTTTTGTCCACAAAGGTAATCTTGGGGTAAAAAAAAACCCACAGTTTTTAAAATTAATTAATTACATCCCAAATGTTGCCCCCCTGTCCCCATCTTGCAGAGTTCCTCCCTGTCTCCCTTCCCCTTCACCTCTGAGAAGGCATCCCCACTGTGTCCCCCCATCCTTGTGCATCAAGTCTCTGCAGGATTAGGCACATCCTCTTCTACAGAGGCCAGCCATGACAGCCCTCGGCTACATGTGTCAAGGGCCTCAGACCAGCCTGTGTATGCTCTTTGGTTGGAGCCTCAGTCTCTGGGAGCTCCCAGAGGTCCAGGTCAGTTGACGCTGTTGGTCTTCTTCAAAACACTATTTCTTAATTGTAATTCTTACTCACTTAAAATTGGTAATGTTGTGATCCAGTGCCCAAAGCTGGTAAAAACAAATCACAACATGGGATGGAGACTTCAATATAAAAGCATAAAATGATTATGTCTAATGTCTAATGGGTCCTTTTGCTTTGTATAGCAGAGTGAATTGGGGAGAAATTTCAGAGATTAAGGGAATTATATTTTATTCTAGAGAAGAAAATCTGATTAATTCACTTAAGAGGACTTTGCAAAGCTGTTCAGTGACACAAATGGAAACCCAGCTGAAGCTCATGAGGGCTCCTGCTTCTATTTGCTTTCAGGCATTCTACTTGAAATGTTTTTGCCTTTGTGTATATAAGGCTTTATGTAAGCTGTGGCTGACATCGGGGCTTCATTAAAACCAAGAACAGTTTCTAGATTTTTCTGGTGACTTTTTAAAATAAGATTTACTTTTTTTTTGCAGTTATGCATTTATGTGTATGTGCACCTATGGGGGCAGGAAGAGTAAGTTGTATCTGCTGGATCTTACATCATGGACAGCGATAAGCCATCTATTCACATTGGATTCTCAAAACCAAACTTGAGTCCTCTGCATGAGCAGCAAGCATTGAGCCCAAAGTGTTTTAAACTTGCTGAATGGAATCATCCTGTCTCCTATTCACAGAATACATTTCTTTTGTTATGAACTTATTTCCAATCCCAAGAAAGATTTACTAGTGTGGCTTTAGGAACCATAAGACTAGGCATGTATTTATTCTTCTGGGTTACACTGCATGAAGCATAGTATGGGCTTTTGAAACATAATGAATTTTGAACTTGTGCTCACCAAATAAATCAGTCTCTTGATGGTGTTAAGAATCTGTGAGCTGCATGTGTGATAGGTCAGAAAACTATGGAGAACAAAAATGAGACACATTTCCAGCTATTCCCAGCTCCCTTTCTTGTTTCTTCTTGAGGACACCTTTCCTGTGTTCTTGAAGGCTTAGAGAATAGGGGATCTATGCCAGGTATTTTAATGACAACATATAGTTCTAGTAAACACATGTGTCTTAGCCAGGGTTTGTTTTCCTGCACAAAACATCATGATCAAGAAACAAGTCATGAAGGAAAGGGTTTATTCAGCTTACACTTCCACATTGCTGTTCATTATCAAAGGAAGTCAGGATGGGAACTCACACAGGTCAGGAATCTGGAGGCAAGAGTAGATGCAGAGGGCATGGGGGGATGCTGCTTGCTGGATTGTTTCCCCTGACTTGCTCAACTTGCTTTTAAAAAAATATATAGGTATATAGAACCCGGGACTACCAGCCCAGGGATGGCACTAGCCACAATGGCCCCTCTCCCCTTGATTATTAATTGAGAAAATGCCTTACAGCTGAATCTCATGGAGGCATTTCCTCAAGGGAGGCTCCTTTCACTGTGATAACTCCAGTTTGTGTCAAGTTGACACACAAAACCAGCCAGTCCAACATGCACTTCATTTGTTCCAGAGAAGAATGTTTTTGTCAATAGACCACTTTGTTGGTCAGCAATAATATTATGCAAATCCTCAGACATGTTTAATGAAAACTGTCTAAATCTGTGTGACTCTAAAACTATTTTTCCTCAGACTTGTCTCTGCTAAGATTTCCTGATGAGTTAGAATACTAGAATGTTAATGTTAGAATTTCATTAAAAAAAAACAAAACAAAACAAAACAAAAAAAAAACGAAGTTCTTAGGATGCCTAAAGCCAACAGAAATATTCCTGGTACTAAGTAATGTAGGTGCCGATATTATGGGTTTAGTAGGTCCTGTTCATGTTTTTGGTCATCATAGCAATGTAATGTTCCTTTGTGGGCTGAGAGTCTCACCTACACAACCCTCTCTTCTATTGTTGACTCCCAAGTGTCATACATCTTCAGCAAAAACAGCCCAGGTTACCTCAGAAGGAGCCTACATTGAGAATAGTAACCAAGCAGGGATGAGGGTGCAAGAAGCCAAGAGGGAGCTTCTAGTGTGGTGATCTCAGCAGGAGATGCCTGTGTGTACCTTTGATGGATGCTGTGCAGTATTCAGGTTAGCTGCAATATACCCACTTGAAAAGTGGATGCATACATAGAAAATTAGATGCCTTTTATTTTGAAATATGTTGTACACATATGTTTATGTGGATATGAAGTCTATTTGTAATGCTATAGTAAATGTCAATAGTACATTACTTAGGGGTAGAGAGGGAAGTGCTTTTAAATTTTTTTAGAGTATAATTTCAATTTGCTAGTTTTTAAGCAGCTATAAAAGTGGGAAATGGTTTTAAAAATTTTTTTATGACTTCTATGTGAGCAAAGTAGTTTTTGATGTGACTCTCAAGGATTTGAGGAAATATTAAAAATCATGATCAGGAATTGCCAGTAGCCAGCTCAATCATAAAATCAAACATAAAAGTCTATTTTCATGAAAGTGAGCTTAAGTTCCCCATTAAAGGAAAGAATTGAAAAGACTTCATTTGGAAGTTTTATATGAGTTCAATATTTAATGTACTTTCTATCACTTTTTTCTATTTTTTCAATATTGTTATGTTACATTTAAAAACATACCTTGTCAGGAAGATCTCTTCAGACACCCTAGATCTATTTCTGTTTACTCTAGTGAGTTTTTTAAAAAAATGGAAATGATTGAAAAACATTGCCACAGTTGACTGGATTTGATTCAGAAGGCATAATTTTACTTATTTTTATTTTTTAACTTAGTAAAGTTAAAAACAGGGGCTGTGCAGAGTAGTGAACACTGCACAGAGGTTTGACAAAAAGTTACACATTGTGTAAGGTAGTTCAGAATGTCTGCCTCCTTAAACTTTTCAGAGTTTAAATTTTGGCACTCAGTAATATTTATTCTCACTTTTTGAGACATATAGTACATAATCGCCACCTCTAGTCATATCACTGTTCAATAGTAAATCAGAAGTTCATATTTCTAACTAAAACTTGGTATCTATTGACCAAAGTTCCTCTGTGTCTCTTCCTACTCCGACGTTAAAATTTTGCTCAGTATTTGTGTCTTTAGTATCATATAATAAACGACCTTAGAGAATATTTGTACTATTATAGGAATAATTAATTGCATCTCTCGGGCATGGGTGGGAGAGGAGGTCCTTGGTCCTGTAAAGGCTGGATGCCCCAGTTTGGGGGAATTCGAGGACAGGGAGGTGGGAATGGGTGGGTGGGGGTACATCCTCATAGAAATAGGAGGAGGGGGGATGTGATGGGGGTTTCTGAAGGGGGGAATGGGAAAAGGGGATAACTTCTGAAATGTAACATCTGAAAATATCTAATAAAAAAATCACACACAAAAAATAATATTAAGGTGAGTAGATACCCATTCTTTCAGGGAATCTGTGCTATGCATCTTCCTGTGTTTTGATAAATTGCTTGCTTCTCCCTTATTGTTTGGGATGTAGACGCAGCCACCATGATAAGGAAGTGGATAAATAAGGAGAAATAATAAATACTCTCTTTGGAGAATGTAATTACAACTCCCAACTAGGTTTTATATATGGTTTAGAGATTTTTGTGGGAGTTTTTGTTTATTTTGATGAACTTTAATATAAATAATTGCAGATAGATTACAAACTTCATACCGATATTAACCATACCCAAAATTCATACAACTAATAGGGCGTTACTCACCTTTAAAGAGAGATCAACTAAGAATGTTGCAGAAAAATGAGTTTGGGTTTTAATTTTCTCTCCTTCTTATGTTCATTCTTTGAGAATTTCATACAATCGTTCTGACAGTCTCACTTCCCTCCCTCGACTCCTACCAGATTACCTCTACTTCCTACCTACTCCATTTTGTGTCCTTTATATTTATCCCATAAAGTGCAATTCATACTGCCCTACGAGCTAGAATGTGAGGCCATCTGCTAGAGAGCATGTCTGATCTTTCATTAGAAACACTCTTAAAAAAATAAACAAAATCCCTTGCTTCCTATCAGTCACCCGGGAGCTCCCCATTTTCACTCTCTCCTTCTGGGCTTTGTGCTTATCTACTGTCTTCACATTGGGGTTTTGTCTAGCTTGAGGCTGTGCAGATCTTATGCATAGCTGGTAGGACTTAATACATGCACTTGGTCTGCTATGTCCAGCAAACAGTTTTCTTGTTGTCATCTAGCACATCGGGTTCTAATAATCTTTCTAATCATTCTATCTATACTGATCCTTGAGTTATGGGTGTATATGATATGATATAGATGTCTCATTAAGGGCTGAGATTTCCAGGTTCTTATCCTCTTCACCTTATGCATGCTATAAGAGGAGAAAATTAACCATAAATCATTCCTTTGCTATTAGCTATTTGCTACTGGCCTTGAAAGATAGGCCCACTGGTGTAATAGTGGCACACATCTCTTGAGAATTTCTGATTAGATGTGGGGAAAAATTACAGGCCGCAGCAGTGGTGGTCCGGGGAGGTTTCCACACTGTGGCGGGTCCCACATGTGTAGTAGGAGGTCTTGGGTTCCAGGGGCCTGGAGACTTTGGTGGCAGCAGGCCCCAATAACACGAGGAAGTCCTTGGTTCCAAAAGGTTTATTGTCATGGCGGAAGGTGGATGAATCTAGAAGTACCCCCGTAAAACTCAGGGCAGTCCCGAGTTATATTGGGAGAGAGAAAGGGGGAGGATGGGGGAGGCATGCTTAATTTGCTCTGCCTTCTGGCCTTCATTAGTATGTAAATCCCTAGGACCTGAGGCCTATAGTCACACCCTCTACTTGTGCACTTTGGGTGGGGCTGTCTGGCCTATGTGACTGAACAATGTAATTCTATGGAGACTAGACTGCTTTTCAGGACCTTGGGTTCTGGGGACACGCTGCCCAGCCATGACCCAGAATACCCTTACGCAGTCCCACAATTAGATTCAAGGCTCACTTCTAAGTTGAAATCTGTACTAGCACTGTTTTTAGGGCCAAGAACCTGTGGATAGACAGGGCATTCTGTGGCCCTAGAGGAGAATATGCTGCTATGACTCTGCTAAATGATTCCTTATTGTATGAATTTGATCCCCAAATTTGCATGAGAATCCACATGTCTGCATGTAAGACACTGAAGGAACCTGCCCCCAGTTGGTTTTGACTGGTAAATAAAGTTGCCAGTGGCTAATGGCTGGGCAAGGAGACAGAGGCAGGACTTCATGGTTCACAGGCAAGAGACTGAGGAAGGAGAAGGAAAAGAGATAGCCACCATGCCAGGAAAGGAATAAATGCCATGCCTGAAGGGTGCCAGACAGAGAACATAGCCATCATATAGGTGCTGGGGAACTTGACCTGAGAGGACTACAGGTCTGGGTCAAGGGCAGCCAAGATCGAATATAGGTTTTAGTAAGTAATAACTCAGTAATATTGGAGGGGAGCATGTTAACCATGTGAAGGTTTGGAAGTAACCACTGAACTGTTGAAGGCATATTAAAATATAAAGACTCTCTCTGTGTGTGTGTGTGTCTTTCATTTGGGAACCCAGAAAATTGGGGTGGGTAGCAAGGAATGCCACCTCCATGGCCAGGATCAATTAGAGTAGCATTCATTAATTGGGGACTACAATACCTTATAACTTACTATTCTACCCACAAATTAGTGTATCTCTCCAACCTCAAAAGAGAAGCTTCTATTTGAAGTAGATGGTAATTAACCTGTAGTCCCATAACTGGGCAAGGTACAGAGAATAAGGGACTTGGTTACTGGTTTATCTTAATACATTTCTGTGTTAGAGAAATATAATTTCACCTAGTGCTTTTATTATCCTGAAAAGGTAAAGAAGCTTGCCTTTTCAGAAATAAAAATTCTGATTTGTGTTGTGGATTGTAATCACTCATACCATGAAGTGAAAAATTATTTAGATGCAATGATTTTCAAATCAGGAAACACTTTTTTCATTAAGATGATTTGAATTAGGGGCCAGTATCTTTGCAAATATTGGATAAGCTATACATATGTAGGTGTCTATATATACCACATGCACATATGTACAATGCATGCATTTGCAGAAATGTATATAATAGATGTTTATAGGTATAGTATAGAATAAACACAGGGCTTACATAGAGATACATGAAATTATTGCATAGAAGATGAATCCTTGAAGATCAAAGTAGAATAGTTCCTTAACTATATATAAATCTAAAGACAATATCATTACTTTTGTTCAAAATCAAGCCAGTGTACCAACAACAAAAGAAAGAAAAGAAAAGAAAAGGAAAAGAAAAGAAAAGAAAAGAAAAGAAAAGAAAAGAAAAGAAAAAAAAGAAAAGAAAAGAAAAGAAAAGCTCTACCATGTCTAGCACTGGGAGCTTTGTGATTCTAATCCTCAAGAGTAACAATGACAGTTTAACATGGATCCAATCTTAAAGGGGCAGATTCTGCATAGCATGGCAGTTATAGCTTGTAGATGGTTCTTTGTTCTTAGAAAGCATCTTTGAGAGGAGGGAGGGGAGAAGAGAGGGAAGAACAGAGGGAGGGAATATGAAAGGCTCTTACATGTTCTTATGATGACTCTTCTCTGGATATTGGTTTAGGCACTATGTTAAACTATTATCTGCACCTTTGGTCACAGATTATGTCAGAATGCCCATGTGAAGTCCATTTTGAGGAATTTGAATGTTTGTATATTTCTCCTCATCAAGATTGGTAACTTCTGCCATTGAAATAAATATAATTTTAGCAAATCACTCAAAAAAGTACCATAGATAAAGTTTACAATTTGAATAGATAACATAAAATTTCTGACTGGTATAGCTACAATTTGACCACATTCTCTAATGCATGAAAGTGAATGCTTAATTGTAAAATGGTAAGGAATGGGGAATTGGTACATGCATGTAAAAATGGACAGTCTAAGAAATCTTCTGGAAAACCCAGTATAGAACAAATACATCCTCTCCTTTCATGTGCTTTAAGATGGATCTAAGTTAATGATGTCCTACAGTTTAGACTTTTTTCTTTTTATTTTCAATTTGGTATTTTCAAGCATACTCTCTCCTGCTGTATATGTATGTGTGTGTGTGTGTGTGTGTGTGTGTGTGTATGTGTATGTGTGTGTATGTCTATAATGAATATATTCTTTTATGTACACAAAGGGATAATACATGATTATACTTAATTTTGTTGATAAAATGATGTAATTATTTTTCCTAAATTTTAATGGCTTCTAATAAACTATTATTATCCTCATTCACTTCTATATTTAATTTTCACAGCAACAAGCTTAAGAAATCCCCTAACATATCCACAATGTAGCTAAGAGGCAACTTTCAAGTGTTACAGTCTCAGAAAGGCTTCATCGTAGAGCAAGCTACATTTTTATGTTTCTAAGACATTGTTAAATCAGATCATGTATGATCACACTTTCTCTATGCTGGACATAAAAGTTTTGAAAAATTAAGGTTGTTACTCACAGAAACATTATACCTGAGTTGTAAGAGGTTGTATATTCGTTACTTACTTCATAGTTTTAATAAAATACCCAACAAAGGCAACTTAAGGAGAAGAGGTTTTTCTTTTTTCTCACAGTTTGAAGATGTAGGATCATCATGATGGGGAAGCCATGGGCATAGATGCTCTAGGCTGTTGGTCCATTTCATCTACAATCAAGAAGCCAAAGGAGTTGGATCTAGAGGCCATTTGCACATTGAATTTAAAATCAGGAAAGAGATGTAATACAATTCTAGTGCTTAACTTCTTCCAAAGGCCCAAGGCTATGTAACAGCCGTTCACAGCTAGAGTGGCTCTTCTCATATAATGTAGAAACCCTACAGTGGACATATGGAAAGGATTATCTCCCATGTGATTGTAGATCCTAACAAGCTAACTGTAGATTTCAGCCACCAAAAGTGATCACTTTTGAGATGCTCCAAATGCCCTGAGATAATGGGGGTTCCTTCTAGTGTAAGCCTGAACATGTTATTATCATGAACATTCCTACTTCTGATCAAGGACTACAGATTCTGTAAAGACAGTCTTGGCAGTCCTAATCAAAGTTACTCCTATGGCTATGACTAGATGAAATCCTCAAAACAAAATTTTAATATCTAACTTTATAACTATATTGTACAAGAAAAAGTCCTGAATCACTCATGAATCGGCTTTTCCTTTTATCTTCAAAGGCATATTTTTAAGGGGTAGCCTGAGTCTTTACCAATTATTCAATCTTAAATTTGGAATTAAGAATCAATAAAGGGTGTGCTCTTTTATTAATTTGTTTTTTACTAGTTTCCAAAGTATTTAAAATATTTCTATTTTGAGATGGAAATGATCCATCTTGAAGCTTCATACAATGTCTCATAGCAAGATGATACTTTAGAACACTCGAACTTTTGACGATTAATATTCCTTATAAAAACAGATTGCCTGAGCTTTTAGAGGGCAGCTAGTTTACTAAGCAAGCCTGACAAAGTTAAAATTCAACAAGCCTAAAATTACCCTCCCCTTTTGACTGCTACTTTTCCCATTATGAATGGTATAATGTGCTTCAAATGTATGTGCTCTAATAAATGAGAACACTAAAGACCTTTGCAAAGGGTAAAGTTTGTATCAGGATGTTTTCTGAGTCTAGACGTTGAAAGACTAGAGGGGACAGCATCTTTCTGACCAGTACTCCAAGTCTTACTTAGTTTATATTAGGTTTACTTTTCACATTAAAAAGACAGGATTTATTTCCAGGAAAGTAATCATTTAATTCATTTTCATTGATTGTAACGGATAGCCCGTTATTACTCTCCAAGTTGTTTCAGACCATGTATTTAAAATTCACTCTTCCACCTTCTTTCTCCTAACATGTTTCATGATAGAGGAAAATTAGGAGATAAAAAGAGGAAATCATCATTTTCCTAAAAGACTTAGAGTAATGAGTAAGATTTACTAGTATGCCTGCAACCATAACCTACTTCCCTTGATGTTTTTGTCTGTTCTTCATGATTGGGGAGCAAACTCAGGGTCTTATACCTGCTAGGTAAGCACTCCATTAATGAGATATGCCATCAACTCCCTGATATTTTGAGATATATATTTTTTGAAAGAAAAAAAAGAAAGAGAAATCCCTAAACTCTAAAATGGTCTAATCGCTTAAGATATTTATTTATAAATATCCAACACCCCCCCACACACACATTCACACATACACCTTTGCTTGGTAAACATTAATTTTCTAATGACTAACATGAAATATTCTCCAACAATGTAAGTCACTTGTTAAAGCTTCTATTTAATTTAATTTTTACCACTACATCTCCATAGTTCAAATTCCTGGCTATCAAATTAAAATTTCCTTCTGAAAACTGTAGAAATACTATTATACCTTACACTATTCTGCTTGGTTATTATCCCCAGCAGCTATTGACTCCCACAGGAAGTGAGGACATTATGAAATTTTTTTCCTTGCACATTTCCAATAGGAGAAAAAAATTAGTTCTAAAAGAGAAGTGAAAACATAATTATAAAATGGGAACTTTCTGCATTACTTTCACATACTAGAGCAGAGGGAACATAGAGCAAACTCAGTGATGTGCAATTTTGCTTTGCTTATTGCCAAAGAAAATGAAGTTGTACTAAGTTTATTAAAATTGGGGTAAACAAGCAAAGTTAATAAGAACTTTTGAGGAAGACATTGTCTTAACCTTCATCTTCCTTATCCAACACCACATTTAGTAGACAGACCCTTCCACCTCTCTCTCATATACACATGTACATATAGTTAGGTGTTAAAAATACATCTGACGAAAACTATATGGCTTTGGTCTCTTCAGCAAATATATTGGAAAACAACGAGTACAAATGATGCCTCACAAGGAACTGTATTTTACCCAATGGTTTGTGAACTCTCCAAACATATATCAGACTTGGTACTCTGAAAAGGTTCCATTGCATAAAGTTTTAATGGGTTAAAGAAGAGATTAGATGTGTCTCTAGGTAGATGGATCCATAATCAGTCATTGACAGACAATTTGAGGTTTAGAGATAATAGTCATGTGAAGGGTATGTGACAACAGGAGGAAAGCCTTTGAGTATACATCTATTGTTCTTACTGTAAACAGAATTTCTCAGTGTTTTCATTCCCTAGTAAATTTTATGTATCTGATTTTAGCATGGTACCCAGGAAACACAGCTCAGGCTAATCATGAATGGCAGTAGATAATCCTTCCCTAATGGGAGAATAACAAATTAAACAGTAATGTTTCAGGAAAGAGGGAAAATATGTCCTATAGCTCACATTGTATGAAGAGTGGGTTTAATATTATATTCCCTGTTCTCCTGTTCTCTATTAGTGTTATGCATAATTATGTGAAGACTTAAGACATAGCAAACATAAAGCAAAAGGAATTGTGTAAAATGGCTGACGTAATTTTGACTATCACATGCCTGTTACATTGCCTGTTTTACAAAATTAGAGGATAAAGCAGACAGGTTGCTAAAATTCTTAAGTTCACTGTTCCTTCATCTGCAACTTCTGTATTTCTTCTCAGCTACCTTTGGGCAGGAATTTTTGCAGTGAATGAATTTGCATCAAATTGTACACAATAAGTAATGCCTAATAGTTGGTAAAACATTTTCCTCCTGAATGTCCATGAGGATATTTTGTGGAAGATGTGACATTTGTTCTCATGGCCACTTGAAAGATTGTCCATTCCCAAACAAGTTGAAACTATCTAATCCAAGAAGGGTTTAAATAGACAAAATTTGGAAGGAGAGTAAATTTTGAGTCTTTGACTGAGCTGGAACATCCATTTTCTCTTATATTTACACAGCAGTGTTCTTGGTTCTTAGCTTTCACACTAGAACATGAACTCACAATAGCTGCCTGCCTGGTTCTCAAGCCTATGGCTTTGAACAGGAAACTTATTGTGGACTTCCCAGGGTCTCTCAGCTTGTTATAATGTTAGGCAAACATTTTGGTATAATAATTACAATATGCCTTGTTACTTTGTTCACTCAGAATATTTTTAATGATATTAAATTAATTTAAAACAAGAAAGCCACATATTAAATCCAGGAAATGAAAGAATATGGCATACCAAACTAAAAGAAATGAATATTATGTAAATACTGATGGATAATTTAAAATATAGATAGATACATAGAAAGGCTTTATTATGTGGTTTAGATGTTTAATTTCATTAGTGGAGAGTGTGGCAAACAGCTTTTAATGAAAGTAACGAGGTTCCATTATTATTCGGTGACTCTCTGCTCTCTTGCCTGTATTCTGTTCTTCCTCCTGATCGCATGTTACCTTTCTTGGCTTCTTTTATGAATTACACATTATACATACACACATACATATTACATATAAACAATGTATATAGACTAGGTTTCAACATATGAAAGAGAACGTGTAGTTGCTTACTTTCTGAGATTGGGTGATCTCTCTTAATGTTATGAAACTCTATCCACTTGCCTGCAAATTTTTCAATTTCACTTTTGCTTAGAGCTGAATAATATTTCCTTTTAAACGTGTACCTGATTTTCATTATCTATTCCTCTGTTGATGGTTAAGTAGGTTGGTTCTATGTCCTTACTCTAGAATGGCTAGGAGCATGGCTATTAAGATATCATTGTAGTTGGATATAGAGTTCTCTGGCTCGTGCCGAGAATTCGAAACACCAGGGTACTGTGGTAATTCCACTTTACATTTTGAGGGCCCTCTAAACTGGTTGTCATGGGGGCTTTATTGTCATTCTCACTGGCCCTGAATAACACTTCTTTTCCTCCGATATTTGTTAAGTTTCTTGATGATAGCTATTATGACTGGAAATGCGGTGATGGTGCCTGACAACTTTAAATGACAAGGCCATGTTGATCCATCATTAAGAAAACACAAAATTTGCTTTATCAGCATTGTGCTTAAACTTGTCTGTGATTATCTGTCGCTCCCTGATCTGACCAGCAGACAGAAGGCGACTAACACGGAGTTCTTCTCAACACAGTTTATTCAGGAACCTTTACATTCAGCAAAAAGCCCTCAAGCCTCTCCTACACCGCCCTTAAATCCCTCTGCCTTCTCCAATCAGAGCCTACCACGTAGCAGATGGCCTGATTATGCGTAGCAGTGAGCCTGTGCAATATTGCCTGTGGGCGTGGCTTCTTCAGGGGCGTATGAGGAAGTCAGGTGTTAGCCCCAGGCGCCATTTTGGAATGGCGATTCAAACTGCGTCCTACAATTATCTCTACCTTCATGTTTCACTGAAGCTTAAATAAAATTTTAATACAGATACATCTTTTTATGTACCATCATCAATCAGATACCTATCGTCTTAGCTATCGTCTTTAATTTGTCTTTTCTAATAGCTAATGTACCTACTACCTATCTACCTTTCTATCTTCTGTCAATCATGTGTCAGGGTTAATTAAGTGTCTATCATCTATAGTCTTTCAACCCTCTAACTACATATCATTCTTTCTGTGCACTGTAATCCTATACTCTTCAAGTCTCTATACTTTAACAGACTAGAGTGACCACTGTAGGTAGAGTTAGGGCTGTTTCAATGCTAGAGCAACCTGATGCCATCACCTTCATTGATTTCTGGGTTTGGTAACCCAGTGCAAAGTAATTGTTATTGTCTCTTCTTGAACAGAAAAATATTCCAGCCTAAGTTTTCAGATTGCCATTATTTCCCAGTGGCATTCAGATCCATTACCTCTCCTTAATTGTGATAGGTTATAAAGAAAGGATATGTAGCATTCATATGATCAGAGATAATTACTTGCTTTAAGCTCCCAAGTCATAACATTAAAACACATCCATACTATCTTAGTTTAGTATTTGACTTAATGACACTATTATACAATTAAAAAGTCATTGTAGAAAACTATTCAATGAAAGCTAAGACTCTCTCCCACCTTGAGACATCTGCTCTCCTTTAGGATGCATTTTTAAAAATAGATGTCTTATATATTGCTAGAAGGCATATCTACATAGGCTGTAGGCATGCATAATAAAGAAAACCTTATGATATATAGTGCAGATACGATACATATTTTACAATGAAGTACAAAGAGAAACATAATAAACTATTCTGCATACTGTGTTCTAATATTTATTCTTACTTTTCACCCTTTTATGAGCAGTTCTACGAATTTTGAAAAATGCCCAGTCATAAAATTACCACAGCTTAAAAATACAGAAAATTCAATCTGTTTACTTTCTCCAGATACACTCCCACATGCTATCATGTGAAGTCTAATCTTTGCTGAACCCTGACCTTCTGTCTCTAAGTAAGCATTTATTACACTGATGCCTTTATAAAAAGAGGTGTTAAGACATTCACACACACACGCACACACTCACACACATATACATAGTCACATAAAAATACAAACACACAAATTCACTCACAAATACACAAGCATACACACACAGACAGCATGCAAACACACACACGCGCGCGCACACACATTTCTACTGGCCATCTAGAAGCTAAGGAAGAAGCCCAGAAGGATTACTTTGATCTTGGATTTATAAGCTCCACAACAGCAGGACAATACATTTTTGTTTGTTTAATGTACCTTGTCTAATTCCCAAGCTGTGATAAAATATTTCTCTTCTCTGATGCATCTAGACTGTGATATTTTCTTATGGTAACCTTAGCAACCTCTTGCAATTGGTTACTATGTGGTAGTGTCTGACCTCCAAGCCTGAATTTCTGGTATAATATTGCCGATTTTAAAAAATCTCATGGTAAAATAGTGACAACTCTTCTGGTTATGATACCAAGCAAACAATAAAAAGATACTGACAGCTACAAAAGTTTAATACTGTATTACTGACCATTGTTGCCATGTAGATCATGTCACAAACATCTACTGGGTCTCCCTGTAAAGTCTCTACTGAGATTAAGGAAGTCCAATGTACACATCAACTGGGATTTATCATTGTAGGCTAGCTCAAGATATACTGCCTTTGAAACAAGCAGCCATAGAAAGGTATTCCTGTTTCTGATGTAGAAGCATGGATGCGTATCATACAATCATGAGATCTAGAGAGATGGATCTAGACTGACCTAGACAGATCTAGACTTATCTGCAGCAGTCAAGAGCTCTTACTGCTCTTATAGAGAACTGGAGTTTGGTACCTAGCACCCATATCCGGTGGTGCACAAACTGCCTGCTCCAGGGAAGTCTGACACCTCTGTCCTCTGTGAGTACTAGAAATCATATACCTACACAAATAATCTTGATGATGTTAGTATTATTAATAAATACTTTGAAAATAAAGAAAGGTATTTAGTCTAATAAAGTGTTTTTGAGCACTGGGTGATGTTAGAGCTGACAATCCTTAGCGGAAGCATTGTTCTAGCAGACTTAAGCAGGGAACAAATTGTGACATTAGTGCAATGGTGTGAACATGAACATAAAAACATGCTGAGTAAAGCAGCACAAAAACAAATTTTCCTGATTGCAAATCATTTTCACTTACAAGATATTAAGTAGGAGGTAAGAAGTCTAGGGAATCAAGGGGGAGGTGGGTACCAACCTACCCAGAGCCTCGTAAGCCACACTGAAGTTGTTAAATCTTGCAAATAGAAAGTAACAGTCAAAAGACAAGTCTTAAGAAGATCCTAAGCATCGAGTCCACAGTGATGTCAAGGACATATAGGAATGAGTCAATACTGGAAGCAGAAAGTCCTACTAGGAGGTCACTGTGATAATTCAGAAAGAATACAATGACATGTGGAAGCAAGAGCATTTCCATGGGGAGAAAAAATAAGAAATACGTAGAAGTAGAATGTAAACTCCTCTGTGTATCAACTCTGTTCTCTGTTCATGTGGAATTAGGTAGTGATTAATTCAGGATTCACAGAAAAGGTAGTGGGAGTTAGTGCTCATCTCTCTGCACAGGCTGAGTAGGAGCATGAGTGGTCAAGTGCTTTGAAGATTTTTGCTATCATTATTTAAAGATTAAACATTTCATGGGGCAATTGGAGTAACAAGTTAAAGATGATGCTTACATTTTAACGTGGGACTAGGTAGAGTATAATACATCCTATTGATGTGAAATTAAATCATGTGTTTGCACTGTGTGTACACATACATGTGTATTTTGGTGAATATTTTCATCTTTGTTACTTTGTGGTAGGAACTGGAAGAAACACAGAATATTTTGTTAGCTATAGTTAAACATAGAACCTAATTGAAGGCTAGAGAATCATGTTTTAAAAATGATTTGCTCATTGGTATTAGTTTAAAAAGTTAGAAAACTAAGGATGAAAGAAAACATGAAAGATATATTTAATGTTTCAAGAGTCCTTTAAATTTCTTAAAATAGTTAAAGACAGGAATGAAGCATTTCTGTCCTCTGGTAGTTTATATTAAGGAAGATAATTAATTTCCCCTAGGCTCAGTTTTTCCACATCCAAAATGTAAGTTTATAACCTGCCTTTCAGTTTTATCTCAAAAATGTGAGTCAGATTATTACAGAGTCTAAACTTTTCTATATTCTTGTTAGGTATTCCTTGACACTTAGTGAATACTTCAGTAATAATACATGGTGGTGCTAATGACATATTTAAGTCTTTCTATAAACTCTAAAAGTATTTTTGAAGCTACCTGTTCAAAGTTTCAATATATATATATAAATATATATATATATATATATATATATATATATATTTAATTAAAACCAGTGAGTCAGAAAAACAAATCAGAATACCCAAAGCACTCAATATAATTCAGTTTTATGGCATCCAGTCTTTAGCTAAACAATGAGAATGTGACTTGATTTTACTCACGAGAACTCTGTCTCCTTGGATTCCTACAAAGTTGCTACTGTCTCTTTTCTCTATGACTGTGTACCCTCTCACATACCACATGTGTTGGACCATCTAGAGGGTCCCTAGTTATCTTCTGCATCTTGACTATGTTCTAAGCATCAAAATCCTCCTGGGATTCTGGGACCTTTCCCATCAATCATCATTTGCTCCTTTACACAATGCTTTTCAACTGGCATCCACAGAAAATAAAAGTAATTCCAGTCTGACAATGGTAACTTGGTTTGTATGTTCTTATTTATTTTAATTTGTATGCTTCATGAATTAATTGTTCTCAATTTTAATGTCTATAGTACACTAATATCAATAAGGTACATAGAAGAATATAGAAGCACTGTATTTGTCCAATTATTTTAATCTTGACAAAGTTTTTTAAAGATTATAAAGAGGAATGATTGTCTTATAGTTCGTGGTGTACAGTTAAAGGTTTTACGTCTTTCTTCCTGTCTATTTTAGTATGTCTATTGGTGTTGTCCTTATTCTGGTAATATGTAAACAGTTATTTTGATGAGACTTTATAGGTGTACCTTCTAACATTCCTAAGAGACACAATCTCATAGCAAATTCACTTTTCTTCTGCACCTTACACTTATCTGCCTCTTCTTCAGTCTTGTTCCCTGAGCCTTATGTACAGGTGCATTTTAGACATGCATTCTCTGTGAATGTACTTCTCAGCTCTACATTTTGATTGTGTTTTTCTGTAATGTTGCAAAGAGAAGTTTCCTTGATGAGTGGCCAAGACTACACTTATCTATGGGTATAAGGACAAATATATAAAACACATTAGCGATTACTCTGATTTATTAAAGTGAATTGTCCTCTAAGATCCATGACTTCACTAGCCCTAGTATTTGGCTAAATTGTCAGTACCAGATATTTCCTCTTTTTGAACAGATATTAAGGCTAGTTAGAGAGGCGATGGGTTACTGCCAAGGATTGTATGCCATTACAGAAACCCGATTGTTACCTGCCCTGTCCGTCTTTGTTGTGGTTCATAATAGTGTCATAGCTGGATAGGAGTGATGACTGCTTCTTGTGTTGAAAGCTTACATGGTACCTGGTAAGATTGGAGGTAGTCTTCAGGGAGGAAACATTCATGTCAGTTTCAGCTTAGAGGCTTCTGGGCCTTACATCTGAATTGTTTGCTACCTTCACTATTAGGAAATAAAGGAATTATTTATATTTACTGATACTATAAATCAATACAAGGAATGAAGTATAATATATATTTGCTTGATTAATTAAGAGTAATAAATTAATACATGTGAACTTAGTCATCTAATGACTTAGGTGGAAAAAAGCCTGAAATTAAAAATGTTAATCACAACATGATTAATGATGACTTCTTGGATATGAGTGTGTGCCTACTGTAATCCTAGGAATTAATTATTTCAGCATACGGACGGATTGAAAGATTCTGATATGTGGGAGACTTAGTCTATAAATTTTTTCTTTGAGCAATCCATTACTTGAATATTACTTGAATAATCAATGTATTATTTAATAAGTAATCCACTTCTCTCCCTCCTGCCCTCTGCTTTTCTCCTCCTTTGTTTAGCTCCTTTTCTTCTTTTCATCCTCCTTCTCTTTTTGTTTTGCTGGACAAGGTTTTTATACTTTCTGCGTAAATGCTCTAACACTGTTCTATATCTCTAGACAAAAGTTCATGACATAGATAAATGTAAAAGAGAATCTTAATGATGGTGGTATTAGTGTTCTGAAGGAATGATCCCACAGCAGAGAATATTTTATGCTTTCTTAGAGAGGTTACTAATATCTTCATAATGTGTAGGTGTCATTTCTGAAGACTTGAATAATTATAGTTCAAACTGCCTGCTGCATTAAATGATATCTTAAGTATAATTAAGAATATTCTTAGGAAACAATATTCTAACAGACTACCAGTGATCATTAATGGTAGGTTCAAGCTTTACACAACAACTTTCCTTGATTTGAACAGTAGATACTTCCTCAGAGGAAGACTAGAGCATCAAAGTCTGATTTACTGGACTAAAATCAAGGATTAAAGGGGTCAATCTCTGGAAGAAATGTGTTATTACTTCTCAGTTTCTGGCAACTTTAGAGCTCATTGCTTGCAGTCTTATCCTCTCATTTCTTTTGTGTATCCAACATAATATACTGTTTTTTCCCACACTGTGTGTCAAGTCTTTCTGTCTGACTTTCTCTAAAGAAAACCTGTGGTTACACTTTAGGCCTATCTGAATAGTTTGAAACATATCCACAACATATATTTCTCTGAGAAAAAAAATGACATTTATAGTTTCCAGGACATGAAAATGTTGGGTGGCTATGCAAAAGGAAAAATGTTAACAATAGAAGGTTAAACAATGGGACATCTTATTTCCCAGATTTAAACATTTTACTTTTGTCATTAACTTTACTGATCAGTTTAGTGTCATTGATGAGGGGTGACTACAAGGAATCATTGGGCAGCTTCACAAAAACATAAACACTCAGATCCAACCTCAAAGTATAATTTATAAATATCATGACTGAGTATTGACATTTTACAAATTTCCTCAAGTGTTTCCAGCATGATATAGCATAGTTAGGAGTCACTGTGGTAAAAGGGTAAATATTTCAGTTCTGTCCCTTCTCTGACATTAGCATCAGATTGTGGTAGCTTAGGCTAGGGTGTTACTATAAAGATGGAGAAGTATAGATAGACTTTAAACATATAGAGGAGAAGAAGGAGTTATGGATAATCCATTAAGAGATGTGTACTGCTCTAGAAGAGTACCCAGGTTTGGTTCCTGGCATCTAACATGTAGGAAGTCTCACATTCAATTTTATGTTATCAAAAATAAAAATTAATTTAAAAATATAGGAGATACAAGTAATGTGGCTGTTGTGGATTGTGTGAGGAAAATCAAGAATTATTACTAATATTGGTGTTTTCTGCAAGAGGATGAATGACAAGCCATTTACTATGATGAGATATTCTGGAAGAGAGACTGGGGAAAGAAAGCAGAGTTAGTTTAATCTTATTTGCTTTGATGATATTCTGAGTTACTTAAAAGGAATTTTAAATTGATATTCAGATATGTAATAGGCTAGAAAAGAAGCTTAGGCCGAAAATGGGTATTTATGAGTCTTCTGCATACAAACAATAATTAAATTTGCAAATCAAGGAGGTTATTTAGGAACACCATATGGAGAATATGTGTGAGTTCTGGATGTCTTGAGGAATCCTGCTCCTTAGCAGCCTAGGCAGAAAAGGACAAGCATGCACATTTGACAGCAATGATTTGAGTTTGGGGTGGGCCAGAGGGATTAACAATGGATCTCCTCAAAATGTGTTTTAATTAAAGGGTAATACTCAAGAGGTTTGAATGATTAAGAGAGATCAGATGAGAAAAACCCATAAGCTTTGATTTTATTGAGATCATGGACAAGCCTCCAAAAATAGTATTACAGAGGGAAGTAACCAATGACTTATGCACAAAGTACTGAAGAGTGGATGGGAAATGAAAGACATGCAAAGTACAAAGAATATTATGAGAAATACGGTTCTGAAGAGGGAGGGAGGGACCAAGGGAAGAAAAGAAAAGAGAGAGAGAGAGATGCTTGGAATGTAACACTTTGTTATTTTTATCTACTTACTGTTTTAATATGCTAGAATGAGAACTCTTGATGGCACTGAGAAAGAACTAGTAGAAATGACTTTAAAACTAATAGGTATATGCTTCTAAAAACAGGAGAAAGTAGGATCGCCTTGAATAAAAGAAAAAAATTCTTGTCTGAACCTGGACTGAGGAAATTGGATACAGTAATGTATGCTCAGCTTCACACTCCCTCAAATGGTGTGTGTTCTTTTTATGGAGCTAGAGAGCATTGCATGTGCTGGGAAAACTGTGAGACAGTCAGAATTTAGGTGGAGAGGAGGTTAGAGCAAGCACTGTGAGATGCTTATAGAGAGTTATTTGTGCAGAGAACACTAGTTGGAAATCTTACATCCATTGAAGCCTTTAATTAAAGTCATTTTTTTACTTGTTTGCTTTGTTTTTTAGATAAAATCTTGTATTGTTTAATCTTATAGTACTTGAATTGCTCAAGGCACAGAATTAAATCACCCCAGAATTTCAGGGAAAGGGAAGTTAGACATTTATAAGATCGCTGTTAACATAGCACAGAGAGCGACCTGGTAGACTACATCCTCCACAGTGATGTGGATGTGGTGGGAATGTGCATTCAGCACTTTTCTGTTCCCCTCCAAGTTTGGATTTTTTTTAGCCTGAAAATTCAAAGAGATGATGACCAGAATCTGAGCCTGGTTAAAATAGACAGTGAAGAAACTATGACCCTGATGGTTTGCATTCCTCGTTCCACATGTGGAATCCCATTCTTTAGCATTCTAGTGATTTTTAATTTAATTTATTTAAATTCTTTGTGATATTTTTAGTTGCACATACATAATCTTGTCAAATATTTATGACTTTTCAAAGTGTAGTCTTAAGTCTACCAATGCAAAATTTCTCTGTATTAATATTTCCATATTTTGTTTTATTTCTCACTGACTTCTTTTAATTAGTTGTTTCAGTGAAAATACACACACACACACACACACACACACACACACACACTCGATTCTTTGCCTCTGCACTAGGGACATGCTAGTCTCCATTCAGTTCTGAGGCTCAGGGCAGGAGGCTAATGAGGAAAGACCTATTAGAGCTACTCACCTCACTAGCATCACACCAACACTTCCGTCCTACTCTACTCCACACCATGATGAACTTCATCAGATCATTAATCTCACAGGGGGAAATTGTGACAAATGGTTACAGATAATTATAATATGGAAGGAAATACAGCTCTATACTTTCTTGATTGCATTGTTTTTATAAAACGTGGAAGACATCTTCTTATTAGTACGTGGTTTCCAAATAGCCTTTTCAACTACCCAATCTCTACACTGCTAAGTTTTGAGTTAGGGAAAAAACTATAGTGACATTAACCTTCTGTTTTCTGATGTGAAGTTTGAGGCTTATCTATCAAAGCATGACATATTCAGAACAAACACCTATTTTGTTTTCAGCATTCTGGTGCTTAGACTCATGAGATTTGCAGAACCTAATGTAAGTGGCATGTGCAAGGGATAGTGAACTCCAGGCGAGAGTAATAAACATCCCAGTTTTATGACCAATCCTGACTCCACCCAACCATTTCTTTCAGTCATTCTTATTTCCAGTTGTCCATCAACTTCTCTTACTCATTTCAGAAGCAAGAGCCCAACAACCCAGGTCATACCCTATTCCCTACAACAGTCTAGACTCATTCAAATTGATTAATCCCAAGCCTGCCTTCCCTGCCTTGTCCTCTCTTTCTGATACTGCTCCAATAAAAGTTTCTGAGTATTCCTTAGCCTCCTGTCTCTGACTGAATCTGAGAATTCCCAGCATTGCTCCCTGTAGTGAACTGACCCTTTCCTTTTGGGAATTGTGAATTCAAAAGTTGGGTTTTCAGTAGTAGGCCTCTATTGATTTGTTAGCTTTATACAGTCTCTATCCGTTCCCAGTATTTTAAAACAGTGATGTGTTTTGAATGTGTCAAAGACATTTAGAACTCAGATTCAGATACTTTGCATTTTTCTATTCATCTTCACTGTGATGGTGAAACAAAAGGACAAGCGAATCTACTGTGCACTGGGTTAATTCTAAGTGTATATTTGAAACATTATAATATGGTGGGTAATAGACAATATTAAATATATGCTGAAAGATAATTCACATATGAGGGGAGATAAAATAAGCAATTTAATACATTTATGAATATATGTTTACAAATAGTGATAAGTACTGAAGGTAAAATAAATAATCTAGCACATGGCTTTTATACTTTAGTTGGAGATAGATTTTCAGAGGAACTAATATCTCAGCTCTGACCAGAAGAAGGAGAATAATACAGGAGTGCAGAAGTCCTTAGGTGTGGTATTGATTTCTGTAGGAAAGAAACAAGAAAGTATAATGAAGGGGAAGTCATATAACATGAAAATTGAAGAAGCAAAAAAGTCAGATTATTTCAGGACCTTGTGAAATACAGACTGTGAATTCCTTTAACAGGGTGACGGAGAGCTAACAAAGGCTTTTTACCAAGGGAGTGACAGGATTCCTTTACTGTATCTCAATCTTTAGCTGCCACGGAAATTGACAGAAGGACATTAGAGTAGAGAAAAGACAGAAGATAAGAAGGTACGCGATGGATTGGAGTAGATGCAGTGATAGACTTTATGGCTCAGGTGATGCCTGTAAAGGTAGAGAGAATCAGACAGCTTTATCACACATTTTCGTGATGGATCTATTGCATATGTGTGGTGACAGTGGTAGGCACAAAAGTTAGAAATCAGAAGAACCAAGAGAAACTTCAAGAGCTCTAGCTTAAACAGGAATTTAAATAATAGGGTAACAAGAGCTTGGGGAGGTGTGTGTGTGTGTGTGTGTGTGTATGTGTGTGTATGTGTGTGCATGTGTGTGTGTGGTGTATGTGTTAATGAGTGTGTTCATGTGTGTGTGTATGTGTGTGGTGTGTAAGTATATGATAAAATGAATGGCAAGGAATGGAATACAGTTTCAAGAGGACAATTGTTAAATTTACATGCTCCTGAGTTCTTTGAGCAGAGAATACTCAAAGGTGCTCACTTGTTAATCCACACTTGCAGAATCAGAAGGTTCAGCTGAAGGAAGATTTGAATCTGTAATGTACAGAGATGCCACTGAACAGTAAATGAAGAAAGAATGAATCTGGGGAATCTAAAAATTGATTAGCATGGCCCTGCTTCTTCCCTAGAATCTGTAGCATCTTTAGCTGCAGATGGTAAAGACCAACAAATAACTAGAAAGAGAGTAGTAGAGGAGACAAAGCAGAAAGTAAGACATGGAACATGCAGGTGATATTAGAAAATGAGAATGGTCATTATTCAAATAGGGTCATGAGATAAGCAGCTGGTAAGGGGTGTGGTTGTCAGCTTAACACAATCTCACATCACCAGAGGAGGGCACATCTAGGGACTGCCTAGATCATGTTGGGCATTCCTATCAGGAATTTTCTTACTTGTGTTAGTTGAGGTTGGAAAGCCTGCCTTGAATGTAGGTGACACCATGTCATGGGGTTAGACCCTGCAAGGATGGAAAGGAGAGAATGAGCTGAGCACTAACAAGCACACATGATTTGTTTCTCTGTAGTCATAAAGGTCAATGAGTTGTCAAGAGTTCATCAGTCCTTGCCTCTTTGACCTTTCTGCAATGGTAGTCTGTGGTCTGAACTTGTGAATCATATTAACTTCCTCTCCCTTCATTTGCTTTTGTTGGGATATTTTTCACAATATTAGGAAAGGAGGTTCTTTACAATATACCGAAATAGACCCACTTTACAGCTTCAATTGACTTTAAACATGATTTTGATTTAAAAAAATGCTTTTGCTACTGGAGGAGAAGTGGAAATTAGCATGGCTCTTCCAGGTCTACATTATAGTAACCATGGAGCCTACATCATAATCCAGCCATTGCTTTGTGCCAAAATGGTGATAGCCATTGCTAAATGTGGTGGAGCCAGTAAGCATTTGCCACTCTTCTTGTTGTTGAAACTAACATATGTGACAGAAGTAACTTATGGAAATCGTTTATTTTGGTTCATAATCTAAACGACCACAATCAATCAAAGAGTTGGATGCTAGCTTGGATTGGTCATGTATATAGAAGCATGAAGTTGAACAAGAAACAGTGAATGTGCACCAGTAACAGAACTAGCCTATAAACCTTAAACATCCTTTGCAATATACTGTCGACCAACAAGGTCCCAAGTCCAAAATGTTCCATAACCTCTCCAAATATCATTCATAAACAGTTGGAGACTCACGTTCAAATATATAAGCCTGTGGGGAGTGGGACATTTCATATTTAAGCTGTCATACATTTTTGCCTCAGTTCCTGAAATACTATATGGATCATAGCCCACCTGTCAACTGCCAGAAGCACCCTAGTTTGTATGTAAAGAGATCATGGATCAGTTTCATGTGATTTTATATATGTGGGAGCTGATGTGTATTTACTATGCTTATAATTTTATTTCTCTTTTACATTATCTCTTTATAGAGGAAAAAGATGTAAAGGTAATGGTAACAGCAGTAATTAATTTAGAGTGGGGATCTACTGA
This sequence comes from Grammomys surdaster, assembly GCF_004785775.1. Lineage (NCBI taxonomy): Eukaryota > Metazoa > Chordata > Mammalia > Rodentia > Muridae > Grammomys > Grammomys surdaster. The sequence goes on along the minus strand of NW_021604684.1, from coordinate 371,086 downwards.
GAATAATTAATTGAGCCACAGTAAAAACCCGGCCATGTGATTCCCACATGCCAGCGCCTGAAAGATGAAGGCAGGAAGATCAGAAATTCTGATGGCTAAGCTTGGCCACCCAGCAAGCTTGGAACCATCTTTTTTGCATGAAAGTGTTTCAAAAGTAAATAAAAATTAATAAATACATTAATTAGTTTAAAAACGGAACCACTAAAAAACACAACCATTATACTCACATGCAGGCTTTTTGTACTCCAGTTGTCCAGAAGAAGCAATCTGAGCCAAGTCCTTCTCTTATTAAAATTGAGACAATAATTGGTAACGCAAAATTAATAAGAACTCCAGTTAGAACTTAAGCGAGGGATCGGTGGTAATGTGTGATGAGACTGCAAGTTCCTGGCAGAATATGGCCTTGGTGTTCATCTTTACGGGATTGCTACCACTCAGAAGGCTCTCGAAGTCACACTGGAGAGGAACAAAAGGAGCAAGTTCAAACCCACCCACCTATGCTCCCAGGCCTACAAAAGAGCTTCTGATGAAGACTGGCCATGACAGTGGGACGAAAGCAAGGGTGAGTAGTCCATGTGTACACTGGGGCAGAGCAGAACTGAAGGACTCTCATGCATGCAACAAGCATGTTCTGTTTAGACAAGCAGAAGAAAGCACTGTCACCCTGAAGACACAGCATAAGATACGAAATAATCAAGTTACATTCTATTCCATGTCAAAAGGTTTCCACATACACTTGTTACATTAACAAGAATATAAACTCAGTGTCTGTGTTTCATTTGTTAATTCTTTCGTTCAGATGTTTATTATTAAATGCTGATAAAAATTAGAGATGGGTCTAATAATGCTTAGTGATCCTTAAGTAAGTTCAATGGGAAAAATGGCTTCAATTATTTGAAAGAAAAATATTAATTTAAAAGATGAATGGTGAAAAAGCTCTTTTTCTAAGTCAGACTCAAGAGATAATTTACACACTCTCGATCAATACTATATTCCTGTTGTAACCTGTGGATAGATATGGTAGAAGGTTATATACACTGAACAATTATCACTTTTGATGTGTATTGTTTTTGTAGCTGTTTTTTTGAATTTATAAATTTGTTTTAGTTAAAAAAACTACCTGTTTAGTTTTGTGTTTGTTTATGTGTGTGTGTATATATATATATATATATATATATATATATATATTGTATATGTATCACAAATGTGATGGTTTGTCTTACTCTGAGCCCAAACTAATCTCTTTGTTCATTTCATATTTGTAAAATATATTTTGCTCAAGTTATATCTGAATTTCACTTTCAAGTATTTTCAACCATGTGTACTGGAAACCTGATTTTGTGATAGTAAAATGACTTTTACATTTCTGCCTTCTAGAACACAAAGCAAAGCACCAAGCCAGCACATCACAACTGGTTTTAGCACCCAGACACCTGCAACAACCAATAGCACAACAGCCACTTAGGAGAGTGAAAAGCATTTCTTTAGCTTTCTTGTAGAGTAGACACCTATACCTCAAATGGGTTATTTTCTATAACTACTGAAAAAAAAATCCAGTTTTGACAACATTTTTGATTGATCTTAAAATATAAATAAATAGTCTTTCAGAAATCAAATTGATTGTCACACAGTCATATCAAAACACTAGATAGAAAATATAAAAGTGTAGTGTGGAAATGGTTTTGTGTGTGCGTGTACGTGTACATGTGCGTGTGCATGTGCGTGTGTGTGTGTGCTCACAGGTATACCTGTGGGTAAGCACTCATGTCTGTGGAGGCCAGTGGTCATATTTGGCTGTTTGTTCTTCATCACAATCCACCTCATGATTTTTTTGTTTGCTTGTTTTTGTTTTTAGGTGGAGTCTTTCTCATGTGTCCAATTCCCCACACAAACTAGTCTACCAACAAGGATCTGCCTGTCTCTGCATCCCTAACGCTAGGACAGTGGGGTTACTAGCCTTCCATAGTAGGTTTTGTTTGTTTTTGTTTTTTTATAGTTATGGTGGATTAAATTTAGATCCTGTATTTGAAAGGCAAGTCCTTTCCTGACAGAGCTACCTTCAGTTGAGAAAAAATATGTTTAAATGATAGGGGGAAAATGCTTAGGACTTGTTATTCTTATCACTCTATTCTATCATAGTAATAGATTATAAAATACATCCTTAAATCACTGATCATCAATTATTAAATTATTGTTGTAACATACTTGTTTCTCATGATTTGTCTTCCTGCTTTTGACTTCTTGTCTTAAGAAGAGATGAACCAGCCTAATCTTAAATGACAGAAAGAGTTGGAGAAGATTCTCAAGATTTAATCAAGAACTAAACATGCCTCTAAGCAAGTACACCTGAGTGATCCCATTCTGCAAATTCATTCCTTTCCAGCTCCTTACTTTTACGGAGATCAGCTGGGGAAAGAAAAATCTAATTTCTTATCAATTCTGATAACATAATTGTTGGGCTATATCCTAGTATATTACTCCTCAAATATTGACCTGCTGAATGTTAAGCAGACAGGGAAGTAATATCCTCTGCCTTTAAGAAAGGCTGTTGAGTGGCTGACATAATAGGCTTGAAAATGGAATTCTTAAATGCAGCAGCAAAGAATCATGTCAAGGAGTACAACAGAACTGCCACTCCAGCTGGAAGCTTGATTCTCTGCTGATGGCATTAACTTAGGCCATCTGTAACTTGTTTGTATCTCTTCCCAGTTTCATCTGGCCAGTTAATACGTCTTGGGCCTGACACTTCAAGTGTCTTTGGTGTGTATAAAAAAATAGTCATATCTTTATTCAGCCAATGGAGCATAAGATTGCTCTTACAGATAGATACACTTCATGTTTCTGAAGAGAATTTATGAAACTTCAACAGAATGAAAGACACCATTTATTTTGCACAATGAATGAAACATGTTTTTCTCAGCTCTTTTCATTCCGGAGGAAATTCTGTAAAACCTATTTCAGGTGTCAGCCACATGGTGGTCATCTATTTGTAACTCTGGTTTCATTTAGCTTGTGGGATAGCAAAGGGTAGAGGACAGCAGAAACACCACGCTGTTCATCGGCTCTGATGAAAAGCTGACATACTTACGGAGAGTAATATGCTTTCTCCTTTCATTCCTTGTTTTATTTATTTTTTTATGAAGTTTTGACTTGTGACTTCCAGTAGAAGCCTGCCTGAAATCAACCATTCAGAGGGATTTGTCCTAGGGCAGCTTTTGATTGTGTCCTACTTAGAGTGAGTTAGTGAACAATTCTAAGAAATAAACTTCCTTTCAGTGCCGTAGGACTCCCATTATATTATGAGAGAAAAAGAACATTATAGGAAAAGTAAACGACGAAGATCCAAAGCAGTTGTTGGACTTCAGCAAGAAGAATGAACTGTGCAAGTAGACAACATCCTTTTCTGGTACGGTGTCAATCTCATTTGTGCGTGGTTTTAAATGTAACCTTGTTTATGTGCCCAGGTTCCCTGCCCATCAGGCATGTCTGTGCTCTTTGCCTCTTGCAGAGATTTTGCTGAGGGAGTTACTTGTTTTTTCTTGCTTTGGGTGGTAACTCTTTCCTCTCTGTTGGCAGCTCTTCAGGGATCCGTGTGTTACTTCCCTGTAATTAGTAAGTAGCCTGATGTTGACGTCATGGCAAAGAAATCGGGGAAGACAAGGACATGACCACTTGGGTGGTCTTTTCAGATAGCCTTCTTTCTGTACTGCATGTTTAGTAAAAACTTAAAAACCACAGCTATGCCTCATACTCTTCCCTCCCTCCCTCCCTCCCTCCCTCCCTCCCTCCCTCCCTCCCTCCCTCCTTCCTCCCTCTTTCTTTCTTTCTTTCTTTCTTTCTTTCTTTCTTTCTTTCTTTCTTTCTTTCTTTCTTTCTTTCTTTCTCCCTTTCTTTTTACTTTTGCAATGATGGTGGAGAATGTTTTTTAAAATTATAGGATATGGTATAGATCTGACTCGTATTTTCTTAAGAAAGGTATCATTTTAAATATAGAAATTTGGCCATTGATTGTCCTAGCCTTAACAAAATTGAATGTCAGGATTGTGTTTGGTTGCTTACCAAAATAACTCAGAAAATAAAATATCAGCTTCTCTTTTCTTTATACTTGTGCCAAAGCTCGAACCCATTTCCCATGAGAGGTAATGCTATAGATATTTATTATTTTATGAATTTCTCATTTTCTGGTTCTGATTAGTATGTTGATTATAAAAGTCTCAATAATTTTTAAAGTAACTACTTAATTATTTTGAAGTTTTAGTATATTTTTTGAGAATTGAGACAAAGAAGGGATTAATTTGAAAGCCTACAGTATATATGCGATGAAAAGTTCAAATGCCTACCAACATAATAATCTCCACAAGAAATATAACTATATCACACAAGTGTCAACATCCTACGTTTGTACTGAATATACAAAAAATTAATCAATAGTATTTACTTAAAACTTAGTTATCAGTAATGTTACCCCAACTTCAATATTTTATATATTTAATTATTTTCTTTTTATTGAAAATAAGTTTTTTACGTGCTGCATATTATGATCATAGTGTTGCATCCTGGATCCTCACCCCCTTTCCACCTGTAGTAGTTTGAATAAAACTGGGCTCCATTGGATCACTGTTTTAAAGTACTAGGACTTGTTTCCTTGCTGGAGTGGGCGTGGCCTTGTTGGTGGGAGTGTGTCCCTGGGACTGGGCTTTGAAGATTCCAATTCTCAAGCTCTTCCCAGTGTCTCTTTTTGCCGCCTTCAGTTATGGATAGAGACTCTCAGCACTACATCTGCCTGTGTGCCTCCATGCTTCTCACTACGCTAATGATGGATTAGTCCTAATGTTAGGAGGAAGTTTCCTGAGTTCAACCATCACAGGAACAAGTTCCATCTTGGTGGAAAAATCAAAACTGAGTTCATGTTCCCAGGCCTTGGAATCCAATTCCTGTTCTCCTTCAGATGCTTCATTTTGTCTGTTAAGCAGTAAAGGATGTAAAGAGGGAAGATGCTGTTAACTAGTTATTTAAATTAACGCACACAAGTCATAAATGTGCTGTCTGTCTTGATGTAATTGACTACATGCTGCTTGCCCACTCCTTTGTCCTTTATGGAGCTAAGTTCCAGGTTAGAGTCCAGAAGGGAACCTGACTGCAAAAGCTGACTCAAGATCTCTGAAACCATGTGACCCAGATAAGGCCCAGGCACTAATGTTAACTTCCTTGTCTAACTGAGAAACTAGATCTTTTGGGTTGAGACTCCATCTTAGAGAATCTGACCTGAGGTAGAACTTGAGTTAACTAACAGGCCAGTACCTAGCACCAGTTTCCAGGCTATTCTCCAACAAATCTGCACTACTGGGCTACAAGTCTACCCAGAGCACTTCACTTCCTAACAGCCACCAACCAGGAATAACACAGGAGTTAAGTTTATGGTTTGGCTCCCAACACCAGCCAATAATGTTAAAGACATAAAGCCAAGCTAGATACCCACTTCTTGCCTCTCTGTAAATGATTACCTAAAACTGGGCTCAGAGACCCCTCCTGTTCTCCTGTGTCAGAGATGGTGGTATGGCCCATGCTCTAGCTTGTAATAAAGAGACCCTAATGCGATTGCATCGAAATTGGCTCCTTGGTGGTCTTTTGTGGTTCACAAACAATTCTTGGTGCAAAATAACCTCTTGTGTCAAAATATGCTTGGTTAATGCAAAAGCCCCACCGGACTCCAGAACTGACCTCCTTTTTTTGTGAGCACAGAAAATAAAGCTTTCATGTTTAAGTTTCTGCCTCTGAAGTGAGTTTTCTCAGTTCCCACCTGGAATCTAACACTACAAAGAAGCCCCAATTAAACGCTTTCCTTTATAAGATTTGCTGTGCTTAAGGTGTCTCTTCATGGCAATAGACAATGACTATGACACCACCCATACATCTCCAAACTTTTTCCTCTCTCCCTAGAAATGAAACAGGACAATAGGAAAACAAACAGACAGAATAAAACAAAACAAGAAAGATGTACAAATAAAGAAAAATGTACAAAACAAAACAACAAAGCATGACAAACATACACATGCATATATAAACATGCATATATGCATGCCATAAAATGATGAAATTAAAAACCATAATAAATAAGGAAGAAGCAATGAAGGAGGATGGAGGAGGGAGGAGGGAGGATGTGTTAGGGGCGTAGGAGGAGGGATTTTTTTTTTTTTTTTTTTTTTTTTTTTTTTTTTTTTTTTT
>NW_021604684.1:363821-364461 GCF_004785775.1 Grammomys surdaster | reverse complement strand
GGAGGAGGGAGGAGGGAGGAGGGAGGAGGGAGGAGGGAGGAGGGAGGAGGGAGGAGGAGAAGGCATCCAACCAAAGCATTGTGAAACAAACATCCCCATAAATGCCATTGAGTTCACTTTGTGTTGGCTTTTTACTACCAGGAAAGGGGACTGTGACAGTGAGTTGAAGACGACTCTCTACTTTCTCTTCTATCTCATTCTAGTCTCTCGTCTTATGTTGAGCTCTTTGATTCATATAGAGGTAAGTTCTGTGCAAGGTGATAAATATGCATCTATTTGGGTTCTTCTATATTCAGCTATCCATTTTGATGAACACCATTCATTGAAGATGCTTCCTTTTATTGTCCAGTGTGTATTTCTGGCTTCTTTGTCAAAAATTGGTGTCTTAATGTGTGTTGACTTTTGTCTGTCGCTTCAATTCAATTACATTGATTATCTTGACTGAGGTTGTGTCAATACTATGATGTTTTTATTACTCTAACTCTGAAGTACAGTTTGAGATCAAGATTATGGATACCTCTAGTTCCTTTATTATTCAGGATTGTTTTAGCTTGCTTGCTTGCTTGATTGTTTGTTTTCTTTCCTTCCTTCCTTCCTTCCTTCCTTCCTTCCTTCCTTCCTTCCTTCCTTCCTTCCTTCC
>NW_021604684.1:334224-363721 GCF_004785775.1 Grammomys surdaster | reverse complement strand
TTCTTCCTTCCTTCCTCCCTCCCTCCCTCCCTCCCTCCCTCCCTCCCTCTCTCTCTCTTTCTTTATTTCTTTCTTTCTTTTCTTCCTGCTTTCATTCTTTCTTTCTGTCTTTCTTTCTTTGCATGTGAAGCTGAAAATTATTTGTTCAAAGTCTGTGAAAACTTATGCAAGAATTTCCTTGTGGATTACATTGACTCTATGGATTGCTTTTGGTAGAATAGCCATTTTCACTACATTAATCCTATTGATCAATGAACATGGGTGATCTTTTTATCTTGTGATATCTTCAATTTTTCTCAGTGTCTTAAAAGTTATTTTATTATACCAGTATTTCAGTTAATTGGTTAAAGTTATAAAAGTTTATTATATTTTTAGTGTAGTGTGAAATGTATTTTTTCTGATATATTTCTTAATCTATCATTTGTATACAGGGGCCTGCTGATTTTTGTGTATAATATTGTATTCTTCTACTTATCAGGAGGTGTTTAATCAGTCATAAAAGTTTCTTGGTAAAATTTTTAGAGTCACTTATGTATACAATCATATTATCTGTATATAAAAATATTTTTACTTTTATTGGCTATCTGTATCCCCTTTGTCCTTCAGTTGTATTATTGCTGTAGCTTTGATGTCAAATAAATTAAATAAGTTTGGAGAGAATGTGAACATCCTTGTCTTGTGCCTAATATTAATGGAAATATTTTGAGTTCCTCTCCATTTTATGTTGGTGAAGGATACAATTTTGTTGTAAACTGCCTTTATTATATTGAGATATGTTCCTGGTCTCTTCAGAACTTTTGTTATGAAATGTGTTGATTTCATCAAAGACTTTTCCTGTATCTAATGAAATGATCATGAAAATTTGTCTTCCAACTTGTTTATGAATTACAGTTGTCAATTTAAGATTGTTGAATCATCCCTGCATCTCTAGGATGAATCCTACTTGATTCATCTCTGTGTGGTTTAGATACTATGGTCATTGTGTAGATTCACAGAAAAAATTAAGTATGTCCCTTCTGTTTTTATTTGGTGGAATAATTTGAGGAGTCTTTGCATTAATTCTTCTTTGAAATATCTGGTAGAATTCTTCACGAAATCAGTCTGGCCCTGAAACTTGACTTTTGAATACTAAATCTCTTTCACTTGGAGTTAAGGGCCTGTTTAACTGATCTTGTTTAACTTTGGTAGGATCTCTCTCTCTCTCTCTCTCTGAGAGAGAAAGAGAGACCATGTATATCTGTGTGTGTATACATATACATACATAAATACACACACACACACATACATATATACATACATACATGTGTATGTGTATGTGTATGTGTATGTGTATGTGTATGTGTATGTGTATGTGTATGTGTATGTGTGTGTGTATAGAAATTTATCCATTTATTTAGGTTCCCAATTTGGTGGAGTACAGATTCCTAAAATATGTTCTTATGATTTGATTCTCTTGCTTTCCTCAGTGATTGTTTTGTCCCCTATTCATCTCTAATTTTATTAATTTTGATCTCTCTTTGTCATTTAGTTTATTTCAACAAGGGCCTATCAATCACACTGATTTTTCTCAATGAAACAATATTTATTTAATTGATTTTATGTTTATTTATGTTTCTATTTTATTAATTTGAGTCCTGAGTCTGGTTGTTTCTTGACATCAACTAATTTTGAGTATTGTTTCATACTTTTGTTCTAGAGCTTCAGTGTACCACTGTTACTAATATGAGGGATCATCCTTTTTAATGTAGAGATTTAATGCTTTTAATTTGCATTATAGAGGTGTTTTCATCATGTCCCATAGGTCTGGGTCTGCTGTATTTTTATTATCATTCAATTCTAATTTTTCAAAAATTACTTTCTGTCTTGACCAGTTTTTTAGTCAGTGGTGAGTGGTAAGATTTCCATGAGTTTGTATACTTTCTATTGTTTCCATTGTTGCTGATATCTAGCTTTTATCTTTATGGACAGATAGCATACAGCATGTTATTTCAATTGTATTGTATCTGTTGAGACTTGCTTCATGTCCTGGTATGTGGTCAATTTTGAAGCTTTCATCAGCTGCTGAGAAGAAGGTATATTTTTTTTTGTTTTTGGGTGAAATGTTTTGTGACTATACAGTAGGTCCATTTGACTTCTGACATTGTTAAGCTCCAGTATTTCTCTGTTCATTTTACTTTTCTGGGTATGTCTATTGTGGTGGCAGGGATATTGAAGTCACCCACTACCACTCTATGGTAAAATTTGCTGTTTTAGTTGAAATTCAATAGTGTTTCTTTTATGAACTTCACATGCCTTTAGTTTGTTGCATAGATATTTAAAGTTCAATATCCAACTGGCAAGATTTTATTTTCCTTTGATGAGTATGTACTATCTTTAGATTAATATCTATTTGTTAGATATTAAAGTTGCCATATCTACTATCTTGAATTCATTTGCTTGGAGTATTTTTTATCTTTTCAATCTGAGGTGAGGTCTATTCATGATGTTAAGATATATTTCTTGGAAGCAACAGGAAAATAGATTCTGTTTTTGAATCCAATCTGTAACTTTGTGTCTTTTTGTTGAGGATTTGGGATCATTAATGGTGAGAGTTATCAGTCAGCAGTGTTTATTGATTTCTGTTATTTTGCTGTTATGGTATGGTGCCTGTCCTTTTGTTGACTTGATAGTCTGGGATTGCTTTTCCTTGGAATTTCTTCAGTGTGGTTAGCTTCTTGAGCTAGCACCTCCTGTGGAACTGGGCATGTAAATAGACACTGCTTTTAGTTTGGTTTTATGGTAGAGTAATTTTTTTTTGCATGTGTTGTAATTTATAGTTTTTCTGGGAATAGCTACTCTGTGATCTCTTAGTGTTTTTAGAATATTCATTCAGAACCTTTTGGCTGTCAGAGTCTCCTTTGAAAAGTAAGGTGTTATTCTAATGGGTGTACTTTTATATATTACTTCATTTTTTTCTTTCAGCTTTTAATATTATTTTCTTGTTCTGTACCTTCAGTGTTTTGATTATTATGCATTATTATATATCATGTGAAATTTATTTTCTGGTTCTGTTGAGCTGTTATTATGTATAGTTCTTGTTACTTGATAGGAACCTCATTTTTAGGTTAAGGATGTTTTCTTTTATGATTTTGTTGAAAATATTTTCTATCACTCAGACCTGTGTGTTTTCTTCTTCACATAGTCCTATTATTCATAGATTTTAGTTTTCATAGTGTTTTAGATTTTCTGGATATCTTGTGCCTAAGTTTTATAGATTTAACATTTTCTTTGACTGGGCATCTATCTTTTCTATATTGTTTTCAATGTCTGAACTTCTTTCTTCTGTGTCCTATACTTTATTAGTAAATTTTACCTACATGATTTTTGTTTAACTTTCTTTTTTTTTCATTATAAGTTTTATCTGAGTTGAGGATTCCTTTGGTGAGTCTATTTCTTTGTTAAATTCTTTTTTTTTAATGTCACTAAGCATCTCCAAGAGTTGGGGTCACTGGGCTCACTTGTGGAATGTGTTGCTTGCTATAGGCATCTGACACAAGGGATGGGGGTAGGAATGAAAACTTCACCCACTGCATTGCTCAGCAGAGTCAGAGTCTCCAGGGAATAACTATTTCATTTTACCTATTTCATTCATCAGAGATGAATGGTGCTATAGTAAGAAATAATCCAGAAGCCTTCGTTACCATTTCTTCTACTAATAGTCATTAAGACTGATGCTTAGGCTTCTGGTTTTTCATTTATAAAATAAGGACACCAAACACAAGGTGGTCTCTAAAGCTTGTGTTAATTGTTAATTACCTTCTTTATTATTTAAAATACACAATTTTTATATAATTGATTATATTTCCCCTTCCCAATTCTTGCTTGATATTCCTCATATCCCCACCACCCAAATTCACATTTTTTTAGCCATCTTATTAGAAAACAAACAGGCAAAAAAAGGAAAAAGAAGAGAAAAAAACAAATATTATAAAAATACAAGCACATCTTAATAGGACAAAACAAACAACAGGAACAATAAAGAACCTAAGAATAAGCATATGATATACAACCAGACAAAGCGGCACACATTCACACACAGAAACCACATAAAGGCATAAAATCTATTACTTCTACATTATCTACGTAAGCATAGGACTGTAGGAGAAAACGTGCTCAGATAAAACATTAGGAGATAAACCAAAAGTTCTTATTCACCCTTTCTGTTTATAAAGTACCTCCTTTAAAGTATGATTAGATCTTTCTATAACTGCTTAGCTTGTTGGATTGTATGTTACACCTGTACTATTTTTTATCTTATAATATGCTAAAAAGTTTCATTTTTACTGTAAATATATGAGGGAGCATTTTAAGGGTGCCCTGGTAATAGCCATTATTTCCAGCAAATGAGCAATTGCAGAATCAGCCTTTTCAGAGCTCAAAGCAGAAGCCCATCGGAATCTTGAATTTGTATCAATGACATGTCTTACAAATTTCAGTTTCCCAAATTCTGCAAAGTGAAACACCTCCATCTGCCAAATTTCATTTCTCTGGGCACCTCTGGATTACTTCCAGCAGGTAATGGAACTTGATTATAGGAAAAACAAGTAGGATTTTTTTTTAAATAATTGTCTTGCCATGTAATAAAAAAAATTCTCTTTAAATCTTTGCTGTTAACATAATGTTTTTAGTAAAAAATCTGAGCATATTTCCAATTAATAATTAGTCAATCTCTTCATTTCCTTGTGCCAATAGACAGGGCAAACCCACATGAGATCAAATAATATTGATATAGAATGGATAATTTCTGTTTCAAATTGTCTGTTGTCATTCTATAAATAATGATGTTAATTCTGAATTATCAGGGGTAAGTTCTGCAGTTTCAAATGTTATACAATCCTCTCTGAATATGTGAGTCAGTAATTACATTGATAAGTTCATAATATTTTAATAAAAACTATGAGAATTACATATAGCTCTGATTTTTAAACAAATCGTATGTGCTTTGAACTACTTTATTAATATTTCTTGACTTATACCCTGACATTCTTGATTTATTTACATTGGTCTAAAATGTAGGAGCTTTAGAGATTGGTGTTTCTTTTACTGTATGGGGGAGAATACAATTAGTTCTTTTTATGAACTGGAGTCTCTTGATTTGGGAATATTTGTAATTTCTCCCAAATAATTGCTATAAGCTCTTTGTCAGTTTTCATTAATTACCCACAATGAGTTAATTTCAGCTTAATATAAGGTTCTATGACATTTGCTGAATCTTCTCCTGATACTTAACTGTTGGGGTCTAGGCGTTGCCCCATAAAACCCATCTCAATCAGACAGGGATAATTTATTGAACATACATCTAAAGATGATCAACCAGGAAAACAGCTAAAAGCTATACATTGGACATTTCTCAGGGCCAGCTTATAAAGTCTAAAACTGCAAAAGCCACAACGATCTTATCCTCAGGTGCTTCAAGTGTTGCTCAGTGGTCAACCTTGACTTAAACCATTTTAGAGATAACAATTCATGTTGACCTTTAATTTAATGAGTCCTGTGTGAGGCTTGTAGCTGTAAAATTTCTTAAGATTAGCAAACCTCATAATACACAGCACAAACAGGGTATATGATCAGCATGATCCTACTCTGAATCAAATTATTTTTCTGTGCAAATGACAGCTTCCATAATGCAGCAACAATATGAAATAGCTAGCAGGCATGGAACAAAATGGCTACAGCTAAGCTAGTGGGGCAGGCCTCAGCAACCACCCCCTTTGAGTTGTTCCAGTGAGACAAATCATTGACTCAAAAATCTTCTCTAAGGCCAGGGGGACAAGTTAAACAAACATTTATACCAAATCTGTCTCTGTCTCTCTGTCTGTCTCTCTGTCTCTCTGTCTCTCTGTCTCTCTCTCTCTCTCTTTCTACCTCTCTCCCTCTCTTTCTCTCTCTCTCATTCTTTATTTGACTAAGTTTAGGCTTATTAAAAAAATACATCTGAATGATTAGAATAGAAACACAATTGCTTACCAAGAGCCATACACTTCCTTGTTGAATGAAGAGCAGGTCAAGCCCTCTTCTGTTTTATAATATGACTTCAGCTAACGAAACAAGAGAAGATAAATGGCTGATTTTTGTTGTTGTTGTTTTAACAGGTCTTGATTGATTTGCTAACTTAAGCATTTAAAATTTTGCTCTTCCTTAATAAGTGATGTTGCACCTATACTGACAGACCCTTCTCTTCCCATGCATGCTAGGAGGGGAACTAGTACTGGAGGTACCTTGACCATCCAGGATCCGTGTAGAAGTCTTAAGAGTTCCCAGCTTCCCTCTTCAGAATTATATACCCGAGACAATAGATGTACAAGTACAATAATGACCTAAAGAGTCTAGGCATCTTGGTTTCATCAGTTCCTAAGGGGGAAGAAAGAACTCTTGGGATAGAAGAAAAAGCAATCAAAGTTGGGAAGAGGCCTGACAGTCATGTAGCCACAGAAACAGATTGCTGGGTGGTTAGATCTTGCTTAGGGGTCATCTTTCCTGGGTCAGGAAGAGGTGTTGACAGATTTTTGGGACCAATGATATATAAGACCTTGTTACTGGTGACCTGGAATCTCTGAATGATGAACATACTCCCAGTGTTATTACTAGACACATAAAGGCAGTCCCATCCATTACTTATGCCATTTTTTTTATCTGAATTTGGATGGGATTTATTTTTCATGTTTTTTAGATTGGCTCTCAACTCTTTGGAACTGAATATAATTACCCTCAGTCATGACCCAGGGAGCTAATGTTTCACAGCTCCTTGTAGCATGAAAGTACACATCTTGTCCCCTCATAGTCAGGGTCTTTATCTGAGGGACAGGCATATAACCAAAGGATGATCAAACTTTTACCCATACTCTGAAGCCCACATGCTCCAAAACACTTAGAGAATGAGGGAACATATGAGAGAATGAGGGAACATATGTTTGCAGTCTTTCCGTGCTATCTTAGAGTTTTCATTCTTTTAAAAGACAGCTTGACCAAGGCAACTCTTTCTCATAAGGACAATATTTAATTGGGGCTGGCTCACAGGTTCAGAGGCTCAGTATATTATTATAATGGTGGAAGCATGGCAGCATCCAGGTAGGCATGGTGCAGGAGAAGCTGAGAATTCTACATCTTCATCTGAAGGCCATTAGGAGAAAATTGGCTCCCACATGGTTAGGAGAAGAGTCTCATTGCCCACCCCCACAGTGACACACTTGCTCCAACAAGGCCACACCTACTCCAATAAGGCCATGCCTCCTAATAGTGCCACTTCTTGGGCCAAGCATATTCAAACCACCATAGGTACCTATTCCATTTCAGCCAAAACAATTTACATAAGTCAAATGTAAAAGTGAGGGAACCATAGACAGTGATATTAGTAATTAGGCTCCTGCCTATAGTTGTAAATCAAAGTACATATGTGTTGTACTGGTGTATATGCCTCAGCAGCACATGACAAGAAAAAATAGAAAACTAATCTCCAGAGTCTTTTAGCAGTCTGATTTTTAATGGGTCCTGCAGGTGTTTTCTTCTGACCCATCACTGATCCTGGTCCTGATGCTTCCTGGAGGAGCAAAGGGGTGAACTGCAGATGAGAGTGATGAATCCAGGATTGAATCCCATCTATGTTCACAGCCAGCGGGATGGTCAGGATCAGAAAGTGAAGTCCTTTTCAGCATAGGCCCAGGGGTTTTCCTTTTTGACTTAGCATTTCAGCCTGTTAGGTGGGGAAAAGGATAATATATTCTCTTTTGTGACTACTTCCAGCTGACATTAGGACATTGTCATAGAGGCCCAGGAAAGCTGAAATGCTAGTCAAGGGTTGGGCAATGCGGCATTTTTAGAAGCGTCTTATTAGCTGATCCAGCTGAAAGACAGGGAGCAATCACATCAGCTAGAGTGGTTAATATCAGATTTCAGAAAGTCAGAATTAAGCAGGTCCATAATTGATCCCTGGTAGAGTCTGTTAGCCAGGTAAAAATCTGCTGAGACAAATATAAACTAGGGACAGAAGTGAAAATTATCTAGTAATTGGGGAAGGCAAGGAATCTAAGATCAAGGGAAACATCTCATTTTCAATAACAGGTTGGTATACTTATCTGGGGTCCTTTTGATATCTGGCAGGTGGATCCAGATATTATGATTTCTTTGATTCCCTGAAGTTTATGTGAATTTTAGTTTATAAAAGGATGTACATTAGTATTACCATTGTATTGAAATCCATATTTTAGAATAAGTAGTTAACAGGTGTTTGCAAGACAACAGGAGTAGATCCACGCCTTTGACACCTAGTAAAAGCTATAAGTTAGGGTCAAAAGGCGGGGAACTCTTTTTTTGGTTCAGAGGGCTACATATATAGATCAAGCAGAGATTATTGTTTAGCATGATGAGAAGCACTGTTAAGTCTACATTAAAAAAAAATTAGCAGATTTAACATATTGAGCTTGTGACTGAATTGTGAACAGTCAGTGCTTCATTAGCTTATCAAGCCTCCGTTCATCAATGTTAAAATTCTGAATATTGAAATCTAAGTATAACAATAGCATAGGGGGCAGAGAAAAAATATGAAACATTTTTATTTATTATATGTTAAATTATTTTCTTATATAACTACAACTTGCAATTATATACTTTAAAATCCCTTAGATCCTCCAATCCTAAACATCTTTTTAGACTCTCCAACATTTATATAACTTGCATTTACCAACTGTAGACATTTTTCATCTGACCCATTTTTTATTCCTAAATTATTTTCCTATTACCATCCAAGATTCTATGTACGCTCAGCTTTATCACTTGCATTTATCAATCCCAAACAATTTCCTAAATCCTCATACCTTAAAAAAATTAAAATTTTACATTTGTATCAAGTTATTCATTATGAGACACAAGCAGTTGATTATTGAGAGCAGTCAATAAAGGAATAGCAAAAAGTTATGTCTTTAACTTGAAGCCTGTGAGCAAGGCAAATCTGTTTGCCCTTTTAAATAAAAGACCTCATAGGTTTAACTAACTAATGAATTGACTAATGAACTAACATAGTGGTGGATTACCTTGAAGTAAGGAGCTAGTTGCCTGTTGTTTTCTAGCTCTTAAACTACAATTAGATTAGCCATCAATGTGATTAGAGACCTAAGGAGGAAAAGTTGTAGTATAGCTATGTATCAATTAAAATGACAGATATTAGTCCATATTTTATTACCTAGACAGTTACACCAGGCTCCTGTGTCTCTCTGGCACCAAGAGCAGAGGCAGAGGCACCTTCAGGCCAGAAGATGAACAAGCTTTTTCTGTGGAGGAGGAACATGGGAGAGACTGAGCTCACCTTGTCTTAAGCAATCTGTGGCAATCAATTCTCCTGTCCACAGTTCAGGCAAGGCCTTGGAAGCATGTGAGGCATCAGGAAAGTTATGCCCAGTGGCTATCACACCACAATCCTAGTGATGTCCTTTGTCATGGCCATATTTTCTGGGAGACTTGGTGAGTGGTCACTGTTAGGATTTGGGAATCTCTGTCATGGTAAGTTGAAATATATTACATGCCATATTCAGTGGATTTCTGACTTGATTGAGGGCTAGTACCTACCTAGTATATTTGAGTTAAATAACCTTTGTTTGTTTCTACCCATTTACACTAAGTTGTACCTTACAAACATAAAAAAAGAGACTCAATAACACTTAAACTTACAAATAATTGCATCCTGCATTGGTTCTTAGAATGACTTTAAATATATTTCTGAACATATTAAATTATTTGATCACCTTAAGGGTACTGACTATTGGCAATGCCAAGCATCCTGAAGACACTGCTTGTCAACGTTCTGGTGCTTGGACAAACTAGGCTGACCCTCCACTGCCCTTGGTGGAAATTTGCTACATATGTTTTGCTATACTTATATTTCTCACTGTTAAAGGCCTCTCTGTGAAAGCTAGAGTTAAGATAACAAAAGGCTGGTACAAACAGGAATGAAATGAATGAAATTTCCTCAGAAAAACAATTATGCAGAAAATTGGGTCTTAAGAATTTATTACTTAAATAAGCATTTAGATCATTAATGAGTATTGTTAGTAAGAATGAGACAGAGGGTTTGAGAAAAATTATTAAAGAAGAAATTCTAGAAGCTGACAAACTCTAATTGAATTGCTAGATTATTAAGTTCAGCTTTAGAAACAGGAACTTATATGAATAGGAAGAGATTTTGATCATACAGTTAACGACAAGCCTTAGTAGCTTCTGGAAGGCAAAATTAAGCAGTATTAGGAATCATGATGTTCTTCTATTCTTTAAAGAATTGTAATAAAGATAGGAATCATATTGAAACTAGGATTCATGCAGAGACTTTGGCTCAGTGAACTGCCTGCATTCCTGAACAGACTTGTCATACCAGAACTTTTCTGATATCCCCTTTTCGCTTAAGCAAAGGGATGCACAATATTTTAAGAAAGAAAAAAGACAGTGGTCTTATGCCAAATATAAAAGAAATATAGAGGAAGGAAAGAAAAAATTAAATAAGGGTCAGAGAGATTAAATTTTAATAGAAAGCCACCTGTTTCATGTAACAGGTAGTAGGAAATAACTTTTGATCTATTAATCTAATGCCAAAGAGAAACAAAACCAAATTAAAATAGAATCATCCTGTCTAGCATTTTTGCAACTGCAAGCCATTCTTATATCAATCTTAAGGAAGAAGATGTTTAGTTTAAAGAAAACTATTTTATCATACTTTTAATTTTTAGTTCTCATACAATTGCTGGGGTTGGATTAAGCTCAGTGGTAGAGTGCTTGGCTAGCAAGCACAAGGCCTTGAGTTTGGTCCATGGCTCTTAAAAAAAAAAAAGACAAAATAACAAAAAGATCTTCCCCCAAATGCTGTTTGCTTGCTTGCTTTGTTCCTCTTTCAATGTTCTTATGTAATCAAGGAAGAGTTTATAAGAAAATGTATTTGAAAACTTATGTAATCAATGAATCAAATTTCTGAGGAAATGATTTTATGTATAAGTAAAGCTTGAAAAAGACACAAGTTGTCAGAGTAGAAGAAGCTATCCTGAGATGTGTCTCCTTTCTGTCCCATCTCTCATGAAGTAAATTATGTCCTATGTCTGATCCTTCCTTCCTTTCCCTGCTTTTGCATCCATCCTTCTCCAGGATTTGCCTGTCTCCTATAGACTTATCAATTCCTGTTAGGTATGAGACTTAAAAAAATCACAGCTTTGGGAACACTTTTATTCCTGGCTCATTGTGTTAAAGCTTGTCTTTAACAACACCAACATGTTGACAGCCAAAGTACATGACTTGAAATTGAAAATGAAGTCCCAGACAAAATTATTAATTTAACAGGCTGACAAGCCAAAGATGGGTAAGATTCTGCACAGAACCTTACCGCCCTAAGACATAAGTGCATTTGTCTTGATAATGCATATTTCATGACCAGTAAGGACGGCATTCTTGTCAGAACATCCTAAGACAGACTCAGTTTTGTTTATGAAATAAAAAAGGGGGAGAAATAAAGAGGCTTTGGAGCTGCTTGGCAGGAATCTTACATTGGCCAAGGATAGGGAAGTGGGCTTCAGGCAGGAATCTGACATTAGGCTAGAACAAAGAAGTAATTTCAGGCAGGAATATAAATCTTAGGCTAGAACAAAGAAGTAATTTCAGGGAGGAATCTAAATCTTAGGTTAGCACAAAGAAGTAGGCTTCAAGCATGAATATGACTTTGGGCTAGGACAGGGAAGTAGGCTCAGATATTTTGGTCATCCTGATGTGCCCTTAGAAACAGTGATCATGGGACTGATCATCAGACTTTGTTTATTGTCATGCTTGTTCCTTGACTATTTGCATCTATTTTATTGCTAGTTTCTCAACCTAGAACTGACCTTAATACTTGCATGTAATTAAAATGGTACAAAAGCAAAAGAAGAAAGAAGGAAAGAAAGAAGGAAAAGAAAGAAGGAAAAGAAAGAAAAAAGAAAAGAAAAAAAGAAAAAGAAAAGAGAAAAAGATTAGAATGTCCAGGATCATGAATATAAATGACCACAAACATTGGTGTGGATGTATGGCAACAGCCATTCCTATTAACAAGAGTGTAGACTAGGGAGGTGATTTGGGAAATCAATGTGGAAGCTTCTCAATAAAATAGAAATAATATTATCATAAAAAACCCACAGCTTTAAATTGAAGCTTTTCTAGTATCAAAATCAAAAACCCTATAAACCTACTCCATAAAGAGAGAAATAATCTTTCTGACCTTTATATAGTGTATCATTATAGAACATAACAGTTTCCCATATGATTAGGTTTGAGCTGAAGCCAGTGTCAGAACAGGAAAATATTAACAAGTTGGGAATTTTAAAGTATCTTTAGAGACTTCTTTCTTTGGTTGGCTCATGCCATGCATTGTTGCTCATAATGTCTCAAATCCTACAAAATTTAAGCTAACTTTTTGTTACAGATGTTAAAGATTCTTAAATATACCTGAAATTTTATGAGCCAATAATCTATAACCAACACAGGAAAGCATAGTAAATGTATACATTTCAGAGCAGTAAGAAACAAAGATGTAGTGGTCACATATACATTTAGAATGGACAGACACAATTTTCCTTACTTCTTCCAGCTATAATTTCAAGGGAGTTGTACCTTGCTACTTGCTGAATCCAGTTCTCACAGGTTAGAGGTTTTGTAACAGGACTAGTGATCAATAAGCCTACTTACCTGAGAAGCTGAGAAGCTACTGGTGCCCCTTTAAGAGGCTTTGAATAGATTAAGAAGCTCCAGCAGCACTAGAGGCCTAGCAGCAGGTGCAGGGCTCCAAGGGCAACACCAGTTTACCAGTTTTTTGTTTTCCTAATTCAGCCATTTTTCCCCTAAAAAATCCTCGAAAAGAGTTAAAGCTTAATCAACAGTTAAATGGCCAGCAGATAAAGTTTTAACCATTTGTCCTCTGAATATGTAACACAGAGCTACAATCAACTAAATGACACAAACTGACTGACTTGGACAGACCAACATACCAAGGACAACCAATAGAGTTGGGGAAGAAAGGGAAGGAACCCAGATATCTCAAAAAGAAACCCATTTGTCTCATAGGGAAGGAGTTAAAGACAGAGGAGAGAGGCACACACACACACACACACACACATACACACACACACACATATGCACCAATAACAACAAGACAATCAAACAGACAAACAAACAAAAACACCCCCCAAAAAACATAAGTAGAAGACAACACAAATGAAATTGAGTGGCTCTCAGACAAGAGTCACAACCAATTCCAAGTCCAAAGGATTGGATTGTACTTGGTTCCCATAGCCTAGAGGACAATCTGAGCATCCTCCGTCCTCCCAACCCAAGAGCATTACTATGTCCAGCTGCCTTCACTTGAGTTTCCAAAAGGTACCAGAAATAAAACCAAACCAAGAAAACTCGAGACCAAAGCCAGAAAAAGGACTACACAGGTAGAAAATAAGAACTTACCTCCTCATGGAGGGCCCAGATGACTTGGTGGGATTCACTGTCAGTAAATGAGGAGTGTTTGAGGGTGTGGAACTTCCCACCAATGTATCAAATGTTGGGGTTCAGGAGTCACCCCACAAACCACAAAAACACATCTCAGTCAGACAGGGATAGTTTATTGAACATACACCTAAAGACTAATCAACTAGGGCAACAGCTAAAAGGTACACACTGAACATTTCTCAGGGCCAGCTTATAAAGGCTAAAACTGAAAAAAAAAAAAAAACCCACAATGAGCCTATACTTAAATGGTGCAAGTGTTGCCTAGTGGTAAATCCTTACTCAAGCCATTTTAGACATAACAATTCATATTGACCTTGAATTTGATGGATCCTACATGAAGTTTTTAGTTGTAAAATTTCCAAAGATTGATAAACCTCACAACATACAGAACATACCAGGGCATGTGGTAAACATGATCATAGTCTGAGTCAAGTCATTTTCATGTGTAAATGACTGACAGGCATATTAAAGCAACAATATGAAATAGCTGGCAGGCATGGAACCAAATGGTTATAGCTATGCTAGGAGCCAGGGCTCAACATTGACAGAGTCTTATTCTTCCATTTACAATTAGATCAGAAATCTTTTAACATAAGTTTTGGGGGTTTTTTTTATTCTATTTATATGCTAAGAAGATCCATTCTAAAATATTGTCTTCTTTCTGCATAATGAAGTCAGTAGGTGAATGTATAGATGCCAAGAAAACTAGAAAACAGTCAAGTTTGGTATCTACGCTGTCCACATGTGTCCTGAGGTTTTTTTTTCTACTTGAGTCAACTCTTGCTCTGTTTCAGGTATTAATGTCTAGAACTGTAAATTTGAATCACCTTGTAAATTATGGAGTAAATGACTTAACTCTTGAGTAGTTAATCCAATAGTAGTCTGTAACCACTTTATATCTCCCAAAACTTTCTGAAAACCATTAATAGTTTGGAACTGATCTGTATACTTTTTGTGATTGAATCTTTAATTGACTTAATTTAGTTCCTAGATAGTTGATAGAGTCTCTTCTCTGTATTTTTTCAGGAGCAATCTATAAACTTCAACTAGGTAAAATCCTTCTTCATCTATGGCATCAACTGCCTCTGATAACCTATGTTGAACTACATAAACTCATGAATATACTCAACTCCACTACAGTGTTCTAACTGCACTGACTCCCAACTGACTCAACTCCCAACTCACTGACAAACTCTCTCCCTATCCTGCTCGTAAGTAGCTCTTTCTTGTGCTGCTCTCATAAGAGATGCGTAAATTCTATCTCTGACTCATTCTGTCAAATCTTTCTATAATTCATCACTTTGCCCCTTAATTAGATATAGATGGCTGCTATCTTCTACAAACTAATTATATCTTAAAGGTGTGTACAGAGTGTGTCTGTATTCTAGTCAGAGGGATTAAAAGTGTGTTGCATGTCTGCATTCCAGCTGGATCATCTAGACCTATGTCTTTAGATATGATCATTACCAGAACAGCCATGTTGCTGGATTAAAATTACTCTACAAGATCTTATCAAGTTGACAACAAATATTAACCATCACAGGAATGCTAGACAGGAGAAGGAAAGTGAGAGGGCCTTCTGTAGCTATTTGCTTCAAATGTACCATTGAAAGATAAATATCAATAGGTCACCTTCTTCTTTGACAAATGTCATTAATACTGTGATAAACAGAAAATTTAAGATAAATTTCAAAATTTCAGTATTACAATGAAAAGTACTAAGCTTCCAGAAACTCATTTTCAAGCACTGTGCTTCCCATGGTTAATTAAAAACAAACCATGACTGGCATTTCAGAAACTGATAATGATCGCAGGCTATGTAGTATTAGTCAAAGGCTAATCACCAAGTTAGCACTTTTTTCCTGGCTCAAAACTAATCAAAATCACACCAACAATTGCTGTTATTTATTAGTGCTTTGCCCATAGCTAAAAAAGCTTCAATGGAAACTTATTAAAAGAGGTACATACAAGGTCTGTGTGTAGCCCTGGCTAGCCAGGAATTAGCTTTGTAGGTATTCCCACTACTTCATGGTAGTTCTGGAATTAGAGGTACAAGTCATTATGTCTAGGTTAATTCTTCCCATCTTCAATACTACTTAAGTTCTAGACAAGAAGAGCCGCTATCATCTGAGCATTTAAATATTATTGAGGTTAAATAGTCCCTTCTTGGGTGGGTAAGTAATAGAGAGCTGCTTTCTTGTAGTAGGCCATATCACCTTAATTTTGTGACTTATTCAATAAAATCTGCAATAAACCAAAGTCTTAGGCATCCAGCTATTCTTTTCTGAGTCTTTCCATCTTGTCTTCAAGGAGTATCTTGTTGCTTGTACCCTATTAAATGCATGACATTCTATCTTTCTATCTCCCTCCTCCATGTATCACAGTCTCCATCTCATCTGTACTGTTGTTTTCTATTACCTGTAAAGCACTTTCAGTTCCTTTGTGTATCTGTTTACAGACTCCTTAATCAAGGATGTGAAGAATATGCAGAGGTGATTCTGTTCACCCAGAAACACTTTGAAGAATTAAAGAACTGTTTACAAATACTCAGGTATCATAGATACAAACAAGGGAATGATGAAGCAAGCATTCCAGAGCTAGTTAATGAGGAAGGAATGGTGATTTTCAACCTGTGGCCTGCAAGTACAAATAGGAGAAAGCCATACATATGCCCTTGAAAGAACAGTGATTTCGGTCAGATGTGACCCTGTAAGAAAACAAGCTGGGAGAATAAACAGCACTCCATCCTTCGCAACTTCTCAAATTTCTCTTTACTATTCTGTATTAGTTGAACTCAAATGCAAACCAGGGTCAAAGGAGTCTAATGGTAGAGGAACCTGATGAGACAGAGGGCATGACTTTGTATAGGCAAAAAGAAGCTAAGCAAGAGAAGATGGAATAGGTCAAATGGAAACATAAGCTCCTGGAGACAACCAGTCTTCTCCCTGCTGTTGACCAAGACCTTCCAGATGGCACTGTTTCTTAATCCATCAAGTGAGAGGTCCAACATAACCCTGCCTTGGAGACTTGTTTATAGAAAAGCCTACTAAAAATGATAATAAAATATTGTACAGACATAAAGTGCCATATGGATGCTCAATATTTGTGACCAGATACTTGAGTTCGACAAATGTAATGCCAAGGGTAGGGGTAGGAACTGAACTACAGGACTGACCATGAGAATCCAGATGAAAACAAGCCAGCTGGGAAGGAGAGCCTGGCAGCCTCTGGGACATCTGTGCAGGCAGAAATCTGTGCCTAAACAGACAATGCTTACTACAGCTATGGGATGCTAGAACCACTGTTTGACTAAATGAAGATCTCAATAAAAGGCTGATTACATTAATGATCCTGTTGTCACTGTGGTACTGGCAATTGGAAAACCAAAATATAGATCTGACCCATATCCCTTGAGATTCTGTTTCTGAAGCTTCATCATTTTTTTATTTTTATCAAACTATTTCAAGAGACTTTTGTTTTGACCAGGTTGATTCTGAGAAAAACAAATAAACAACTTCAGTCCTCTGTTCTCTGTTTCTAGGGGAAACCATCTAGAAAGAAGAAGCCAGGAGGAAATATGATCATTCCTTAAGGAAGAATTTGAACAAGTAGGTACTCAAAACTTTTGTTAGTCAGTAGACCATGTATTTGTGTTTATGAGTGTGTGTGTGTGCGCGCGC
Organism: Grammomys surdaster; assembly: GCF_004785775.1. Lineage (NCBI taxonomy): Eukaryota > Metazoa > Chordata > Mammalia > Rodentia > Muridae > Grammomys > Grammomys surdaster. The sequence continues at coordinate 346,508 of NW_021604684.1, read as the reverse complement.
GTGCTTATTTGTTTCTCTATCCCCCCGCCCCCCGTGCCACTTGAAAATTCTTTTGACTTATGTATGTCATCATAGTAGCTTCATGTTTCGAAGCAATCATGGTCTGTGTGTTAACATGAATATAGCAGCTAAATAACATGCCTGTTAAGCACAGAGCCTAGCTCTAGGATTGAGTATATGTCTGTTCCTCTTGTTAGCTGGCTCAACAGATTCACAGTCCAAAGTTCTTCCTTTATTTTTTTTTAAAAAGGAAATATCCAAATGGGGCCTAAGTGATGGCATTCTCAAGATAAAGCTTCCACAGGAAGCTAAATGAAATAAAGAAAGTAGCCTTGCCTAATTTTTAAGCAACACAGGTCTTGATAAGAAGCCTTGTCTAGTTTTTGTCTGGCCCTTCAAACTTCTGTGATGCCTTCCCAAACTCCAGGATCCTGTCAAGTGCTATTAGAAAATCATTGCAAGAAAAGAGATTTAACTTTTGCTCCTGTTTAAAGCCTGCTTCAATTCCACTTGGAGACACATTAAGCTAGTAGCAACAATTGTCTTTTGAGCTATCAATTTGAAGTCATATCAAGGAAAAATCACTCTCTAAAAATATCCAAACACACAATGAGAATTAGTAGAGGCATTTTGAGCAAGTGTAGAATTTTGAAAAGGAGAATCAGTATTTGAAGTAAAAAAATAGGGGGAAAAGAGAATTAAAGAGACTACAACATCCTAAAGCTGGTAGAATATCATACTATTTGGGTTATTTGCCAAGGGAAGAAATTAGAATGCTAAATGAAGTAATCATATTTCATTTATTGCTGTGAAACAGTGGACATTGCTACCAGAAAGAAGAACTGGTATGGTTGTAAGAAGTTCAGAACTCTGATAAAACTCATAATTTAGATTTGCAAGAGTTGGAACTAGCTTCTGACTAGATTCCTGTCCTGGAGCATGTGACAATGACACCCCATTAAGAGGACCATAACAGCCAGTAGAGCCTAGAGTTCTCCACTATAATGCAGTATTTAAGACTCCTGAGTCTTCAGCCAATGAGTATCCCTTTCTAGGCATACATTCCTGCAAAAGTTATTTAATCTCTGGTTCACCCTGAGTAAGTCATAGCATCCTCATCCACCATGAATAAAGCAGTTTGGACAAGGAAGAACTGTTTTCTTCAACAAGGACCACTGTTTGAGGAGGTCTTTGTCATACAGAGCAGTGCCTAACTCTTCTGTAGCAGGTTGTTTTTCCAGTCCTTCTGCACTCCTGGCATTCAACCTGAGCTAAGCTGGATTCCTCCTACCCAGAGCACATCACCGGCTTACAAGTCCCTGTTTGCAATTGATAAAGGTCCCCAGTGATACCAGGTACACTGGAGGATGAGAGCCCCCATTTGCAACATCTCATGGTTCCTAACAATATCAGGGTACACAGGAGTTTTAGAACCACAGCCTTAGTCCCAGCCCCTGTCATTTCTCACACAGAGATATGGAAGCTGGGACCCCATCTTAGACTGCCTTTTGTCACCTCCCCTGAATGTGTGTTGGTGGACGGCACCCTGACAGCAAAGTGAAAAGCAGACATATAATGCCTGGTATTGCAAATGTAATTGATCCATCTACCTAGGCAGGGCTGGGTGAATTTTGATACTCTTTCTGCTATGATTTCTGAATCTACCATTTTGATATTTGTGGCCAATTAATCTTTTCTTGGGCAGCTAATCTGTGCATTGCAAGATATTTAGAGGTATCCATGCTCTCTAGACAGTACACAGCACATGAAAACTCTCCCAGAACAAAATAGCAATGGAAAGTAATTCTTAGACTTTGCCTAGTGTTCTCTGAATGGAGAAGACAGGAACAACTAATCACTCATATATATAAAATAACTGATAGTTAGAAAGCTATGGATGCTTTTGTGAAGAGACATAGCCCTTCTGTCCTTCGCTAATTCCTAAACTTCATGTCGTTTCTTGTGCAGTGGTTAGAAAAGAACACATTCTTCCCTTTATATGTTACTAATGATTCCAGCAACAGTGATCTCATCTAACACCTTATATTCACTTATAAAATAAGTTGCTGATACAACTTTTCTCAACAGACAGGGCTCTGTCTACAGGGGAGAATTTGTGGAAAGAATAGAGTCAGACATAAATGTAGCTAGCATTATTTACTTGAAATGATATTTTGATAGAATTGAGCCCAGGGCTTTTAAAGGATACCGGAATTGACAATTTATGTCTTTATAAAAAGCATTATTTAACCCACAACTAATCCAGTTATCTGTAAGCTTTGAAGACTCCTGTGTGTTCCCTACTTAATATTTTTCTGTTGAATCTTTAACAGCTATTAGAGAAATTAGCTATTAGTTTAAAATCTTCATCTGAGCAATGAATTCTAGATCAAGAAACTGGTATTATGCCCTATAATTTTGAGCCTTGATTGGACTGGTATTGGAAAAGGAATTTATTGCTTTGAAGAGGTATAGAATCAATACACTTGGAATAATGTGCTGGTAACCATGCCAACACAACTTACATACAAAGCTAGAGGGTAAAGTGGTTCTAAAATAATTGACGGAAAGATAATTAAGTCTAGTTGTGTCAAGACTTGAGATAAATGATGATTCACTTGAAGCCCTCTGGTAGTCGTTTAGCTGACAAAAATAAAACAAGCATGGTAAACAGCAAATCTAATAAATGATTCTTCTAGATAGAGCTTCTCAGAGCATTTCTTTAAGAGGAGGCTTCTATGCTATTTTGTGTTTTCTTTTAGATTTGGGCTTCAGCTCATCCAATTTCTTTCCAAGAATTGTTTGGGACTCATTTAGTTCATGTTTAGGATTTCCAAATGAATAAAGATCATCAAGATGCACAACATCAAGGCATCTGGTTGCAACCAGGTTAGAGAGTGGAAAGGGTTGAACTCGTCTTTGCTAGTTGTCTTTTCTCAGTATTGTTTTCTGAATTTTTTTGTATTTAACATGCCCTTCAGTGGAAAATGACTCTCAAATGATTCCCTAGGCTATATCTTATGTCATCAGTTCAAAACCATACACTACCCCTGGGAAGAACTGGTCTCTCTAAAAGGTACAGACTTATACACTTATTATTAAGTGAATCAATTTCTAGAACTTCAAATTCTTCATTCACCTCTTCCTAAAATTGATTCATCTAAGGCATCTGCAGTTGTCATGTCAATCATCTTTCTTCTTCATCCTTCTCTAAGTCAGATATCTAGATTTTAATATGGTTCTAATCTGACTAGACTCTCTTTAAATTACAAATTTCTATAATGCCTTTACACATTTACTCACACACACACACACACACACACACAGATGTAAGATGAGGGACATAAAATAACCTAAGAGACTGAGTTCGTTCAACAAATGCAGAAAATTTGAAGGCTAAGTACCAGTAGGCAACGAGTACAATTGTGCTCTCTTTTCTAAATATGTACCTTCACTCTATGACTGCTTCTAAAACATATGCTATATACCAACATACAAACTCCCTAACTAATGATTCATAAAATGTTAGAAGAATTCAGAGTAGCTTCAACACCGATGTTAAGTTTCATGGTGTCAATCCACAATGAAGTTTCTGCCAAAACAATTTACAGCATATTAAAAAAAAATCTCTTGATGCAGCAGTGTACAATTGAATTGCTGTAGCATGGTCTACTCAAAGGGCAAATTACTCGGAGCCATGAACAATAAAACCTCAAAATTTTAATCTTTACCACACCCATGGGACTCTTTTTAAATGAGGCTCTGTTTCTAGAACACCTGAAGTAATTATGTACATATTGATTGAAGCTTCACTTCTCATAGCTCTGGCTTGTTTATGGAAAATAAAAACATTATCCCCTCTGATTGAGCATGATTGTTTGGGAGCTTCTGAAAACAAGGTAAAGCATTGCAGAATGTTTACTGTCTTCTGAAGAGACAGGTCCTGCTTGGCATGTAAGTTGTTATTTATATATGTATTTTGTTTCCTCTAACATGTCTGTCAAAACATAGTCCCTTCAGTTATGTAATAAATTATACTATATAATGGTTTTGGTCCCAAGTTTAATCTGTAAACAGTATGCTCACAGCTGGTGAATCTGTTGTCTTGCTTCTGGCTTTCAGTGTTCATTTTATTTAAGAATAACATCAATTTTGGACTGTGGCTGCAACAGACTCAATAAATGTGCATTGTTGAGTCCATAAACCTACAATCTGGGCTTGAGAACCAATGGTGTTGAATTATGAGGCTTGCTATGGCCCCTTCCCCACTACACATTTTTCTTCCTCTCAAGTGGCCATACAGCTAAATGGTAGTCAATAATTCTATAAAAATCAAAGTTTGATTTATCTTCTCCTTATGTAAACAAAACATACTTCCTTTGCTATGATTAATACCTGAAGCCTCAACAAAATCATTTGTAGAAATATCTCATTCATGTTTTGATAGTGAGGCACCATGAGAGGTTGGATGGACAAGAATCCCAGCCTGCAACCACTGAGATTCTACAGATCTCAGAAACCAGTGTTAAGAAGACAAGGGACCAGAATCATGACAAGATTCAGAGTGGACTAACAAGATGACTCTGTGATTCTGCAGCTAATCTAATGAACAACTCATGTTCAATTCCAGGAGAGAATAGGGTAGAAGACGGGAACCAAAGGACTCCTGTAAATTGTCCTCTGACATGAACTAAGCACCCTGATATGTTTTCTCCTTTGCATATAAAAATGTGATAAAATATAAGGTGTGACTTAGGTCTCGAAGATTGCAAAAGTGATAGCAGAAGTTTTTAAGAACCTCCTTTGAGCACTATGACAGGGAGAATGGACTGCTGGGCACCCCTCTTGTTCATTTTGCAGAAAATCTGTGACTTGAAAAATCCTGTACAGTTTCTGTGAGAGTAGGTGAGTGGTTATGCCCCTTTTCCATGTTTAGGGATTTAAGATGAATTCTTCAGTTAGGGTAATGGGAGTTTGACAGAGGAGACATTAAAATCAAGGGGGATTGATATAGAGATATACTGATATAGGCAATAAGGAACAATGACATAGGGCTAAAGATTCCGTTTTCCTAAGTGGTAACAGAGAAGCAATGTATTAAAAGAACAACAGTTCAAAGAGATACACAGTTTCCATCTGGTTCTGGAGTCCCAGGAATATCTAGAGACTGCCAGTTTTCAGCCTACATGAGAATTCTGAAAAAGTAGGTTTTGACACTGTAAAGTATCTTTTATTTACCTGTTTAATTGTCACCTCAGTTGGCTAACTGTGGCCTAGTCTTGGAAGCTTCTATCTAATTTAGGCCTAGAATGGTTTTGGCCTCAGAGACTTTCTGCTGAATAAACTAATCCATTCTAGTACTTTCTGTGCTCTGACTGGTTCAACTTAGCTGTTCTGGGTCAAATTCCTCAACAAGCTTACTGATTCAATCTTGCTTCTCTTGAATTCTTCTGAATTTGAATTGAGCTTGGGCTCACGCTAACTTTGTCAATATGTTCTAATCTTCTGATTCCTTTTCATTCTCTGGCTCATTCTCTCTTCACCTGTGTCTAGCTTGTTCTTTCTCTTTGGAATGTTTCTTTGTACAACCACTTTGTACAACCGTCCTAATAAAAACGTTATTTTGCTCTCTTTCTCTGCACTGCACCTCAAGTAGTTTCCCTTACTCCTTTCTTCTCCTGAGAATTGGGCATATCCTAATTTTGTCAAATCTTTCTCTGATTCGTCACTTTGTTTGCCAATCAATTAGATATTTTCAAACATGGGTCCTACAAACTAACTTTACCTTCATTGTTTCCAATTAAAGCTATGTACTAAGGTGTTAGGAGCCAACTCCTAGCCGAAAGCGGCTATCATCTTTGCAGCCATTTCAGGCCATATACCCTGACAAGAGACTTGTTTTCAACAGCCCGAAACAACTGAGCACACTCTGATAAACATCTTGTTTTTCTCACATATCTTGTTTTGCTTTTTAGTGCCACCACCTGTAAGGTGCACGTGGTCTCCTCACTGCTAGCTACGTGCACATGATATCCACGCTGCAAGGCACATGACGTAGTGCCTTCAGCTGTGCTTGTCCACGAGGGCAAGGGTGGTAAAGTGTATAAATACCCAGAATTTCCTTCCAATGAATGAGACTTGATCAGACTCCCTGTCTTGTCTCCATTCTTCGCGTCTCCGTCCCCACTCTCTCTCTTGCTAGGCCCTGACCCGTGGACCGGAGCAGCAGAAAGGGCCGTTACAAAGTGGCCCCCAGAACATGAGGCAGCTCAGGCAGCTACACTAAGGGTGTGTCCATGTTCCAGCCATAGGGATTAAAGGTGTGTGTTAAGGCTGAGCCACAGCACAATTAGAAACAGGTTTTTTTTTCTTCCAGTAAACGGCCAATCTCAGGCTTTATAGTGTGATCAAATATCCTGCATTATAACATCAAGGAAAGAATGGCTCAGAGTAGATGAAATTGCCAATGAGACTGAGGGCAAGGAGACACAAAGTACAAGCTTCCTTTCCCATATCTTTTTATATAGGCTGTTATCAGAAGGTGTGGCTCAGATTTAGAGTGGGTCTTCCCATTCTAAATAATCCAATCAAGAATAGTTTCTTACAGGTATACTAAACTGTTTTAGGGCTAGTTAATTCCGAATTAAGTCAAGTTGACAACCAAGATTTGTCATTACACAGGGTGAGGTATGTGGTCCTGAGATAAATCTAAAATTGTGTAATGTGATTGTTACCTCAGTTGTCAATTTGGCTATATCTGGAACAAATGACAATCCAGAAACAAAGAGCACATCTGTGATCTAATCTTGAGGCAGAAAGACAACACACCTTTGATCCTAATCAAATTAATAAATTATAAAATTATATATAACTCTAACTCTATCATCTATCTATCTATCTATCTATCTATCATCTATCTATCTTCTGTGACTCTAAGAGAACCCTGACTAAAACAGGTAAATATTGGTTTATTCATCTATCAACCAAGGAATCCTGATAATTTTTTAAAAATAGTTTAATGATAAAGCACATATATCTTCTACAACTTTTCAAAGTTTATGGTAATTCAATACTCATTAAGATGTGAAGAATTTTACCCATCTTTAGTTGTTGTTTGGTCAGAGAGTATGTCTAGAGTGAACTAACATCATGGCACTGGCTTGAATTCATCTCACCTGGGGGCTTCATGCAACATGGTGTATGGGAGGCTCAAAGATGCAGAAATCCCACCAGCTCTGACAGACTAGGAAAGACTGAAACCTAGGTAGCTGTTAGAGGAGAGAATGTACTTTTGTACAACTGTAAGACATAATTACTAGATCATTAGTTGATGATTCAGAAAGTATTTACTTGCCCAGCATTGTGGGAAATATGTGCAAAGTTAACAAGATGTTGAAATTTTATTTTTTTCAGATTTATTTGTTTATGGCCTACAAGTATGTATGTGTACCTTGCACATTCATCTCCATTCAAAGGTCAGAAGAGGGTGGAAATAGAGTTAGGAATGGATGTAAGCCACTATGTGGGTGGTGAAAACTGAACAAGGATCCTCTTCAAGAATAATAATCTGACTCATAACAGCTACATTTTTTCAGCCCCACAAGGGAGCTAATCTTAACTGGAGAATGAAGTAAATGAATGGTAAGTGAAATACATAATGAATACATGTACATATCCATACTGCTTTTACAAAAGGTGAGTGGATGCTCTGTGCCTTGGTTGGGATTTTATTGCTGTGAAGAGACTCTTATCAAAGAAAGCATTTAATTAAGCCTGGCCTAAAGTTCAGCGGTTTAGTCCATTATCATCATGGAGGCAAGCATGGCAGTGTGCAGGCAGACATGGTGTGGAGAGATAGAGGAGAGTTCTAGATCTTGATCCACAGGCAGCAGAAAGTGAGGCTTGGGCATCTGAAAAGTCAAAGCCCACCCCTAGTGACAAACTTCCTCCAACAAGGCCACACCTCTAATAATGTCATTCACTAAGGGTCTGTGGAGTCTATTTTCATTCAGACCACCAGACTCTGACTCCAAGCAGTTTCCTATCCTGAACATATATTTTCTTTCTTTTTCTGTCCTTTGTGATGCTAAGGACAAATTTGTTTCTCTATTTCCATATGATGTTTAAATTTACTGTAAGATTTGAAATAATCATGTTGATTGTTATATATTTAAATATTTGCTACATCATTTAATAATTTGCATAATTTACATAATGTGTGTGTGTAAAATTCATGAAACTAAGAGTTAGCCATTTCTTCATGAAAGATAAAACTAATCAGTACAATGTTCATTTCTACAAAACACAAACAAATCTAGTTTTGCTTGTAGGTATTTTTGTTGTTGTTTGTTTTTTTGCTTTTTTGTGGCAGTAGCAATTGAAGGCAGAGCTGGCACATACTGAAAACAGGATTCATCACTTAGCTGCAACTTCAATCGCCTATTTTTACAAATTTTATATAAGCAGAAGAAATTATGAATTCCATTAAGCTTGCTAGGTTACGATATAAACTGGTGTATACTATTAAAATAATTTTTCTTCCCATTTTGTGTTTGAAGTAACTGAGACAAAGGGATGAAAAAGTCAACTTGTGAAGTAGGAAGCTAAAATGACACACCACTCCAGCATCTCCCAGGATAGACTCTCTCTGAAACTGTTGGTTCCCGTCAGTCTCAATTATACTAGTGGGTCAACCTGGCCAGTGATGAAGTGCAGAGACAATATTTGAAATCAAGAGGTTTCTTCCCCTAACCTACTTAGCAGGGTGAGACATGGCCAAGTGCAATTTTCATGGCCAAGTGTAATTTTCAGGTTACAAATTGCTATGTGTTTATGAAACTAACTTCCTTCTCCTTTAATGATGTTGATGGTTCACATCCTCTTCATTTCACGTGGGAACAGTGTCACTTTTCCGTAGACTTCACTTGACTCTGAAACACCTTGAGGAACCGTGGCCCTGGGAGGACTTGTGACTTTGGTTCAATTCCACGCTCTGTAGGATCCTCTGTGCCAGTCAAGTTTTTAAGCTCTGTTGCTTTTTTTAAGAAACTGTTGATGGAGCTGGAGGGTTTCTGCTCATGTGATGCCAGTGGGTAATAAGACACTGTTGGCTTAATAAGCTCCTTCTGCATTTTCTGGCTTTGTCTGTTTTGGGGTGACAGCAGGGAGGGGGCTTCCAGAGGGGATCCTTGCGTGTAATTCAGAAGGCTGATACTTTCCTGCTTCTAAATTCAGAAGGCTGATGCTTTCCTGCTTCTCATTTTAGTTGCTTTGTTTTGTTTTTCCTTTCAATTTACAGCTGTCTGGGCATGAAACATTTGGTGTGTGTAGCCAATATCTTAGACTGGGAGCTAAAGGGAATGTTTTCAGTCCTTTCATTCCCTAACAGTGATTTTTCCAGACTGAGTACAAAAGCAGATGACAGAAATTCATCTTTGTATCAGCTCCATTTTAAGGGAAGGGGCACACTCACCTCAATATAATAATGTAATACTGTGTGTGTGTGTGTGTGTGTGTGTGTGTAAATACATTATTGGAAACAGAACAGATATGCACATTACAGTCAAGGTTCATGTCTCTCATGTTAACCGATGGCGTTCTTAGCCTTGGGTTGGTAGAAGTAAGAGACTTATTAGATAAATCACTCAGTGTTTGCCTGAAAGTCACAAGAAAGTGAGTTCCAACGGCATGGTAGGCAGTATATGACTAAAGATAGTCTAAGGTAATTTGGCTCTGAATCTGCAATATACATCTGTTTTCTATAATCACAGGAGTTTTTATTAGTCAAGCAGGCTTATAGTAAATTTCACCCCAGTGAGCTCCCCCTCTCAATCTCAGTTCATAAATGCTTGCTTAGCATGTGTGAAGCTTTTACCAATATCCAGTAATTAACTGACTACCTAACTACCTAACTCTCTCTCTTTCTCTCTCTCTCTCTCTCTCTCTCTCTCTCTCTCTCTCTCTCACACACACACACACACACACACACAATCAGTAGGTGATGAATCAAATAGAACTTCACATTTCAAAGTTTAACAGCCATGAATATTATTTACTTATCTTTGGCATCAAGTTCATCCTCTGTTGCTGTACTAGGACATATGCAGGGCAAGAATGTCATGTTTACCTGAGGAGATTCAGCATTTGATAACATTTTGTTGTTATAATTGATAGAACTTGCATTCATGAAGAGACATCAAGAGGGCATGAAGAAAATTGTGAGGGAGACTGGACAAAGAGTGTCAGGAAATGGCTACACTCAGGGTAAGAACTGGGCTGTGAAAGTGGAAGACAGGGTACAGATAATGGCAAGAATCTTCATTGTATCCTTTGTGGAAGGGAGGAAGCATGGGTAATAGTCTTAGGACTGCAAAATTTGAATCATTTCAGTGACTGCTAGGGTAGAAGAGCTGTACCTGGTTCCCAGACATTTGGCCCTATAGTTTATTAAGGCACTAATAGTGAGAGAACCCAGTGAAGATAAAAATAGCATCCTCTTTTCCAATTGCTAGTATATATATATATATATATATATATATATATATATATATATATGTGTGTGTGTGTGTGTGTGTGTGTGTGTGTGTGTGTATGTATATATGTATATACATATATATGTATATGTTATATGTGTATTATACATTACATATAATATTACATATATGTCCATATATAATATTTAGTATCATACTATGTAAGCCAGTGGATTGAGTATGGGAGGTAAAATTTACATATGTACATATATACATACATTTATTAAAATTAGAGCTTAATTTTATATCTTAATTTAATTAACATTTTTTAAATGTTAATTTAAATATCACTTTAAGAGCCATTAACTATTTGCTTATTTTAAAAGCAATTTTTAGTTAATGTCTTAAAAATAACATTCTTGTTTGGGAAAACAGCTCAGTCCAAAAAGTGTCTACTGTACAAGCATAAGGACCTGAGTACAGATCCTTAGAACCCATGTAATAATCATGACATTGCATCACATTCCTCTGGCCCCAACCTTTAGGAAAGAGGGTTGGAGACAAGAGGATCATTGAAGTTCATTGGCCAGGAAGCTTAGCCAAGTTAATGAACTTGAGGTTAATGATTCTAAGATTAAACCTGCAGACCCATTGAGAAAAGTACCCAAAACTGACCTTTACTTACATGCATGTGACTTATATGTACATGTACACACACTGTAGGGATACACCATCTGTACCACCCCACACTGATAGCATATAAGTCATGGGGTTTGTTATAGCTTCTTCATTCATGCTTTGCTTTATTGCTCCTCTTATTCTAGATCCCTCCCCCTTTCTCACCTTTGCTCATTGGTCCATTTGTCCAACCAGTGGTCCATGGTTTCTTTCACGTCATATGTTTTCTATTACTCTCTTTAATCTTGGAATTCCCAGTTTTCTCTAAACCTCTTCCAGTCTCACATACTATTCTTTAATTTAGGAGAATAATACATTGTATTTGGGGGTTAAATTTGAGCAACTGCAAATTGAGCTACATTTACTGATAGATATTAAGATGTCATTTTCACTACAAATTAGAATGGTAAAATGTATTCAAAATGTAATATTATCCACATTTCTCAATCGTTGGCTGTTTTTCATTAATGTAATCAGCTAAGACAGACAAGGTTTCCTTAATGTAGTGACAATATTAGAATTTCAAAATGTTTCTACAAACTGATAGCAGTATAAATATTCTAAAAGTGTTTAGTCATTGCTGATATACAACAGGAAACAAAGATTTTTTTTTGACAACACAAAGTTAACCAACATCTTGGTGACAGATTAAAGTGCTAAACTATCTTAACTGCTAAAGAGCCTGGCAGCTTTATATTCTGGGTTCTTGCCAGTTTTCTAGCACTTGTTGAATTCTCTAGGGAGAAGATAAATGGAAGACTTTTCCAAGAGGAGAAAAAATTATTCTAAATCTCATTTTAAAATATTCCTTGAGAAAAGATTAATAGAACAGTTGTATGGCAGCTGAGAATAAAGAGTATTTAACACAGTAAAAATATTATGGCCAAGAAGCCACATGCCAACCTTTTCTCCAACACTTTGTCTTAGGAAAAACTCTGCCATTTCTCTCCCTGACCATCAGTGCTCACCACTTTGTCTGGCCACTCCTTTGTTTACTCCTCCACACCCTTGTACATTAAGAACCAAGTTGTCCTTGTGTTCAAAGTCTCTCTGTTTAACTGTTTTTATATTCCTTTATGTAGCTACTTTTCTTTCTTTCTTTCTTTCTTTCTTTCTTTCTTTCTTTCTTTCTTT
>NW_021604684.1:311830-334214 GCF_004785775.1 Grammomys surdaster | reverse complement strand
TTTCTTTCTTTCTTTCTTTCTTTCTTTCTTTCTTTCTTTCTTTCTTTCTTTCTTTCTTCCTTCCTTCCTTCCTTTCTCTCTCTCTCTCTCCCTCTCTCTCTCTTTCTTTCTTTCTTTCTTTCTTTCATTTTGGTGGTAAAACAATCATATTTTACAGTTGTCTTTAAAACTGCAAAGACGCTTATTTTCTTCATATAAAAACATTGGTATAGATACCTATACTTCCTAGAAAATGATTATATAGACCCTTTCAAAGAAAACACACCCCATTATATCGTTTCTGTGAAATTACTTAGAGAAAACTCACATATGGACTGATTTCTAAAACATATCACCTAATCTGCTGCAGCTGCTACTTTTCACTGAACTCACTCTATTGTGTTTAACTAGCTGTGACCCTATGATATGTTTTAGGTGTAAACATTTAATGGAATTAACAAGTTCTCTTACTTTTAAAAGTTGTATATACTATACGTTATTTCATTTAATATTGAACTTAAGTCAATTTTCCAAACACATATCCAATACATATAATGAATCTTCAGGGTTAAAGAACACATAAGCAGGACTTAAGAATCTTGGGGAATAGTACAAATAAGTAACAATAATTTGAGACAAAAATTGCAGCCCAGAAAGATCTAAAGTATTGTTTTGCTAACTGTGTTAATTAATTAGTTTATTTATTTATTTATTTATTCATAATACTTGGCTGAGAATGATATGTAGGACCTCTGGAATAATGAATAATATACTATTAAGCTATATACTTAGCTGTGTATGAAAATATTCTTGGATTTATGGTGGTGTGTCCAAAAGTGGTATCTTTTTAAAACAAGAATATTTTTGATGACAAAGAATGAGAGTAACATAATTTCTACCAATATAAAAAGATCCAAGAAAAGTGGTATTTGGGATCAATAAGAATAATAATAACAGAAAGATAGATACATTCATATATTAGACACTTTCTCAAATAATATGAGGAATCTGTACAGTCATTTTATCAGCTCAAAACGTCATAGAAGTATACAGTTGATGGAGTAAAGGGATGCTAAGATAAATTGAAAATGGATAGAAACCTGGATTCCCCAAAGAATGAATACAGTCTCTTAAAACCAATATCAACTGACTGCAATTTGAAAGAGTTGGCAAAGGGCCCAAGAATAATGAACAAATCAACAGGCAAACCTCTGATTAGAAAACCAGAATTAGACACATTTGTTAATGAGGCATAACTCTTGATAATTTTCAAATATAGATTTTACAGAGGGTAAACATACATAATACACCACCCTTACTTCCTGTATAAGTTCTGAGTGTCCAACACATCCAGTAATGGAAACAGGAAAAGACATGGCTGAATGATGATATGAATTACTAGTAGCCACTTGGTTCATCTGCATCACTCTTCATAGTATACTGAGCAGAGCAGTGCCCTCCTGGGACAAAGAAAACAGGAGCATTTTCTCTATCAAGTCTATATTCATATAAAGGTTTGTTGATAGTGAAGCATATTCACTTTAAGGTCATGGAGACTAAAAGATAGGCAAGCATATTTCTGAGCATAACTCAACTTGCAATTAATATTTCAACTGAAAACAAAAGAAAGGATACTTGGAGGTGCCTTGACATAGGAGTCTTCCTGTCAAGGTGCCTGTATCATTTTGAAAGTAGGAATTTCCCTGGGAAAAAAAATGTTCTTTTCACAAAGTGTCAACCAGAACCCTACCATGTCACCTTGGCCACAGAAAGTAGGTAAAGGTCAGCAAGTATGTCAAGCTAAGTTCATTATACAATGCCTCAAGTAATAAAAACTTTAAACTTGGTGTTCATCATTATTTGTGGTGTCTACAGAAAGGTAGGAAATATAAATTTATGGGTCCATTTATGGCCAATTGTTAACATGTCCACAGTGAAGCACTGGAAATTAGACTCAGAAAACAAAGAACAAAAGGAAGTTTCATTTAAACAAGTAGAACTGAGATGCAGAGTGCTGGCTTCTCAAGCAGCTTACTGTCCTCTGAGTACTTGGCCTCAGTTCTCCATGAAGTGCAGTATGGTGTATAACAAAACAAATTACACAAGGCTCCTCTTTAAAGAAAAAAATATGTGATCAGAAATGGGAGCCAGACAGAAGGCCAGCATTAGCTTGTAAGCTAATGGTAATTATTATCAATTTCCTTAGACCTCACATTAATTTGTTTATCCAGACACTCCAGGGTGTTTCATTTCAGCTCTGATAAGGAAATTGAATTTATGACCAAGGAAGCTAAATGGTAGTTAGTGAGCCAATGAAGTTAGAATGAAAGTTTAAATAAGCTTAAATTTGGCTCTTCTGTGGACTATAATCAAGATTAGAGATTCTTTGTTTTCCCATTTTTTTGTGTAAAGTAATGAAGGTGTTCCTGTCGACAGTTTTTTATAGTTGCAAAATATTTTGACACATTCAACTAGTAAGCTTATGTCACATTCTTTGCTAACTGCAAATGACCATGAAAGTTTGACACTCTGAAAGCTAGTGATGATTCATGCTTTGAATCCAGTGTCAGTCATTACAGACACAACTGAACTTAGGGTTAAACTGCAAATTATTTCTATTTTGCTTTTCAATTTTCTATTTCATTTATCATGATTCTAAGTTTTACCTTCCCCCATAGGAGCCAAACTGCCAAACTGCTTATAAAAGAAAGAAATTCATTAAAAACATGTTGACACTGCCTCTACTATATGTAGTAGACTGGAAAGAACATAGCTTCTACCCCAACAGACACACAGACACACAGACACAGACACACACACACACACACATACACACACACACTACAACAGTATACAAAATGCTAAAATACCTTAAACACATTAAAAATTTAGCTTATAGTTAGCCTGTTTGATGATGGATGGATTCATTTAAGCATAGGTGAAACATTACTGTCTTCTTTGGGATGGTGGAGTTGAAGGCAGACCCTCCATATGAAAGTGTAAGGAGAAATTCATGTAAAAGTTTTGGACTCAATAAAGTCTGGGTGTGATTAACAAGAGGATGTGAAGGTTATCCATCTGTAAGAGGTTTGTATCTTTCTGTAAGTACAGAAGGAAGTCACTTGTCTCATGAGCAAGAACGGAGACATGAGGATGGATTTGAGTCTTTAGACTGCATAGTAAGGAGGAAACTAGTTGAACCTGAGCATGTATTCTCTTCTCTTCCTGACAGTGGTTGTAACATGGATAGCTACCTCACTCCTTGCTCATCTACTTCCTTGCTTCCTTGGTGTCTCAGTGAGCTGTAACCTAGACCACTAAGGCCAAATAAACCCTTTTATCACAGCAGAAACAGCTATAGTGGCAGGTCACTGGTCACACTGCAATTTTATTACTCAGAGAAAGATGAACATTCATGTTAAACTGACTTTTTCCTTCTGACATTTGGATCTCCAGCCCATTCAATGGTGCCTCCCACACGCAGGGATGGTCTTCTCACCAGGGTTAATGTACTTTAGAAAATCTTTCCATGCTAAGAGATTTCTACCCTGGGTGATTCTAGAACTTGTCAATTTGACAAGCAGAATCCATCATCATATTTTTAAAAATGTAATTTCAATATCATCAAGTATCTTAGATTATTTTCTGTTGCTATGAAAAAAATATGACACTGGATATATTATAACAAGAACAACAGAAGGAGTTTGTTTCGGCTGATGATTTTGAAAGGTGGGAAGTCTAAGCACGAGTATCTGTTCCACTTCTGGTGAAGATCTCATGGTAGAAGAGAAAGAGGACAGTAAGGAAGAGATGAAACAGTTGGAGCAACCTCATTTCATTAGAACACACTGTCTTTACAACAACCCACACCTATAGGAATGACACTAATCTCACTTACTAATCTAGCCACACTTTAAAGATCCCGAGTACCAACAGTGCCACAATAAAAACCAAATCTTATCATGAGCCTCATAAGAAAAGATTTAAATCATAATGTGAGCTATTTTCCCTTTCAAAGTGATTGTACACAAGTGTGTACATATGTGGAGCTCTGTACACAAACATGTGTGTGTGTATTTGTGTGTACTATGTACATATAAGCTCATTGTATCTGTTAAAATGATTAAACTACTACTCAGTGATGAGCACTACTGAATCTTGGTAGGGCTTTGTAAATACTATGTCTTTCTTGAAACAAATTCATCTTAGCATCATGTCTAAATCCAAAGGGTCTGGGTTAAAGGTGTTAAAGAAAATGCTGACATATTTTGTTATTATACTCACAATTTCCCATTACTCAGATCTGTATATATGAAAACTAGAAATAGAACAGTTAATGTGTCTATTCATTGATCCCCAGGCTCCAAGATTTTCTCCCCCTGCAGCACTATGGGAAAGATTTTGCATATATTTCCATAGGCTGTGAATGTGGAACACATAAGGTAGGATTTCTGCTAGATGGCTTTTTTCAGCAGTAGAGAAGCATGGTGCCTACTTTATAGTCATAACCAAACCCTCACTAGTGTGGATGTACCAGTATTTAAAGTTCCAGTTTTCCTATTTCCCTGCCTGACTGAAATGTTTGCTTTCAGTTTGTGCCAATTTCATGACTGTTAAGTAGAATTTCACATTAAATTGCAGTTTTCCAATGTTCATTATCAGATACTCTCTATTAGGGAAAGTGTGAGCTTTCCATTTGAATTTTTAAGAGCAAACTGTGCTTCAGACTAAACGGCTATACAGATGTTGGGCTGGGTTGTAGCATAGCAGGCACATTGATTTTGTTCAGCTGCCCAAGAATAAGATGTGTTCTTTCATCATTATGGTCAGATTACACACAAGGTCTGTTATGTTATATGAGCTCATTCTTCAGCCTTCCCTGTCCTTGAGATGAAGAATCTGAAGGTGTCAATCATGTGTCCCTCCTTTGAGAGTACTGGAAGAGAGACTTGTAAATTGATGATGAAGCAGAAGTTGCAAGAGCATCTCCAATGTTCATAATTAACTATGCTTGTAAGGGGAGAGCTACTTGAACTCAACAAAAGCCCAATGGAACACTTTTCTTTCTAGCCTAGACACTACGGCCGTAACGATCAAAGCTGAGGACCTGGAATTCTTGTACATTCTGGAAAACATTAAGCAAACACTAAAGCAGCCCTTGTTGTTTTGTCTTAGCTGGAAAAAATAGGAGATAGGAAGTTAAAGGACAGGTGAATATTCTCTGCCCTGACCCTTCATACACCATTGAATTCAACTAAGAGACTTGAGTACAAATTAATTACCTTAACATGAGTTAAAGGCAGTGTGTCCTAGGATTGTGTTGGAATGAACTTAAATGATGGATTTCAAATGGACTCATATAGAATGTGTGATCATAAAACAGAAATAGTACCAAGTGAAGAAAAGCCAGAGTTAAGGAAGAAAGTCAGTGGTGTAGGCCCATGTTCCTTTGTGTTTATTTCTCTTTCATCCTCTTTAGGTTAGCAACACAGAGCTGAGTTTCCCAGGGCACTTTAAACTCTGTAGGAAAATGTAAACTTTTTAACGAGGCTTCTTTCTTTGGATAAGCCAGAGGAAAAAAGGCAGAACGTGTAAAGAAGAAACTCTGGGCAGTTTATTAAGTCTGCCTTCTTCATGGTTCTCTTCCTTACTTCTTTTCCCCTCTCATCAATAACCCAGCTACTTCACACAAAGCAGGAGGAAACTTCTAAAGAAGCAGAAATCCTTAGCTGATCTAGATGAAAAGTAGTTTGGCCCAAACTGGTGAGCAACCTGGATATGTCAGTGAAGAAACACACCTGAAGCAGATTAGAAATGGAAGCTGGAGATGATGTTCAAAATTAATGAATAGGAGGGCTCAAAATAGAGTTGGGTTTGATATGCTCACATGAATATTTGCATTCTTGGAGGAAGGTGTATATTCAGGAGTTATATCACAGTGTAATGATTTAGATTCATTTTCTTATTTTTAACACTTTTTATTTACATTTGCTGTGTGTGGGGGTGGTTGGTATTTACGTGGTGTGCAGTGAGATACCCTAGCACACTTTTGGAAGGCAACTTGAGAGAGATTGTTCTCTTCTAATGTGTGTATCCCAGAAACTGAACCTAGGTCATCAGCCTTGGTGACAAGCATTTTTATCTGCTGAGCTAGCTTGCCTTTTTGTTTTCATTTGTAGTTAATGTAACAATAGAAATTACTGCCTTAATCAATTTCAGTTCAGTGGTGTTAAATGTATTTACACGGAGGTACTATGACTACTCAGAATGCTTTAATCAAACTAGACCACTGAAACATAAGCGTTATGGTAAATTTGGACCTTATCCTCTTATAGTGCTTTCTGAATTACTAAACCAGAAGTAAACCTTGTGCTTTATGTTCATTAGGCTATTCTTAATTAGGTCATGTAGCCAAGGTCATGAGATAGTCAAGTTGAAGGACAACATTTCACACATTAATTCTGAAAACAGCACAGAAATGATAGAAATGCTAGCCCCAGGTACAAAGAGACAAATCTGTGTTCAAAGTTCCAACGTAATGTGTCTTCTTATGAAGCATACAAAGAATGAGATTAAGAAGACACAGGCCAGCAACCAAAAGACAGTCAGGGCAACTGTAAGCTTGAGCAAGGCCCACCAAAGTATTAGAGGATGGTAACCTTGAGCTTTTCAACCTGTCTGTGTTATTCTTCAAAAGCTTGGGAGTCCTAATTATTTCCATATCACGAATGGTGGAAAACTCTTGCAGCCAATGAATCTAGGGCCAGGCTGTTGCTATGACTCCAATTTCAGTTTAGGATACAGAGTTTTCTAGGACTCACAAACTCTCCAGGATAGATCCCACTGTCTGCCAGTGTGAGTACAAAGCACCAATATGACTCTAGTGGCTCTCTGCATGGGATGGTGTCATAAAACACTTGTACAGTAAAACTGAGATAACATCTGTCAATACAAACATACAGAACCACAGTATAGCCTCAGTTCTTAAAAACATTCTCATCACAGGGTCAAAGTATATTAAAATAATAACTTAAAATATGTAATTGGAACTGAGGACAAAATGTGAGTTGTTTTAGTTCATTTTTCTGATTAACCATTTATTAACCACTATTGTAGCCATTATTAACCATCAGGTAACCATTGCTTTGAATAATGGTGAAAATAGACATGACTTGAGCTCTTTTTCTATGGGACAACTGTCTTGATGAAGAGCCATCACTGGCCTTTTTTGGAGTGACTGTCCATTCATCTCTCAGACCCACCTAGAGAAATACCCATTACTGATTATCCTCTGGAAGAACTTTGGCTGATATTTTCTCAAGACATATGTTTATGCAGCAATAGAAATATTCCAAGTTCATCTCCACACTTACTCCAAGCTAATATCAAAGAAATCTCTCTCTATTGCCTTTTCAACCTTAACACATGAAAAAACTTGAGCTTAAGCCAATTCCGTGAAACAGCAACCTGTTTGGGTGGAAGCTGACGGGAAGTACAGACAGTAAAGGCTCTTAATTAACATTTATTTTACATGTAGAAAATCAATCATGCTTTTTACATGTAGAAAATCAATCGTGATGGAAAAAGAATCAAGTGCTCATACTCTAATCTTTATAAGTTACTAGATTTGCAAGTATTAACAAAATAGGTATGGAAGTGTTATGACTTATGTATAGATTCCCCTCCTGCTGGAGCTGCAGAGGAACTGGAGGGCATTTAACAGATGCTGCATCTGCAAGCATGATGTGGCTTACTATTTCTATTATCATCTCCTCCTCCATCAGAGGAGAACAAGCTAAGCTGTCACAGTGGGGGACAAAGAAAGGAGACAATAAAAATAAATGTTCTTCCCAAGATGACAAGAATTTAGTTTTCAAAGTTTGAACTAGATAAAGAACACTCTGGATCTGAGGCTCTTCACACAGAATACTCACTTGAGAGTGTCTTAAATGAGTTGGTTTATGAACACCTTTATGGGAACTACTTGAATACAAAATAAATAAAAGTTTGCTAGAAATACTATGAACTAATACTTATTTTTAAATAAATCATACTAATCTCATGAAAACAGAGTGAAACAGAGTTTTATGACTAAAGCAGTCTTGTGACTAAAAATAAACTGACATTTGTTGGAAATAATTGAGTGGTGGTAATATTTGGTCATCAAAAACATTTATTGGAAATAATTCAGCAGATGTAAAATATGGTCATCAAAAACATACTCTCCTGATTTCAATATCTTTTATAATCATTAATCCAATTAATTGTGTTTCTGAAGGCATTGCATTGAAGTGGCACACAGACACACACATTGTGGGTGCACAAAATATACAGTAGCAAATGCTTTTTTATCATGACAGGTTGCAATGGAATTATTTTAATACCTTGTTTTCTTTGTGGCATTATAATATATGCAAGGAGACTTGGAAATTAACTCATAAATTTGTTCACCTATGAAAATAAACATCAGCCAATGATCTACTGAAGGTTATTGACATCTTGCTGCAACGAAGAGTTCTGCAGCTATCACATATGTTCTGTTACAGATTCAGAAAAAGAAACCACAGGAAAACTTAATAGGACAAGAAAGTGATGGCTTGGAAAATAGCTTGAAGGTAGGCTACTGCCATAGGGTGTGGCAGCATGTAAAGAAAAGACAGAATCCAATGTTTTATTGTCTGGTTTTGTGTGTCAACTTGACACAAGCTGGAGTCATCACAGACAAAGGAGCTTCAGTTGAGGAAATGCCTCCATGAGATCCAGCTGTAAGGCATTTTTTCAATTAGCGATCAAGGGTGGGAGGGCCCCTTGTGGGCGGTGCCGTTCCCAGGCTGGTAGTCTTGGGTTCTATAAGAAATCGAGCTAGCAAGCCAGGGGAAGCAAGCCAGTAAGAAACATCTCTCCGTGGCCTCTGCATCATCTTCTGCTTCCTGATCTGCTTAAGTTCCAGTTCTGACTTCCTTTGGTGATGGACAACAATGTGGAAGTGTATGTTATCAACTCAAGTCTTGGCTATTTGGTGCTGATTAGTACAGAAATTACTAGCTGCCTACCCACGTTGGTATTATAGACTGTGCTGTCTTTCTCCAAGTCTGGTTTCCAGCAGGCTTGCTTCTTGGGCTGTTAATGTAGGTACTGGATTGATTGCCAGAACAAATTTCAGGCAGATAAAGTATTTTGTTATCTAACCTAACTAATGAGTTTACAATTCTGTACCTAAATCATTTTTGATTTTTTAACTTGTATTACCATCCTAAAATCATCTTTTTAAATCTAGAACATCATCTTTAATGCTAAACAGCTTAAGATTTTAATTGTGACTACAACCAACTGGTCTTCAACTTCATCAGACATTTGAGAAGGAATAAATAGTTGAGTATGTAGGAAACGTACAGATCCAGTTTGCAAAATATCGTAGAAATGACAGAGAATCTATCTTCAGCCTTCTGGCCCTTTTGAAAGACCCTAAGTGAAGCAGAGCTTAGAAGTCAACTTTCCTACGTCTGTTTGTCTTTTTTGGACAGCATTTTGTCTGCAGATAAAATTGGACATTTCTTGCTCAGTGGCTAGCTTGCCACAATCAACTCAATTCTACATAGAGGCACTGATGCTCATCATCTTCTTGTACTGTCAGGAGCAGGCATGTCTGTAGTCAAAAGATCTTTTAATAATGAAATAAGCTTAATGACATATTTTGTGGATCTCTGATGCTTTTAAAAGAACATTTATCTATATAGCATAACTTAATTGTTAAACTTTGATTACTTGTAGATATTTACTATTTGAATAACCTCGTAAACATTTTATTGTAGTTAACTAAATGAGAATCAAATATGACCATGAGTTTGGCTATCTGGTTATTAGCTTGCATTACTTAATTATTCTAAACAGTTTGAAATAGTTCTATTAAAGAACTGAGATTAAATCTTGTACTTTTAAATAAGTGCATAGGTACAATGCCTATGAGTTAAAACATATATATATATATAATTTTGTAATAAAAATTAATCTTATATTTTGCCTCAACATACATAGATTTATACCAATGAACACCTTAAACCAGTATCAATATGTAAAATTCTGTACTAATGTAACACTATGGCTATAAAATACTTTTGTTTTAAGAGTAGATTCAATAAATCTACCTCCATTTCTCTAATTTCTTATATTTCTATATCTTGTTTTCCTTACCTAAAAAAGATAGAAATTTCCTAGTCTAAGCTCCCTAATTTGTTTCCCTTTATCTAAAACTACAATGACAACATATCTATAATTCATAAAATTGTTAAAACTATCCGCCCCAATTTAAGGGACTGGACTGACAGACTTTTTATATGTCTTCCTCCAAATTTAGGGCAAAGAATTCCTTTGGGGGGATCCTAGGAAATTAGAAAAATGATTAGTCTTAAGAAAGCTAGCTAAACCACCAACCAAAGAACCCATGATTTCTGCTACACATATAGCAGAGAATTGCCTTATCTGACAATAGTGAGAGGGCAGTCCCTTGGTCCTGTGGAGGCTCAATGACCCAGCCTAGGGAAATGCTGGCACTGAAGCAGGAATGGGTGGGTGGGGAGCACCCTCATAGAGGCAGGGGAGGGAGGAGGGGATATGGGGTTTGTGGGGGGGAAACTGGGAAGGGGGAATAACATTTGAAATATAAATAAATAAAATAATCAATTAAGAATGATTCAGAATTTAAAAAAAATACATAAATAAGAAAAAAAAACAAAAAACAATTGCAAATAGCTAGCTGTAGCATTTGTTGTCCAGTCTCTGTATGTTGAAAAGTACAATCTTCAATGGGATCCTGATTGGAACTGTCTGAAAGGCTGGATTCCTGTGCCCTTGACAGCTCTCTGCCAGACCCTACCTGGTCTTTGGGGTTGGGAATGAGTTAGCACAGAGTAAATGACAGAGACTCCAGGAGCAGGTGAGAAGTGCCACAGCAAGCTCATCTGAGCACTGCTGCAAGGTCCTTTAATACCCTCCACCCATGCCCCCATTGGTCCCAAGATAGTATTCTAAACAGCAGTTCCTGATTGGCTGGCATTATTTGCACTAGCCATCCTTGGTCTTTCAGGCAGTCCTCAATTAGGTCCTCCTGCAGGAATGCTGGTATCACAGGCAGTCCTCAATTAGGTAATCCTGCAGGAGATGCTTTTTCGGCTACAGGGCTCCCAGTGTTTACATAGTGGCAGCCCGACCATTCCTGCTACATGGATCAAGTAAGCTAGCAGTTCTAAATTTGTCATGGAAGAAAGTCTTTTTCATGGAGGAAACACTTTCAATGCAGTGTAGGTAGGCTGAATCAGGGAGCTGGAGCAGCAGGTCTAAGCGTTTCAGCATCTTCAAGGATGTCAGTGCCGCCCCCCCTTAACTTCCATTTTGTTATAATGTATGTTACATGCAATGTAAAGACATTTGTATGGAGTGTGCAACATGCACAGATCAATTAAGGGTGTTTTTTTTTATTATCTTTGAGCAGGGGAAAGACAACTGTCTTTCTATAAAAGTTAGTTTGAAGTATACTAGATTGTAATATTTTTTATCTGTACTGTTAAAAGGAGTGGTATGAAAAGTCTTCAGGATTTTGTAGTCAACAAGATCTATTAGCTATGTAAAGACATTTTTTTTTTGGTTTGGTTGTTTTTTGTTTGTTTTATTTTAACGTCTCAGCTGGTGTCAGCACTGTTCTTAAGTAGCAGGATCAACACGTATGTTACCTGTCTTGTTGATGTCACCAATCTCATTCTTGTTGTCTGTAGCCAAGATTCAGTGTATGTTAGCAGTTGTGCTATTTGTCTCACTGACTTTGAAAAAATTTAAAGTCAACAAAGCACATTTTTAAACATTCTTTGGGAGATACCATATCCCCCTTCTGTTCTATGAACATTTCCTTTAAATCCTGTTATATTTCTTTATAATCCAGAATAGGCTTCATGCCATTATGTCCATAAAATTGTTGTTTTTTTAATGAACATATATGTCTGCACATCATCAGTTTTACTCTGTAAAGGCATTTTCCAATCATTGATCACCTCTGATAAATGTGCAATTTCAGAATCATACCCTGTAGGGAAAATTTTAAAAAGGCCGCCACAGTGGCGCGAGCCCACCGCACTGGTGGATCTCACATTAGGGAGGAAGATCTTATGGTTCCAGCAGTCTGAGGGCCTTGGCGGCGGCAGGCCCCAGTAACACGAGGAAGTCCTTGGTTCCAAAAAGATTTATTGTCATGACAGATAATAGATGGATCTAGGCGTACCCCCGAAAACTCAGGGCAGTCCCGAGTTATATAGGGAGGGAGGAATGGGGAGGATTGGGGGAGGATCTGGGGGAGGAATGTTTAATTTGCTCTGCCCTCTGGTCTTCATTAGTATGTAAATCTCTAGGGCCTGAGGCCTATAGCCTGGCCTATGTGACTCTATGGAAATGCGACTGTTTTCAGGATCCTAGATGATGGGAGGGACCGAACTCCTGCCGGTTCTCACACAGAATTCCACGGAGAATCTCGGGGTTCTAAGTACCTGCTCAACCATGACCCAGGATACCCTTATGCAGTCCCACAATAGCCCTCAGAACTCAAGACAGAAGTTCATTGGAATCCTGAACATCTACCATTGTATTACGTATCAACACGTGTGTACATATTTCAGTTCTCCAAACTCTATAAAATGAAATGCACAGTCGATTGTGTGGCATTGCTTTAAGTTGTGCAGACACAGAATCTGGATTCTTAAATTATTATCTCTCTACTGGCTGCCTTTCTAATTTTTCAAGGCCCTATGGAAACTTCCTGCCTGGAACTACATGTTTTGATGTCATATTAAGTTCCAAATTGGATTCTTCCAAGAGTTTCCTATTTTGATTTAAAGATTCTTCCAACCTCTGTTATATAGTCTCTAATTTAGTGTTGGGTAAAATGTGGAGGCCCTGTGTCAGCCCCACCACGAGACTAGGGCAGCTCAGGGAGGTACTACGCTGGACTCCGGAAAATTTACAGCACTCTCACCCCACACCAGCGCTGGGCAGATGTCCAGCTGTGAGAAGCCAATGTGGGGACATGGCTCAGGGGGTCTGAGAGAGCAGTCTGAGGTCCTGGGGAGCTAGAGCTAGCTCGGGGGTCTTTCAGAAGCAGGGTGGCAGGGACTGTCTGGTTCTCAGGGTCTTGGGCATCCAGGCACTGTTGAAAGCCATGGAAAAGCAGAAAACAAAGTGGGGACTCACAGGCTGGACTGGCCCTCAACTGAAGGGGAGAGGGGGAGAGAAGATCCAGCTGTGCCCCTGGGGAGAGTCCTTGGCTTGTCGTGGCAGGAGGCTTGGTTGGTGGTCACCATGGTTGGGAACACAGAGAGGTCTTCTACAGGAGATTAGACAGTGGCTATGTTGGTTAAGGCCTTCTCCATTCCCCCACCCCCTCCGGTGGTGGATCCCGATGAAAGGGAAAAAGTCCATGGTTTTAAGATGTTTATAGTCATAGTGGAAAGTAGATGATGAAACCATACCCTGTTTTCTCAGGGCAGGCCTGAGATTAAATATCTTTTTCAGGCAGGAGTGTCTGGGATCAAAAGTTTAATTGGCTAAGCTATTTCTAGCCTTTAGGTACCTCATTAAAATAGAGATCAGTCTTGAGGCAACGTGGCCTGTATTCACACCCTCTACCTGTGGAGGATCTAGGGGGCTTTGCCTTATGTAACTCAAGGACACAAATCTATGGAGGGCTGTGGACTCATATCAGGAGCTTAAACTCTGGGAACATGGCAAAATGCCTGCTGTCCCTCAGGATCACCTGGGGTCTCCAGGGTTTTTAGCCTGTGCTCAACCAGAAACCAGGCTGCCTTTCATGGTCCTACAATTCAGTATCTAATTTTCCAGTCTTTTCTTTCTCTAAATCTTATTCTGATTTCTTGCAAAGATGACACACAAAACTGTAATCAATGAAAAATGGCCATTTGCATTTGTACTCTGATAAGCAAAGCAAGACATGCTGAATCCAGATGCATTATCATGTGTTTCCCTCCATCCCAAATATAGAAAACATTTTTTTTAATAATTTCAAAAGTTTCCCTAAGGTCTTTATTTTCTTATATTTAAATTAATTATTTCTCTCTATGATTATTCTATATATCTAGGTTCTCTTCTCTTTTATTGTACTTTAAAATCAATACCTTGTCAGTTTAGACTCCTGGGACCTTTTAGTTTGTACCTTGTGCTGCATTAGCCCTGTCCCCAGTTGTTCATCTAGCTCAGGGCAACTTGTTCTGCCTTTTGCCTGTCTAACTTGAGTTTCCACTTGGCTTTAGGCTTCCATCCCTGGGTATCTGCCAGTAGTCTCTGGCCCTTGTGCCCTCCATGTTTGGTTGTACTGGCACCTTACACCAGACATCGGGCTGGGGATTCAGTGGACCCAGACTAGGATACCATTCTTGTCTGTGGGCCTCAACATAAGTTGTGCTTTCCATCAAGCAGCACACAGCTCTTAGGAGAACTGCAGCCTGTTTTTTATCAGCAGCAGAATGAGTGCAAAGCCTTCTCAGGCATTTTAGTCCAGCCGTTCCAAATTATCAATAGCTCAAAAGCCACATTTTACAGAGGGTTGTGCCTCTCTACTCGGTAAAAGCTTGGTTTAATGCCCAACGTAAGGTATGCCAAAATGTGGTACTAGCAATTTAAGCTTTTTTCTGACTAGACTCCAAATAAATGAGACTCAGACTGTGGTTATTTTATTTGGCGTTGATAATTACTTGGGAGGGGGACCCTCTAATCTACTCTTCTAACTGCTGGCATGACTATCTCCCCATTGGTATACCCCAGATACTTGCTGTTTCTCTTGGCCATGTGCTCATCTTCCATCTCCCCTCATGCTGGCTTTCTCCCTCCTCTCTTTCTTCCTCCTCCTGCTTTCTCTCCCTAGTCTCTTCTCATCCAATCAAGTCACTCCAAGCCCACCTACCTCTAATCCCTCCAGTAATTGGCTGTAGCCAATTTTATCTAATCAATAGTTTTAAATCAAAGAACAAGGTTTGCACAACAAAAGCTTGTAAACAGGAGAAGTCACTCCTAGGCCTAGATCTTTGGGTATAGAATTTAGCAGTATAATACATAGAAATAGACCAAACCTCGGCAGGCCCAGTGCCAGGGCAGGCACAGGTGAATACTGTGAATTATGATAGAGTCCTTTTCTAAATTTGGTTTGGTAGTCTGGGAGTTGTGAGAAGCTTGGAGTCAGTCATAATTTCTTGCAAGAACAAGTAAGCCAGCAAAACATTTTCTGCTTTCTTTTACTCAATAAAATTGTTCACCTAGGTTCCTCCAATTTAATTTGTAGTGTATCACAAAGGAAAGAAATATTTAATGCAACATCCTTAAGGAAAAAATAAATTAGTGGTCAGGAAAGGAATATATAATGAAATGTCCTTAAACAAAAAATAAAATACTGGACAGAACAAGCATAAATATCCAGAATACCATCCACTTTTCTCTTGCTACTCTCATCTGTGTTTCACACATATGGTCATCCAGGCACAGTTTCTCATGTAGGAGAAAGAGGTCATTAATAACACTGTAGCAGAGAACAACATTTGCATCTTTATGGCACTGAGGCCTGGCTGCTTTCTGCTTGTTAAGAGTAGCTTAACTTATCCTTGTGACTGCCATGCCATGGCCTCCCCATAGGGCCAAAGACTTTCTTATGGTTTCATTCAAGTGGGCTTTTAGGGTCTTGGTCCAATAATAGATAAGCCCATTAGAGAATAAATAACAAAATATCCAGTCTCCATTCAACTTGTGGAATTTTTATATCTGACTAAGCTAGCAAAGGATTTTTCTAAGGTTGAATTCTTTAAGGACTTCAGCCAGGCCCATTATGCAGGCCAATTTAAAGTCAGTGCTTACAAATTACAAAATACTTAAAAAAAAAATCGGGAAAGGTTATTTGTGTGGCTACAATTCAAATTGCTGCCTAGTTACTAAATGCATGACTTTTTTGTCTTTGTTGTTTGTTTGTTTTTTTAAATCGTCACGGGGCTTAAACAAACTGAAAGAAGAGACTCTTTCCCCAGATAATCATACAGACAAAATGGCTCGGCTTAAATTATGTAACTTGGGGTTTGATCAAATAGCAACTTTCCAAGCTTACTGTGTTTCAACAACGCTGTTTTCCTGCAAACTTCTGTTTGAAATATTTATGCCAATGCTCTCGTGGTTTCTGTAATGTGGTTTCAACATTGAGAAGTGGGGAGTGAATACCACAGATGGTGCCTGTTATTTGAGTGAGGGTATTTGAATAAAATCAGATAATTTACTTTATGCTTATCCTACCTTGAGAATTCTTCCTTTCCTCATTACCAGTCATGCTACAGCACACCTGTGGCCCAGCAATACTGGTATTACATCCAGGGGCCACAAGGGAAACCTCTTCCATTAAGCTATGGCACAGAACTAAGAAAGCACATTATTATTGAATCACATTTAAACTTCTTGCATATAGAGCAACCTGCCTGAGGATTAGGGGATCTAAGAATTTTAAGGATTGAGAAAAATAAGATCCTCCAAAATTCACAATATCACAAAATTTATCCCAAAGAGAAACAGATGGAAATATTGACAGCAATTTAATTTATGGAAAGAAAAATGATTACTATGCTACAGATAGTTAAATGTGAGGGTAGGGGCAGATATGTTTGACTTGATTTAGACAGACGGCTTGAGCAATATTGGCTTCCAGATCATGTCTTTCATAGGTTAGATGCTATTTGGAGGTTACACAGGATATTTATATTTTAAAAGTCAAGCATCATAGGAAAATTAGCATGTGACTCTCTGCAAAGCTTGCCATTTCATTGACAATGACAATTACTGAATATTGTTTTTTTTTTTTTACTATAAATTTCATGCAGGCATAGAATACATTCTATGTTCTATTTAATTTTAGGGTATCACACACACACTTTAAAAACAAATACTATTGAATCCCTAAGTGTTAAGCCTGTTATTGTCACTGGGAATACAGCCAATACTGGAGTGTACAGTCAAAACTGAATATCCAGAAATTTAATGCCAGTCCATGATGCCCAAAGAGGTCTTTTGTTAGAAAAGCGGTGAATTAAATGAAGAAAGACCAAGTAGAAAAGAAGAAAAACAGAGCAGGCACTAAAAGTCATGGAAGGAGGCAATTATAGAAGTTAATACTGCATATCAGTTACAGAAAATGGAGCATACAAGTGAAAGAGCTGATGGAGACTTTTTTTACAAGGACAGGATCATGAATATTCTCCTAGAATAGAGGAACTAAAGAGGAACTGCCATTGTGAAACTAAGCAGTTCAGACTGGCTTTCAAAGCAAATTTAGCAGGACTTCTTCACACTCAGCCATGTATATAGGCTAATGTCACCTAGTGACAGGTTACTAACATTCACTGGGATAACCCAACAGAACTTGTAGTCATGAGTAAGTGAGTAAAATTCTCTTCTCTTTTTACTTCAAGGAGACAGTCTTACTTATTATAATGTTACAACTAGACGTGGCCAAAAGGACAATATCATTTGACCCAAGAGGGAGTTTGTCCTCCAGATCAAACATAACTGATGCACCAGTGACCAGTTATGGTTTTAAGACAGAAAAACAACTTTGCAGAATGATCAGCTGATCCATTTAACTAGTTTGCTATGTCTCCTAAATTTTAATGCCTAATCTTTATATTGGTTTCTGTTTCACAGTCCATCAAATATTTTCAAGACAGTTTTTGGGAAAAATTAAAATCAAGAATTTCTTAAATTTGTAAATTTCTGTGAGTATTGAAAGGCATCCTTTCAAGGCCTAACAGACCAGTGTACTCACTAATTTAAGAGAATAAACATGAATACCATTTACAGAACTATTATGTGAAGTTAGGTCCCTAACAGTTTAATTGAAATACTTTATTCGTATGGGATTTTTCTTTTTGGAATTCTAAACTAGCAAAGAAAAACTGGGTATGGTGAAGTTGACCATGTCAGACGAATCTAATTTTCTTTTATGACAGAGTGACCAGCTGTGTAGATGGGAAAAGCAATAGGTATAATATATCTTTCCTTCAGGAAAGCTTTGACTTTGTTCCCCAAGATACGATCATAAACAAGCCAGAAACCATAGTATTTTATTTATGTCAGATGTCAGATGTGTGGAGGACCAAGAGACTAGTTATCAATGATTCAGAGTCAACATACCAGAACCCATTTATGAATTCTTCAAGTTTGGCTACAATATAAAATGTAGAACAATGGAATATCATATTCCCTTACTTAGGACAGTTTATTGATGACTTTGAAAAATGATTGACTAGAAAAATCAGTTGATGGAGTTAGAGGAGAATTGGTTCATCAATTACTTATGAAATAATAACTTTACAAATCTAAAATGGACAAAGTGATGAGCAATTTATGATAAATCTCATATTCCTAGAAGACATGTTTAATCTCTTTGTTTATCTTTGAATGTGACTTTCTTGGTTTAGCATCTTTTCAGGTACATTAATGTTCAGATGATACTGTTTGGGTAAATACTAATTTAATATGACCATTGTCCTCCTGTACAAAGATTTAGACATCATGACAAACCGTAAACACACAGACAGAATGTCATTTAAGGACAGTGGAAGACAGTAAGGTAAAACTATTATAATCCAAAGATCTAGGGGAAAGAATGCCTCTCACAGGAAGAAGCAAAGATTCTGCCTAGAGTCTCAGAGGATGTATAGCCCTGTTGACCCTTTAACTTCAGACATTTGGTATCTACAATTGGGAAAGAGTAGCATTTTTTGTTTCAAGTTGCCTACTGAATATTAATTTTTAAAATAGAAATAAGAGCTGTTATGTTACCAAGTAAAGTTGCATGTATCTGGTTGCTGATATACCAGTGAATCAAAAGGGATCCATGAATGATCCAGCCCAGGTACTCAGCAGCATTGACTCTGAGCAACAGTCTTATGCATTTGGACCTCAAATCTCATAACTTTTTAAGAGAGAGATGATGGGGTAGCATGTAATTATATCATACCTGCCTTAACAGTATTCTCCTAGGGATATTCTTTCCTCAAATGAAACAATTTTTAAAATAAAAAATTATTCTTTATTAACTCAAATTTCAATTTAGCATAAACTATTTTGTTTAAATTTAGTTTAAATGCTAACATAAACAAAATAAAAAAATTATGTTTTCCCATGTGATATTTCAGTATATATACACATTACTATAAAGTTGAAATCAGGTTAAACACACACACACACACACACACACTACTCACACACACACACATATGTATATACATATATATATGGAGAGAGAGAGAGAGAGAGAGAGAGAGAGAGAGAGAGAGAGATACTCAAAACTTATCATTACTTTGTGGTAAAAAATTGTTACAAATGAATTCTATTACCTCATAGAAAAACATTATTTGCATGGGTTCAATGATGTACTGGCTAGTTTTATACCAGCAAGCTTTAGTTATCTGAAGGGAGGGAACCTCAGTTGAGAAATGCCTTTATAAGACCTTGCTATAGGTAGGTAGGCCTCAGGGCATTTTCTAAACTAAGTGGTTGATATTCAAGGGCCCAGCCTATCATGTGTTGGGCAATCATTAGTCTGGTGGTCCTAGGTTTTATAAGGAAGCAAGTTGAGCAAGCCATGATGGGCGAACCTATAATCAATACTCCTCCATGGCCTCTACATCAGCTCCTGCCTCCAGGTCCCCACTTGGTTTGAGTTTCTACCTTTGCTTCCCTCAATGCTGTAGGCATTATTGGGAAGTTGGGAAGTGGTACAAATACTAAGGAGCAGAGTCTATCTGGAAGAGTGGATTTAACTAGTAGTTCATTGGTGACATGCTCTATGTGGACCTGTTCCTTCTCTTTTTGATTCCTCACTGCTATATCATGAAGAGTTTCCCTTTGTCATGGACTTCCATCATGGTATATAGCTTTTATGTAGGTCCTGAAACAATAGAACCAATGGCTATGGGAAGGAACCTCTGAATTTTGGAGCCAGAATAAGTCTCTGCTTGTGTAAGCTGTTCACTGGATGAATTTTGTCACAGTGACAGCAAGCTAATTAGGACACATGGGATGCTACCTCATTGGCAGCTCTAGTTTTAACATTTGAAGGCCTCCACATTACTTCCCACAAACCTAGATTAAAGCATATTTCCTAACACTGGCTCGGTGTTCCATGTCCCACAGCCTCACCAGTACTAGTTATGCTTTACAGGGGTGGAGACACACCACATCTGGTTTTAATTTGCATTTCCCAAATAATTTGTAATGGTGACATTTTTAATGTAGTTGTTCGTCATTTGCATACATTTTAAACATAAAAGTAAGCTTCCTGTTTACAATATCTCTTTCCCATATTCATATTTCATTGATTTTTAAATTATTTAGTATTTGTACTTTTCAAAAATCTTCATACAGTCTAGATACCAAATGCTTGCATATTGTATTGTTTATCATTATCTTCTCTCATTTAGTCATTTGTTTCTTAATTTTGTCTTGTTCAACACAGGATATCATTGTCTAAACTCACTCTTTAGGACTGAATTCCCCATATCTAATAAATTTTGCTCACTTACATCTCATCCCATTTTTTGTTTCAGAGAAATTTTAAACTCAGCTTTTGATGACTTCCACGATCCATTTGGTTATTCAAGTATAAATTCTTTGATTGCTATAAGCTCCAAAGGTTTTGGGTTGCTGATTCCTAGTATTATTGCATTATATTCAGAAAATATATTTCATATGATTTTGCTTTTAAACATCCTTTTGACCCTTATTTTGTGTGTACTCCAGGGCCCATGGGACCTTCTCTGAAAGATGCATCAGTTGTGAAGGATATATGTTTTGAACATGTTAGGTGGAATGCTCTTTAGATATCATTAGGGACATTGGTCTAGTGTTCACGTTAACACTCCCATTTCCTTGTGGATTAAACTAGAAAGTAAAGTTACCCTAGAACTACAGATCTCAGTCTATCAGTCTCATCAAATTAACTAGTGTTATATATTTAGACAATGATACTAGAGATACTAAGTACATCTATGTATGGAATTATTAATTCTTGATGGATTTTCCACTTTATGATTATATAATAACCCTTAAAAACTGTTTTCTACTTTGTTTATTTTATAAGATTTGGCTGCATGTTTGTCTGTGCACTAGGTGCACGACACTGCCCCTGGAGGACAGAAGACAGAGGCAGCCCATCTCCTGGTACTGGAGTAACAGACAGTTGTAAGCTGTCATGAGGGTACTGAGGATCAACCCAGGGTCTTTTGGAAGAGCAGCCACTGCCCTTAAACACTGTGCCTTATCTTCACCCTCCTTGTATCTTTTAATTGGTCTTTATTTAAGATATGTTTTATCTATGTACATCTGTCATTGTTTTCTTATTTCATTTACATAAAACATCTGATTACATCTTTTTCACTTTGTGTTTGTAGAATTGAATTTCTTGTGAACAACATGTGAACATGTGGAGGTATGTTTTCTTCAGTTAGATTTTTCACTTTAATCTTTTGATTAGAGAATGTCATGCATTTCCAGTTAAATAACTACAGAGAGGTAAGGCTTCCTACAGCCATCTTATAAATTGTTTACATCTTATCTTTTTTTCCTCCCTTCTTTCCTTTATAACTGTCTTCATTCCTTTCTTCCAAATTTTATTGTGGTTGGTTTAGTCTATGGAGTAGTTTTGTTTCTTATGATTTTTCAGTCTTGGGTTATAGATTTTCTTTATTGCTGCCATGAGGCTCAACAAAATATTTTGTATTGTAGCAAGCCACTTTGAAATGGTTGCAAGTTAATATAATCATAAAAAAGGAGGCCACAACAATAAAATGTACTAATATAAACCCATTGACTTCCATCTCAATATTTAGAATTTTTAGAGACCTACATTTAATATTTCTATATTCCTTATTTTTAACATAACAGTAAATATATTTTAATTATTTTGTTTTAAAATATCAGACTAAAGATATGAATTCCCTGTGCACCATGTTTACAATATTAGAACATTCCGAGTTTATATTTCTTTTATGGGTGAGTTTTAACTCTTGTGATGTTATTTTATGTAGTCATTTCTCCTTCTGTTTGAAAAACTACTTACCATGTATTAGATGATAGCTCTGGAGGGCAGATATTCTCTTGGCCTTTATCAATATTTATCTCTATTTCTGAAGTACAGCTTTCTCTACATAGTATTCTGGCTTGGAATATCTTCCTTCTCTTTTAACAATTTGAAGAGTTCATGATGTTGTCTCCTGACCTATAGAGTCTCTTCAGTGAAATCTACTGTCAGGAAAATTTGAATACACTTAGGCATCTGTGACGCGCCGCCTCGCCGATAAGGAGAACACGCCACACTTCAGGA